>NW_025335759.1:2728570-2730100 GCF_004798865.1 Varanus komodoensis
GAGAGAGAGAGAGAGGGAGGGAGGGAGGGAGGGAGGGAGGGACTGAGATGGAGAGGGAGATTATCATGAACAAAAAGAACTGAAGGCTGTGGCAAATTGCACAAGAACAGTGCACTTTATGTAAGTCAGAAATGGCAGAACAAAGAGAATGATCAGTCAGTAGTGTCAGCAAAGCAAGACTTTGGGGCAAATGAGCAGGGCTGCCAGTCAGCAGAATGAGCAAGAAGGTCATCAGACACAACAGGTCCCTTGTAACAAGTCTGGAAGTAAGAGCAGCAACACAGGTAACCATTTAAAGGGGGGAGGCAAGACCATTAGCAACAGAGTCTGAAGATTTCCCTATTAATTCCACCCCAGTACCAAAGTATATACATCAGAAGCCCCAAAACTAGGGACATGCAAGCCAGCTAAACCTGATCTCAGAATTCTCCAGATTCTACCTTGAAACTGATTCTGATTTGCATCCATATTGTGCTCTGGGCCTTGATTTTTTTCACATGAAAACCCATGCATATTTTCATGCTTTTTCTTTTGAAAATGTACAGCTCTGTTGTGCCCATCCTTGAGATGTATGCCCTTTTCTTCCACTGATTCAATTGCATTTGTGTGCATTTTTCAAGAGTGTAATCTTTTCCCATGCATATTTTCAAATGTACTCATGCTGCCAAACACCAGCTTGGAAATGTACCATGTTTGACCAGAGGTTGCATCCAAGGATGTGTTCAGTTTGGAGGGTGACCATCAGGTAGATCTCAATCAAACTAAAGTGCAATGTGTTTCTCATGCATCCCCACCCAAATCTGGGACAACATTTGGATGAAGCAAATTGGAGAAGTGGTCCCACCACCATGAAATTAAGCTGGAAATGCTCCACATGCAAATCCCAACCAACTCCCCAGAACCTATTCCAACATTTCACAGAAGATTATGTGTGTCATCCACATATTATGCATCAACTGTCAATTCAGTTCTTGCACATTAGCATACAACTACCTTATTTATGCACCAAGAAGAAGTGATGGCCAATTTGTGTCATTATTGGAATGTATATCTGAATATATTACATAGAATCCAATTAGATAACGGGAGTCCCAGAGGAAAAGAATGGAGAGGAGCAGGTTTTGCATTATGGTTTTCTTGTTTTGTTTTTTCAGTCCGAAGCAGCTCAGTCATATAATGGCTCTGAAGATCACGAATGCAGCACACAGTCAAAACGGATGTCCTAGGAGTTTCTCTGGGAGTTGCTTTGTGAAGCTGCCTGCGTTAAGTACTGGTTAATGTGCACTTAACACAAAGTATTATCTGAAAGGGATACACAGGAAGATGGCAGTGGCATAATGTGCAAAGATTTATTGAGAGTGGCGTACTTCATAGGCATTATGATAACTAGACACTTTTCCTGAGAGTCAACTGGTAGGAACCAAATAAGAAAGAAACAAATAAGACACATCTATGCTGTGCCCAAAACACTATTCTGTATTTTTGAAGAAGGGAAGGGAAGGGAAGGGAAGGGAAGGGAAGGGAAGGGAA
>NW_025335759.1:2730200-2732724 GCF_004798865.1 Varanus komodoensis
AGGGAAGGGAAGGGAAGGGAAGGGAAGGGAAGGGAAGGGAAGGGAATTCTCATTGGTTGGGTTTGGGGATTAGAGTGGGTGTGAGTGGCCCAAAATTATGCAAAGATCTCCCCGGAAGCTGGCATTCTCTTAGCTTTCCACACTTTGATGAAAGCACAGGAGTAATTCCTCTCATAGGGCTTTCTTCAAACTAAGACATCCTGGCACTTGGGAGACTCCAGAGCAATGGGGAGAGATCTAATAATAAGAAAAAGAACACCCACAGAGCACCTCTTGGCCATCCCATGGTGATTAAGTTCAAAAACACCCCTTGAAATAAATACTAATAAGCTATCATACTTCCCAAGAATGAGGCAGAGCCCTAGAAGACACTTTAACAAGAAGAGAGGAAAGGAGCAAAGAAAGCGTTCAGGAAAATGGAGGGCAGACTTTTGCCCCTGCACAAATGCCACCACTTCCCTGGAGCTGGGTTCATCCCCGGCCCCCTTCAGACTGCAGAATAGGGGGTACTCTGCCAACACAGTTGATGTTGTTGCCATTTGCAGCAGAGACACACACATGCACAAACACACTCTCATGGGAAAAAGAAGGAAACTGGAAACCTTGCCCATGGTGATCACTACCCATGAGAAACCACTGCAGAATTTCTCCTCCCCAGGAGGAATTTGGTGAAAGCCTTCCCCAACTTTCTCTGCTCCCAAAGGATGTGAATATTAAGAGGCCAATGTGCTCACAGCAATAATCCACTCTCTTTTACTCTCTCATTCTATTTCTACATTACCTGTGTACAACAATGAAGATGGAGAATTGGAATGGCCATTCTACAGGGCTTGGCCAGCCAGTTGGAAAAATTACCTTTTGGTTACACCAATAACAGCAAGTGGATGCCAAGTTTTCCCAGTGGCCCTGCTTCAGTTCCAAAGTCTGTGCCCTCTGGACTGGAGAATTCCCAGCAGCACTTGAACACCAGAAAACAGGAAGGTGTCCTATACAGAGTCAGACCTCTGGTTCTTCTAACTAGAATCATAGAATAGTAGAGTTGGAAGGTGCCATGAGGGCCATCAAGTCCAACCCCTTGCTGTGGCAGGACACCGCGTTGCACTATCCCACTCAGATGGCTGTCCAGTTCCTTTTTGAATGTCTCTAGTGCGGGAGAGCCCGCCTCTTCTCTAGGCAGCTGGTTCCACGGTCATATTGCTCTGACAGTGAGGAAACTTTTCCTGATGTCCAGCTTGAAACTGGATTGTTGCAACTTGAATTGATTATTCCGTATCCTGTACTCTGGAATCCCAGTGGCCTTCAAGGCCCTTTCCATCAGTATTATTCTATGATTCTACATCTTTAGGGCTGCACAAAGCTGGGCAGAGCTGAAGGAGCTCCAAAGGAGGAAGGGGACCGGGGACCCACAGCAGGGCCAAGCAGCTTCCTTGGCAACCTGATTGAAGGCATGTCTCCGTTGCTTTTTTCCTTGCGTATTGATGGGCATCCAGGCAGGGCTTGGCCTATGGAGTGGCAAAGTGTCCAGCAGACGCCAGTATTGGAAATATCATTAAGTGCTATAGATCAAGCGCTAGGGGAGATCTAACAAACAGTTAATGAATTTAAATTGGAGGGTAGTCGCGTAGGAGCTTGCAGGAATGGATGCCGGCAGTGTGTCCACTCCTGATCGGAGCACGTCCTTGGGCAAGATGCCATCAGTGGGGCTGTTCTCTTCCTATCTCAGGGTGGGGGTGGAGCGGTCCTGCTTGCATTTTAATGCAACCCCACCAAATTGTGCACTTTTGAACCACTGCAGAACTGCAAGTTAGTCATCCTTCTGACTAATTAGAATTAACATTGCACTGAATTTGCAACAGAGCTCTCCATTAAAAAGAAGACAAAATGGCAAAAACATCTATATTAGGGGAGATGATATTCAAACTCAACACTGCCTGGCAAGATTTCAGATGCATTTGTTCAGCAACATTGATAACAAAAATATCCATATTGGGAGAAAAGTGCACAAAAATGCTTACGCGTTCTAATGCACACTTCTGCAAAATCTCCTTTTGGGACAGCTTGAATTGAAGAGGAGAAGAATGAAGAACTGAAATTGAAATTGACAGATCTGTCCATCCCCACTTAACTCTGACAAAGCGGCTGCAGAATAGCATCTAATGTAAGTGGGAGGGGAGCCTGCCCGAAAAACCATTTGAGGAAATGCATCCTCAGTCTCTGCTTGGTACCAAGTGGAGCCTGACTCAGCTCAGCACCCCTCTGCTGGGTGGCCTCCCTCACCAACCCCTTTTCTTGGCACCGTGCTACGTACCACGCCAATGTACTGGAGGCACATTGTCAAGTCGCCGTTATCAATCCTCTTTGCTATTCCGTTCTGTTCAAAGCTCCCTCTTACTAGCCTTGCTCCTTAATCTTCTGCTCCATAAATCAATCAGCTGTGAAGCTGGGAGGAATATCAAATTAGAAACTGCTCTTTAATTTTCCTGCTTTCTTCCCCTTCCCCTTCCCCTTCCCCTTCCCCTTCCCC
>NW_025335759.1:2732824-2805551 GCF_004798865.1 Varanus komodoensis
CTCCCTCCCTTCCTTCCACCCTTGTCATGAGATGGGAAGGCAGAGAAGCGCTTCCTACAATACCAGGTGGTGTGCACAGCTGACACCCTGATGCCATAATGTGCCCCGACCGTGTGCCACCAGGGTGTGGGATGCAGAGGTGAGGTCAATGGTTCTGGACACTTTTGTTGTTCCCAGGAGCAAGTCCCCTAGCTTGATTTTTCAGGACTAATTAGATCTCTCGTGTGCTTACTCTCCTTTCTCCCCAGGCTTGGGCTATTGATAACTGAAAGTCACTTAGTCACTCTCTGTCTAAATTCCACCCCCCTGAGGTGCTGGCACTGTGGCATTGCTCCAACGTCCTGTGCCATTTTCAATTTGGTCCAAAGAGCTAAGTCTGAGATTGACACTTGCCGCTGTGCTACTCTCATACTTAAAATAAGTAAACAGGCAGACGCTTGGTTACGCAGAGGGCCAAGCTGTTCCGTTGTGCAAGCCAGTGTGGCCTGGTGGTCAAAGGCTGGGCCGGATGCCGCAGTTCTGGGTACCGGTCCTCACCCAGCATGGGGTGACTTTGGGCCGGTCATTGACTCTCGGTCTGATCTACCTCACAGGGCTGTTGGGAGGCTCAAGTAGGGAAGAAGGGATCATGTAAGCTGCCTTAGGTTTTCTGTGAGAGGAAAAAAAGCATGATGATGGATACATTTAATGAATAAATCATGCTCGCTCTGAGGATTTCATTGAACCAGGGAGAGCAAAAAGGAGTATCAGCAAATCTTATTGAAATAATGCCAGTCCGTGGTGTGGAGAGTTCTCGGCTTGATTCCCAGCCTGGCCTTTCTACCTGTCTACGGAAAGTGGAATTGGAAGCCTTTTTCTCCCTTTCCCATAATGCTAGAGCCCAGGGTCACCCAGTGAAGCCAATGGGGATGCATTGAAAGAGCAGCATCCAGTGAAGTTGTGGAACTGACAGTCAAGGGAGGTGGTGGGGCTCACCAGTTTGGGAGATCTAAAGGGGAATTGGACAAATTAATGGGGGAGAGGCAAGCAACAGCTGTGACAAGAAAAGGGCTGGTATTCGATGGTTGCGTTCTTGGGGTTAGCTACAATCCAGAAGGAGTCCTCTTGCTAATTTCTGGAGCTTTCCTGCCCTACTATCCACTATTGTGCTCAAGATTTATTTTTAAACCACATTTTTAAAGAAGAAAGAAAAGAGAGGGTAGAGAAGAAAAGTGGGGAGCACTCAGAAAAAAGGGAAGGAAATACACCAGGGGTGCAGGGGGGGGGGGGTAGAAAGCGTCTTATTTGTCCATTGCCAAGCAAGCTCCCACTGAATTCCATGCACACTTCCTCACACCGCAAAGATGAACACCTGGATAATTCTTTCTGTGTGTGTTTTGTGTACATTTTTTCAAAAGTATGCCTCCTATGACTGAAGCATGTATGTTTGCCTTTTTGAAATGGGCACATTTTTTTCTAGGTACATTTTCCATCAAGCAGTTCCATCAAGTATGGGAGGTTTCCATACTTCTACCATGTCATCAAGCACTTATTTGCTGCTTATGGCCATAATTTCCCTCCTTTTCTCCATTTTTAACCTTACCACAACCCTGTGAGGTGGGTTTGACGGAGAGACAGTAACTGGCACTGAACTGTGCGGCTGAGTGAGGAGCAGAAGACAGCCTGGAGGAAAGTTGTCCATGGGGTCCTGATGGGTCGGACACGACTTTGCGACAAAACAGAAAACAGGAGGACTAGAACCCATACCATCCAAGTCCCCATCCAGGCCTCTAACCACTACCCCACACTGCCTCTTGTTTGTGGGCATTTCTCCTCATACACCATTGCATACAATTTCCCCCAAGAGACGTATTTTGCATGCATTTTTCCAATGTACTGCATTATGAATAGTATTTCCCTAAGAGTGACATTGTGTGTGTGCTTCTCTTCATCTCTGCGCTCCTATGCTTTTTCTTTTAAGTAGAAAACTCCATTTGGAGAAAGTCAGATTTCTAAGCAACGCAGGGTTTTGATTTGAAGACGGACCATGAGGGGAGATCACTTTCAGATGCAGACCAAATGAATTGCTTCCCTTCCCAAGGCAGGGGGCAGTGTGACCAGGCCACTCAGCAGCGGGCCCCCTGTGGGCGCCCGAGAATGTCGACCGACAGTGACTGGCCCAGCTCGCATGTACTTGCCGCAGCTTGATCCCCTCCCCAGCGGCCTATCAAAAGGGCACTCGACGTGGGCAGTTCCAAGCACAGCGCATCAGGGGTTAGCCGAAGCGTTGCGACAGAAGACCTGATTGACTGCAGTGCCGGGGGGCAGGCCCCACACTGTGGAGCTGTGCTCTCGCTTCGCAGCTCCTCGGGACCTGCCTGGCTCCTCCCGGCACTCAGCTGGGTCTCTACCCCGTCAGGGCACCTTTGACTTGGGCTCAGCTGCCTCCTTGCCTCCAGTTCTCATGTCAGTCCCTCGCTGGTGACAAGCTATTCACAGCAGAGATTTTTTTGATTTTTTTGGTCTAAAGGTTTCCTTTGCAATAACTCTCCTTTATTTCAAAGCACTTAAACACCCAGCTCTGTAAATCCCTATTAGGCTGGCTCAGAGAGTGCTCTTTAAGTACAGCTTTGAATTAAGGTTCTCCAATATGCATTCAATTTCCCTTTTAAAGGGGTAGTTAACGTATGTTACATAAATAGCAATTATTAAATACGTTGGCTGAAGATTAGGAACCACTGGGTGTAATGGATACATGTCTAACTAGTATGATATATACCACATTTCCTTATTATTCAGCTGCTGGATGCGTGTCTGCTGCAACCCGAAACGGAGTTTGCAGGGAATGAGGGTGGGAATGAAATTGCTTTGCTTTTTCATTTTCTGCTCTTTCCTGACGGCAGAATGGCCTTCGGTGGAATGTGTTGCAAAGACCCCTGAGAGCGGACTAGTTACTGAAATGCTCTGTGGCCTTTTTTTCCTGGCCAAGGCTTCCATTCCTGGCTACTCCATGCAGGAGAGCAACAGGCATCCCAAAGAGGAAAAAATAGGACACGGATTTGCATAAATGTCACACGGATTACATTGCATGTATAGGGGCTAGTCTGGAAATAGTTAAGCCAATGGAAATGGAAACAAAAGGCATCTCCCCACAATCAAGACAGCTAATCAGCAGGGCAGTTCTATGGCAGCTAGACAGTCTAGACACGGGTACAAGTTTCTGGAGGTGAGGTTGGAAAATTGCTCTGAACAAATAGCCTAGATCCCCACACCTAGAGCATCCTTCCAGTCCCTCACCCTCCAGCTAGCCCAGAAAGGACTGTGCCAGCTGCATCTTCATGGTCGTCATAGCAGCCTCACAGATGGGGTTTAGAGGTCTTCCCAGGGGGCAGGAAAGGGGGAGGAAACAGGTGCTGCTGAGATACAGTGGACCCTGGAGGATTCTCAGCTTCCTTCCCTGCCTCTCCAAAGCACCTGAACTAGATGGCTGAAATGAACTGTCTTGCCAAGTGGAAGGCAGGGGGACTATCGAAAAGACTTTCTCCTTCATGTTCCTCTTGCCTTCCATAGGAAGCCCATAAACTTCTGAGTTCAGAACATTACAGCATCCCAGTTGGATTGTGTCCCAGGTGACTTTCATGCCCGTTCCACCTTCTCTTCAGCAGCTAAGTGCTGATGGGCCACTTCCAGATCCTTGCTCACCTTCCTCGTTGTTCTGTCTCTTCAAACAGCACTTGAACTGCACAGTTCCTCAGAGTACTGTCTTTTGCAAAGCTAGACACACGATCATCCTTCCATGATCTGTAGCATTGCTCATGATTTGCTTCTGGTTTTATTCTCATAGTGACCCTGTGGGGAATGTTAGGCTGGGAACATAAGAAAGAAGATGCCGGTTCAGTCCAAAGGCTCAGTCCCAGTGAATTTAATGAATGAATAGGACTTTGTACCTGGACCCTAATGAATCAAAGCATGCATTCCATCATCCGTGTCATCCTTCATCTTTTCCTGTTATCCTCTCAGTTCACTTGGTTGGCTATGTTGATAAGGGCAAATATGGACAACTGGGAGTGAAGGCAGCAGAGGCCGGTGCTTAGGTAATTCACACAGATGGTCCCAGGTGATCAGGAAGCACGTACAGCATTGTGGTGCTAGCCAATCAACTTTGGCTACATGATCCTGGCATTGCCAGCAAGGGACTCTAACTGAGAGAGATGAAGCAAACAGTCAAACACATTTACAAAGGGTGCGGAAGAGTGCACAAGGGGGAAAGAGAGAGATCCACTTTCAACACTGGGAAAATCTTCACCAAAAAAGCAAAACAGAAAAGTAGTTTCAGTCCTATCCGATCCAAAGCTTGCAGACCATCTCTATCCAAGATGAATTAAATTAACTCTCCTGTGAATAATCCTCTGTGTTGCACAGAGACTTTGTGTAATACCCTGCAAAGTTTTCTGTGGATATTGATCCCACTTTTCAGCACCAATATTTCATCAGCATCCAGACAAACTGCCAGCAATAACTCATTGCTTAGACCAAGTAAATATAAGTTACATATTTTGTACGCAAGAAGGCAAGGAGAAAAATCTTTTTTCCTCACCTGCAATATTTCATGCAACTCCCAAACCTTCGTCAGTCTACCAGTAGTAGCTTGACTATGTTTAACATTAGCTCACCCCAAATTCACAACAAAGAAGCTGGGCTAGTAACAGCTCAAAATAGGTTGGGCAGAGTAAAAGGATGTGGGGCAGATGTTCACTGAAGGTCCATATGAGTTTGGATCTTGCAAATGTCACTTCAAAGAAGATGCTCGAAGGATGAATGGCACATGCATTTCACTACATCAAAGGTTGGTACTGGTGGCCTGTGAGATCCTTTGAGACGCCTTCTGGAAAAACTGCAGAAAAGCTAAGCACATCAGTACTTTTTCTACACATTTATTCATCAAACAACAGGTATCAGGCCTGTTTCAGATAGGACTAGGTTACCAAACAGGTGAACAAGACCCTGGCTTAGGACTTAAGATTTTCATAACATAGCACAATCTGCCCCAAACTCTCCCACTATTTTTTCCTAAAAATCACCAAGTCTGTGATTATTGTGCTATGAGGCATATATGTAGTTTGAATTGTGGAACAAAACCAAATAAAGTCATCAACAGCAAAAAAAGAACTACTGTTGCTCATTGAATGGATTATCTGTGTTGGATGTGGGAATAAAATAGAAGTCGTCCTAAATTGCTCATCCAAGTGATACAGTGATGAGTCAGGAAATACAAATAGAGTTTGATCAATGTCCTACTTCAAGAACAGAAATCTCTATCCAATGCAATGCCCTTCTGAAGCTATTATTTCATATATGCAATGCTTAGTTGATGGCAAAGGGACCGTGTGGTCTAGGTAGAACAAAGACAATTATTCTTTTATAGCTGTTGTCTGCTTGGAATTGGGCACCTTGGTTGAGTGAGGGCTTTCATAAGCCACTCTTCTACTCAATTTCCCGACATGCTTTTGATGGTGCTTATGTTGGGTTCTGTGGAGACTGGGCCCACTTCTTCCAAAATAAGCATTCCAAAATGGTTATCTCAGACTCTGCATCTAAACTGGAAGAAGAAGGGGGGGGGGTTGAAATTCTTGGCTGAGACATCAAAGTTCTGACATAAGTCAAAACTTGACAAAGGATGAGCTGAGCTGATGAGAATCAGACCGTGTCTGGCCCAAGATGAGACACTGCTGAATAGACAGAGCCAAAGAGGGAGAGATGTAGTTTAAGTACAGTCTTGCAATGACAGTCCAAGTGAACTGACCAAACAGGTTGATGTTTCATTTCCATCTTCTGAACCCAAGAAACAGGAGCCTCCCTGAGGGTGCAGTGAACTCTGTTTGGTTGGGGAGGGAGGAAAGGGATTCCATTTCGAATCAATTTCTTGACTTGAGTAGTACCTTGTCTCCCTCATTAACTGGCTCATTAACTAGACAGATTGTCTTGTGCTAATGACCTGCTGTATCACAAAGCCATTCTGGCTGGCCAGCTTTACCATACAAAGTCTGTACTTAGAAGCCTTTTCAACTTGATGACCTTAGAGCAGCAAAGGTGAAGGGGTAGGAAGAAAGACTGCCTCGTGGGAAGCTCATACCATTCTTGGCTGCTGTTGCATGCTTGCTTAGGTCTCCTCTCTTGCCTCTGCAAGATTAAGAGCAGGACATTGTGTGGAGGACAATTCTGCAAGCACCTTAACACTCATTAAGAAGCCTTTGGGGAGCCTGCTTGAAGTTCAGGGTGTGAGCTGAGAGAGCCCTTCTCCTGCTGTCTAGCTGGTCTGGGCAATCACACCCTGGCTGTGAAAACAGCAGACCCATCAGCCACAGGACTGTCTTCCTGCCTTCCAGGTGTGTTTGAGGGGTGCTGTGTCATCACAGCTGCAGGTCTTCTTCCTAAAAGGATGGAGGACTCACCAATCACTGGGCCACCTCACCCAACACCAGCAATGGACCTGCAATGGATTGAAGTCCTACACTCCACTAGATAAACATATCCTTACTTTGCCCATGCCAGCCCCATCTGCTATCTGCCTTTTATTTGTGTCTTGTGTGGAAGATGGCAGTCCTGGCACTCTTTTCTAAGACACCAAGTAATTCAGAAGCATCTGCCAAATCATCTTTGACTTGTTTCTAAAGGGGATTCTGCCCAATATTAAACATAGGTGTCATCCACAAAGGAAGAAATGTCCATGTTTTCCTCAAAGATATATATTTGAGGTCCAAAATATTGTATACATTAAATCTGTGTGTAGCGACTGTGTTTTTTCCTTCTTCCTCCTCTTTTATGCCAGAGTACGAGCAAGGTTGGATATGAATGGAAAGTCCAACAGAGGTATACATGTGTGTGTGTGCGCACACGCACTTTTCAGAACTGGATCAGCCTTGGGCTCTTATTCCCAAGTACCAGATACGGAGCTGAAGCAATGCGTGCTTTCTCTTTGAATATAATCTGCGAGCTGGTCCTTAGACAGATACAAGGCAAAGCTTTCTACTACCTCTGTGCCTTCACTCATTTCCAGATCAGGGCGGCAACTTCTGTGCATTTTGCTATTCTGCCAAATTCTTCAGATGAGTGCTTCCACTGATCTCCCAGCTTCCTATTGTGTGAATGCTAAGTCCTGCTAGCATGTGGGCAACAAAGTATACTGCTCTTTAGTACTGTTTGGACTTGGAAACTTTGACTTCATAGGCAGGGGGGAAAGAATTTCCCCTTTTGCTTTTTTCAGTCTATGAATCTTTAAGCATCCTCCCTCCCTTGTCTTTCACAGTTGCTAAACTCTTGAGACACTGATGTGGGTTAGAGAGAGTGAAGTACTATTGTGCTCTTGGATTTCTAACTACAAACATATCCTAGAAAAGCTGTAGCTGCTTTGAGAAAGTCTCCTACCAGCTTTGTGCAGCCCTGTTCAAGAAGGTTGGAGAAATGACACACACATGCACACACACGCACACACAAAGTAAAGACTTTAAAAGAGAGAAAGAAAGAGTTGGAGATGAAAATAACTTGCCAAGGCACATCCCATGTGTTGAGAAGATCAAGCGCTAATGATGGTTCTGGTGCGTCGGTGACAGTTGTGTCTGTTGCGTGTATATATGTTTTTAACTGTGAGACCACATGGGAAGCTGTTTATGCAGCCAGGGTGTCTTTGACAGCCGCTGTGAACACATTGGATTCTAACTGCTGGCAAAAAGACTCATCCCATTAAAAACTGTCGATAAAGGGAAGGGAAATGACAAGGGTGTTTGGAAGGGAGCAAGGCGGCGAGAGGAGAGAGGAGCTGCCACTGCCAATGTCATTAGCGGGAATGAGAAGGAGCTTTTGTATGAACGCACCATGTGTTCCCATTAGTGACAGCAGCAGAGAGGAGCTGTGCTACATTGGATGTACTTATGCCACGGGGTGAGGAAGAGACTGAATGAGAGAGGCCCTGTACTATGATGCACAGACAAAAGGAGCCTGATTTGCGCCATGACACCTGGCCTCAGAGGTAAGCATCCCTGTGAGATGCTCTGCAGCCCCTCCAAAGCCCCTGAGGGTCTCAAACCAAGGACCTCGCAAGGAGGGAGCCTGGCTCCTTTCTTCATCACTTGCTGTGAAGTCTTCCGTCTACTTGCAGTGAGAAGGGGAGGGCTTCCTCCCACCTTTGGTATCCTCTGCAGGGACTGGTCCATGACGTCGTGCTGCCCAAGGTGAAAGGCAAGATGAAGGCAGCCCTTCTTCCTAGCACAGAACCCAGCTGGTTTGGCCCATGCATCTTTCTCTGCTGCTGGCAATAGGATGTCAATGTCTCATCACTTATTTGTTGCTGAGGTCCTATTCAGGTGTCACTGGGGGAGAAAAGATAGATAACCCTTTGAAGTTAGAAATATGGAAACAAAGCAAGTCAGAAGGGCCTCCCGGGCCATCTAGTCTGACCCCTGGCTCTAGCTGGCTCTGCTTATGACATGCCTACCATGTACATGTCCATCCTATCCTTGAACACCCCCACCTATGGGGCCTCAACCACCTCCCGTGGAAGCCCATTCCATACCCTTGGGGTCCTAACCATCAGAAAGTACTTCCTGGCATCCAAATCAAACCTTGGTCTCTACCCACCTCTGTGTGACACCCCCTCACATACCTCCAGATCCCCTTGGAATCTCCTCTTCTCTAGGATGAAAAGACCAAGTTCCCTCAGTTGCTTCCTAGTTTGTCCTTCAGGTCTCCTGGTGACGAGAAGTTGGTGCCACTCTTGCCTAGAGGCTGCCTAGCATCTTGCATTGGAATGCCCAAGGCTATGGACCTGGCTGCTTTGGTCCTTTGGCATGCTCCCCAAGCCCACAGACCCTTCCATCGGTGGTCCCATCTCCCTCCGCCATTGTGTAAACATCCACTAGCCAACAAGCAACCAAATGGGACTTCCCCTCACACAACAGGGTGGGAGGAGTGGGGAGGGATGCGATGCCAGCCATGGAGGAAGCGGAAGCAGAGTTGTGGCTACTAAAAGGACAGTCAGCATTGAGGAGGTGGTGAAGGGCCTTCAGCTCTCAACCAATTATTCTGCCTGGCTTTTGCAGAAGACAGGAGCTCTCTGTGGAACCATTAGTAGCACTTCAGTTGGGCAGCTCCCTCTTTTTTCTGGCCAGGTGCCTCATCTTTAGCGGCAATATGGTATGCCACCATTATAGGAATGTGCAAGGATTATGTTCAGAGGAGGCAACAGTCTGACTTGAACTCTCCTGATTCTATTGGGTTTCTCTTGCCCTGGTGCCAATCCAATCTGATCGCAGCCAAGCCAGTGTCAAGACCCGAGGCAGCTTCAGGGCTCCCTCTGCTGGCCAAGGGCCAGCGGAGCAGCTCTGGCGGATGCAGGATTCTGACCTTAGTCCACTGCAGCTGCCAGGGCTCTCATGAGTCCCACCTGGGGAGCCCTGGGGAGGAGCTATATAAGAACCAGCATTTCCTCTCAGAAGCTGCCTCAGCAACCGAGGTCTCGTCTTGTTGGTGAAGCCCTTCCTGGTCTGGTAGATCTGGAACTCTGCTCCAGCATCGTGCCTGCACCTCTTCTCTCCCTGACTGGTCTGCCTTCCTCAGTTCTCCAACCCTTGGCTCTCTTTGGACTATGCTACCCTTCTTTATGGACTTGCCTAGTATATCGACCTCCGGCTTGACCTTGGACTGTGAACTGGACTTGCTCTTGCCACATCCTGTCTGCCTGGGTCCTGGTGCCTTTTCCCCGTTAGTCAGCCGCCCTCGCCCCAGATGCTGACAGCCAGCAAGTAAACTTTCATTTGTAAAATGGGCCACAATTTTTGCAAGTTAAACAACTACCACCACCACCTCAGGACATTTCTGCAACTTGTAGCACCTAGTATCTGCACCAATTTCCCAAGATTTAAAGAAACTAGAAAAAACTGCAATAAGTTCTTTGTGAAGTAAGATGTATGGTGAGTTAAGAAGTAGCAAGAGGATGAAAAGGACAAGGCTATTTACGTACCAAAGGACTGTTTCGTGCTGAAGTTACATAATGGACTTGTGAATGCAATATAATATTAAACCCACTTATGCACATTGGAAGGCTCAGATTTTCTGCAAAGATCTGCTTTGTGAAAATCACCATTTGCACAAATGACACTACAAATGTTCAGATCTTGGTTCTCAGTGTGTACAAGTATTTGGCACAGTTTTCAGTAACCTGGAAAAAAATCTGGAACAGTCCATTCCTGAACACAAGACTGGAAATAGTCCAGAAGTCGGCTGGGCTCAAATGCAACAGATTTCTGAACATCTTGCATCCCTACATCATGGTGTTGCCCATACTAGGAATAATTGGGCCTATTCAATTTAACTGGTGCAGATGGGTTAGCATTTTGCTTCAGTTTATTTTTGAGAGCCAGTGTGAGAGGCAGAGTAGTACAATGGTTAGTGTTGGACTGGGAACCTGAGAGATCTTGGCTTTAGTTCCCATTTGGCCACAAAGTTCCCTAGAAAATTTTGAGCCAGTCACCCACTTTTAACCTAACCTACCTCACAGGGTTGTTCTTGTGAAGATCTCCCTGCCTTGAGGATGAAGAGAGTAAGGTTGGCACCAACATTTATTTATTTCAGGAAACCTTCCTGAACTAATCAGCCACAGCTTTATGGATTTGGTTTCATTGATTTTGCTTTTAACATGCTGTTTTATTGTTTTATCTTTTATTGTTCACTGCTCTGAAATCTCCAAACTGGAATATGGAGCAGTATACAGATTTTGCAGATAAATTCATGCATAAACTTCTAGCATTCCTCACCACTGGCTAGGCTGACCAGAGCTTATGGAAGTTAAATGCCAAAACACCTGAATAGGCACAGGTTTCCCATCCTTGTCCTAAGTAAACCAGAGTTCAGAAAGTTTGGGGTGTAGGCCAGCACAATCCCAATCCCTCTGAATTCTGATTTAACAATAAAGAATGGGAAGTGGAAAGCATGGTGGGGGAAGTCTCTTATTCCTAAATCAAGGCCAAATTCTGTTTGTGCACATGATTTACCTGGCACATGCGACTAGCTTGCCACGATCTGGGAACAAAGAAAAGCTGGCTTTTTCCACATCTCAGGTGCTTGTGCAAATACGAGGCCTTAAGTGCTTTGTAGATTGCACTGAGAATAATTGCTGACTATCTCCTTGGTAGGTCTCATAAGACTTTCTGTTCTTGTTGCAAATGAGAGGCAGAAGTGTTCTCTGCAAAGTTTGGCTAATGGCACTCAGGTAATTTGCAAACCTCTAGGCATGCCAATACCTGTCCAACTTGCTTGCAAGTAAATTGATACACAGGAGGATCCTGGAGCCTCTCTTAGGGTGAAGAATCCATAGTCTCATTAAAACAGTGATGCAACAGTTCTGTCAAGTTTCATTGTGCAGGCTGGTCCTGCTCTTTGAAATGAATAAGCATTTCTTCTGCAGTGGAAGATGCATCCCTACCATGTTGCTTCATCATATCCTCTGGCATTAGAAGCTAAACTAATGCAGAAGCAGGTGGTGTTGCTTGGGGAAGAGAAAGAGGGAACAGGAAGTTGTTCTGTACAACCATTTCTTCCATCTCTTTTTCATCCTTTGGCACTTGATGTGAAAGAAAAGAAATAGGGTTTTTTTCCTCAAGAGAAGAAAATCCCTTGCACATGGGGTGAAGGGGTCTTACACTTGTAGGATCTTGCCCTTAAGAGCGGGTGTCCCATCTTTCATTGTACAATAATCTCTCCAGCAACATCCACTTGCTGTGCTTCAGAAGTCTAGGGTAGCTTCTCCCATGGTTCCTTTTCAGATCAGACAATGTAGACAGACACGGGGGGGCTGCAGGGCAATGGAGATGTGTGCTGAAAAGAAGAAAACACAGAGAGCGCACCCTTAGCCCCCTTGCCATTTCAAAACATCACCAAAATAAATTCAGGAGAGAATGAGAATGAAGCAGAGAAACAGAAGCTTCTTTTCTGGGGGACGAAGCTTTCAGGAAATGTGAGGACAGCTCTTAGCACTAAAAGGAAAAGGTTTGGCGTCTGTGCAGGACTTTGTGCTGGCTTCAGTGGGCAAGAGCCCCATTTAGATCCGAGCCAGACAATTGGGCTATCTGGTCCAGAGTATGGATGTGTGAATCAGCAAACCCTGAGCTTGCTGAAGTTCTCCCAATTCCACCTAGAAGCTTGTTCTGGCTTCAGCACATCTGAGACCGTGAGGTTTATTTTGTTCTTTGCATGTGAAGAGCCATGAGTATTTTGGGGTGCATTTTTCCAAACACACACATCAATCATTCACACCTTTGACATTTATGTATTCTTCTCCCATTCATTCGAATGCTCTTGCGCACATTTTTTCAGAAGTATGCATGCTGTCACAGTTCCTGTTCTGTCCACCAGTCACATGCTTGGCAAAGCACAGACTTCAGCTGCATTTTGTATCCAAGTTTGTGTTAGTTTGGAAGGTGTGAACTTCATAAATGCTAGTAAAAAATGGATGGAAATTAATTTCTCATACATCCCTATCCCAGTGTTAGCATCTCTGACTGGCAGCAGCTTTCTGAGGATCCAGGAAAAAGGCTCTGTCCCAGCATATGCTAGGTTTTCAGTTTGCTTGGAAATGCAGGACTGAACATAGAGTGTCCTGCATCCAAAAATATTCTCTGCAACAGTTGCTGGCCAGCTTTTCTGGGCAGCAACTAGAGCGTTTAATTAGTCGAAGGGGACAGATTCTTCCCCTTAAAACATACACAGGGAAGCAGTGGGAGAAATCAACCCCTTCAGTGATCAAAAGCTGCCAAAACAGGAGGTTTCAAGCAGGTTGTCCCCAAAGAAAGGAAGGGGGAAATAATTCAAAAAAACTGCAAGGAGGAAGAATGATAAAAAAAATAAAAATACATTTTAAGTTTTATGTGTCAGTAAATTTCTCCTTCTCCTGGGGAGATGAGTGGTGACTATAGAATAAAAACAAGAGCAAAGATCATGACAATAACTAGCAGGGCACTTGAAGCCATCATTAAGAAACACAAAGGAGGCGCTCGGTTACACGGTGGAAGTGCGGGAAAGGTGCCCATGACCTTCCCAGCTCTGAAGCATTGGTTATTTCTCATGCCAGTAGTAAACTGGTGCCTCCCCAGCCTCTCTCCTGTCCTAACTCCCCGGGGGATCCCTCCTCGGAGGAAGATCGAGAGCTCTCATGCTGAGATGCCCCCACGAAGCAGGCTGCATGGACCAGATGTGAACTTGGGGTAGGAAAGCCACCCCAGGATGCAAAGTCCTCCTCTTATGATCTAGTCCCCCATACCACTGCCTCCCCCCGCCCCTGTGGATCCTTTAAAGTTTTAAGGGGAAAAAAACTAGGACAGTCGTACAGTCAGGCAGCCAATGTTGAATGGCAGCCGGGGGGCGGGGGATGGTCCATGTATTGCCTATCAGTCTGCTTGTCTGCGACCCCATGAGAGAGCTTTTGTTTTCAGAGGTAGTGGGCTTTGCAGTAGAGATGTGGAAGAAACCCATTTTGGGTCCTTTTTGAGCAGGATTTGTACAGCTGGTGCCTTCTAGGCGAAACATGTGCTTGAATGCAACCAGTAGCATTTCTGTGCCCCTTATATGGTTCTGTGCCACAACCAAGTGGCGTGCATCTCTTTGAGAAATAGGCATGGACAATGCGCTTCTGGACAACGAGCACATGTTTGCTTTAATCAATGGGAGATGAATGCATAGATTTCAAAGATGTGACCGATCGATGCATAGATCTGAAAAAATGAACAAAATATACATAGATTTTCACATGATAAGAAAACAAAGTTCACGTTGGCAGCTTGATATGGTCTTGAAACACAACAAGGCTTGGGATGGAATTTGGAGAACTTCAGCAAGCTCAACTTTTTCTGATCTGCACACCCTTGTATTCCAGTTGGCTTTTGGAATGGGCATATGGGCACTCATGTGTGTATGTATTGTAGTGGGTGCTGGGGTGGGGAATCTTGTTCTTTGTCTCATGCAGCAAAAAGTCTTGGTCCAGTGCTGGTGCATCCAGTCTTGGATCTTCCACACCACCTTTGTTTGGTTCTTAAATGGTTTTTATTTATTTATTCTTTATTGATTAGGTTTCTATACCATCCATTAACCAAGATGGCTTTTATTCCCCCTGGAGATGGCATGGCCTCACCCGTGAGACTTGGATGCCAACTGCCCTTCACTGAGCACATTCCTATTAGGACAGTGGCCAGTTTTGGAAAGTGAAAAGGATGGTTCCATTTGACAAGACATGCAGATAAGAATTTGGGGCCTGCTGTAGACAGTGCTGGACTGTGGTTCTTGTTAAAGAAGCATGTTAAGGTTTTTAAAGCATTCCCTCCCTCCCACTCCCCACTTCTTTCTGCCTGTGGTTCTGTGCAGTTCCCATGCTTTGCTGCTCCGTTGATGTAAATAAAAACAATCCTCATCATAACTCACTGCAGAAAATGCAAAAGGTCATGGTGAAATTCTGGGAGGCTCTGGTGAATCAAAGCAAATTGCGTTTCTCGCAGCTGGCATTTGAGCTCACTCTGCAAGGCAGCCTCATAGAATGGGTGCGGGGGGGGGGGAGAAGATGTTGAAGCTTCAGGGATCGATCGGGGGTGCCAAGGTGATGGCTTGACATTACAGTTGCATGTAGCATTCCTGGTTCATGTTGGACGAATTGCTGGTGTGCTTCCAGACACTCTTTTCAACCCAAATGAAGGACCCAAAATGCTCCCACTGTATTCCAACCTCTGAACAAAAAGAAACTTGATCATTGAAAGCTTTTAAATGAGGTCTGAATCAGGAAAGCCAGGGGGCCTGGCAGGGTTAGGGTTGGGTTTCTCTAGGGCTAAATTGAGAGCAAGATTTGAGCAAATGATCTAATTGCAATGTTTAACACATCCAACTCTTCTAATCCTTTACCAGCAGGAAGGTTTAAATACTGTAGTTAATGTTATTGCAATGGTCTTATTTCCCCCTGTTAGCCTTTTCATGGTTCTGTATCAACACTATTCTCATTATGAAACAGGGCAAAAGAAAAATCTTGCCTATTGAGTATGTTTTAATGTGTACATTATACTGTAAGCAGTCAAGTGTGACATTGCTAATCACAGAACATAAATTGCTAGATGGGATCAGCCTGAGTCCATCCCCATTCCTCTTCTGCTATTTTGTTAACAACCACGGTCATGATCTACAGATTTAGAAGAGGTTTTCATATGCTAGACCAGAGAGGAATAAACCCCCAGAAACAAACTTTTATCTGTTCTGATTCTGTTACCCTACCGCATAGTCTGTATGTGACCTTCCATTCTGGATGTTGGTATCAGATCTTACCTTGTATCTGGAACCCAAACATTTTCAAAGAGCTATTTTTGTTGTTGTTACTGATGTTGGTAATCCTGGTTCATAAGTCACCTGGTGGCTGAAGCTGTCTGGATGATGTATTTAATAAGAATAGTAATAAAGAAATACATGCAATCAGTAAAAATAAAATAAAACCAGTGCTAAAACACAATAAAGCACAATTTCATGCATGTTTTAACAGAAAAAAGACTGCAACTCCAAGCATTCCCTAGCCAGCCACACATAGGACAGTGTCCTACAAGAGTTTAACAACTACAAGAATACTTTGTGTGTGTGTGTGTGTGTGGTCAGGGGAGAGGTCTAAATGATGAATAGCAAAGCAACTAAAAAAATGAAATTCATCTTGGTCTTTATCTGGAACCAAGGAATCAACAAAAGAGAAGATGCCAATTGGATTACTCTGGGGAAGGTCTTCCACTTGAAATTTAAAAAAAAATCTGAATGTGGCAGAAAAGGAAACTGACAGATTTGCCCTAGTCTAATATACCACACAGGATTCTGAAGAGGAAGTGTGGGGAGGGAAGTCACTTGCAGAAAGATGGGACAAAACGTGTCCTGCTACAATAACAGCGGTCCACGGGGAGGAAAATGTGGCCATGACTGTTCCGCTATCACATAAACATGCTGACTGACACCTTTGCCTCTTTAAGGCCAGGGAGCTGTAGCTGTCTAGGAGCTGTGCACTCACTTCTCCTCCTAGTTCTGGCTTCTTCCTTCATTTTGAAGTAAAGAGATCTACTTTTCTTTTCTTTTCTCCCTGGCCTTCCCATGTGGCTTTTTGCCGCTTGTCTTCCCTTCTTTTCCCCAGAAGATGTTTCATCTTGGAGATAACAAACTGCTCCCTTTGTTCTGAAGAAGAGGGCTCTTGATTCATCTGATACCCGGATGCTAATTGAGACTCTCCACTGCTCCGTGTAAGGATGGAAAGCCAGCCTGGCGGTGGTGGGGGAATATATTCTTTTTTAAACTCCATCACTTCTCAGTCTTCAAAAACCACGGCCGGGAGCACTGCAAAAAGAGGATTGCCAACATATTTAACAGCCATGGGGTTAAATATTTTCAGGGATGTGAAATTGTCTCCCATGAGTAACAACAAGGCGATGTATTTAAGTGTGTGTTGAGTGGGGAGCAAAAAGACATTCCTTTAAAGATATGGTTAGCAGTAGTAGCTTGCTTTCTTAATGAGTTGGTACAGGGAGCCCAATCTGGACTGAAATTCCAGCACTGGGGGTGGGGGGGGTGGGGGGAGATTTAACCCCTCCATCAAAACCACACAAACTGCCAGAAGCCCATCTGCACCTGAATTTCTACTGCAAAATAGAGAATCATAAAATAAATGAATGAATATTTTGCAATGGAAATTGCAGGTTTGGGGTGTGTATAGAGGAGTAGGATTGGACCCGTGGCAGGGGGTAAAGGGTTATATTCTCCTCCACCCCCATGACAGAGTCCCAATCCTGACCACATGCCAGTATTTATGAGAGTACTCTTACGCTAGTGTGAGAAGAAGCAGATGATGAAGAAGTAGAAATTTAAAGTGGCATCAGCTCAGGTCTAAAGAGACCTGTTTTGGGATAGGAGCCTACCAGAACAAATCATTTGAATTCTGTTACTCATAAATATACCTTGGTAAAAGCTCTCCTGGATGAGGTGGCATCTAGCAGAAATTTGTCTTTCAGGGCAATGCTAAAATCGAAACTTTCCTCACAAGCTCAGAAGAAGAAATGAGTAGATTTCTCACCCACTGTGGAGGGAGAAAAATTAACTGCAGATCACACTAATCAGAATGTATTTATGTATTACATGTTCTTAAATGCATAGTCCTTACAACTCCATAAGTTTGTTTTAAAATTGCAATGCATTGGAAGATGGTTTGGGGGTCATTTTCAACTGAAGCTCTGGCTAGTTGCCTTGAAATGCACCGACTGACAGGAACTAGATACAGCTATTGTTATGCAAGGCGAACGAAGATGCATCCCTGCGTCCTTCTGTCTGGAAACTCTTATTTCCACTGGAGTAAGAACGTTGGATTTTGGAAGGTCCAATGACACTGCAGGGAGCTGCTTTGAGTGCCATCCAGCAGTGAAACAGCTGCCGTTCTCACTAGGTCGGCCTGTCCTGGCCTTGTTGTCGCCGCCACCGCCTCCTCCTCCTCCTCCTCCTCCTTGGAAAGGCTGCTGGCTTGTGTGCACATGTGTGTGGCCACTAGAAGACCCTGGGATCACCTTCCAGAAGTGGCCTTCTCCTTCACTCTCCTTTTTCCTTCCCAGCCATTCCCTGGGGATAGATTCAGGGCAGGAGAAGGAGCTTCCGCAGAATGATGAATGGTGCGGGTGCCATGAAGCAGGGGCCATGCATGCCCTCAGAGCAAAGCTTCCCCACAGGGCCAGTATCAAGACTTGCTGAGGCTCCACAGCCCAAGAGCGGCCTGCTGACAAGAGCCCCTGGACATGTTCCTCCTCTTCACCAAGCCGCGGCTTGCCCGGCCCCTGCGATGTCCCAGCAACGGTGGTGATGAGAAGGGAGCGCTTGAGATGCATTGCCCCGTTGCCCTCCAGCTCTCGGCATGCCGGGCAAGCAAATGGCAGCACGGATGCGAAGAAGGTGGGGCGCAAGAGCTGCTGGGACCGTGACAGTGCAAGAGAGAGGCACAGATGGAGCAGCACATTAAGGACGCATTGCGCAAAGGGATTCGAAAAGAGATTGGCTGTGGGGCTGTATAGAGATGAAGTGAACAACAACAGCAGCAACAACATGGTAATAAAAACCTGGAGCTGGTCCTGTTTCCACCCCAGTACTCACCAATAGACTGCGTGAAAATATGCATCTGTGCAAATCTTTTCAAAGTCCTCCAAAAATTTCATTTTTTTAGTTGCTTTCCTATTCATCGTTTTTAAAAAACACACACAGTATTCTTGCACTCGTTAAATTCTTTTTTAGAAGTCCTCCAAAAATCCAAACTCATTTCTGGAATTGGCGCGTGTATGGTCAGACCTCTTGCCTCTTCCCCTTATGTTCGTTATGTGTAGGTGCATCTTGATAAAACAGTGCAAACAGTAGCCATCGTCAGCAGTCCCGAGACAAGGGCGTGCCAAGTGCCGTGGTGTACTCAGAACTGCATGTATGTTGGCACGGAGGGTGCTTTTTTGGCCAAAGCTCTCTTGCCCACACATGTGCATCATCAAGGGAGAAGGCGCCGGGGGCGGTGTACAAGTTGGTGTGTGTGGGGATGGGGGAATTGAAAGCAGAACAGGAAAGGAGGAAGTGAAATACCACCCCCCTTCCGTCCCAGCTGGGCTTCGGATGAGGAGGTTTTGGTCTCCCTTCAGCTCTCGCTGCCGGCAGCAGGAGGCAGTTAGTCAGCCGCTTGGACAGCAGTGCCCAAGTGGGTGTTCCAGGAGGATTGCTTTGTTTGCTTGCTTGCTTGCTTGTGATCCGGATCTTACACCACCCTTTAATCATGTTTACAAGGCGCTTTGCATAAGAATCAATATTAAAATTGTAAGTATAAACTTTATCGGACGGCAGAGATCTCAGAACAGTTTCAAAACCAGAGAGAGCTGTGCTTGCAGAGCAGTCCTGTGCATGTCTACTCAGATGAAGGAGAGTCAATAGGCCGGAGGGTCCGGCCTTGAATCTGTTTCACAGGGGGCAGGCCTATTCTGCAGCACCCCAGGTGGCTATTGGTGCCTGCCAACCAAAGTTTCTCCTTTCTGCTTTCCAATCCTAATTACCATTTTCAAGGAGGGACTGAAGCCGGGTGTGGGGAGGGGTAAATTTCCCTCCCTGTGACCTGCAATCCCCGCTCCAAAATCTTCTCCTTCTTGGCAATTGAGTTTAAGAGCAGCAGCAACAACAAAGATTTTTCCTGTAGTCCTGGAAATATAGCTGAAAATTAACTCAAGAAATTATTTTATTTGAGATTATTTGGATGGGGAAATCAATTGGCTGTCTTTGCTTCCTGTGTAAGGTTAATAGCATGCTCCTAAGTCTTTCTGAATTTGCCTGTATAAATATACTTGTACATTTTGGAGAGTTTCCATTCATAGGATTACCCTAAGTTGGACAAGACTTGATGGCACATACCAACAACGCCAGCTGGGTAGAAGTAGTTTCCTTCTCCTGACATCTATAGGATTGCAGTGTAGTTCACCTGCACCCCCTGCCCTTGCTGTGTGGAGCCCTCCAAACTGGGAGGCGTCCATGCATCTTGTGCATGGAATGGGCTGTGGTGAAGGTGCTCTCTGCTGCATCTCACTCCATGCATTCTTTCTACATGGCCATTCTGGGCTGTCCAGAGGAAGCACTGGGGAAGAAGAGGGGAGGAGCTGGTGTGTCGGGACCTCAGCTATTAGAGTCTGAACCCTGAGGCTCGAGGATCCCGGGGCTGGCACCCCAAGAATACTGTGCCCTCCAGATCATGCTGTGAGGCCATAGCCTTGCTCTCTAAGGTTCTGTGCAAATATTTATTGTTCTTCTTTAGTTTTAAATTCAGCAGTGCACTATCTAATAAATTCAGTACACTATCTAATAAAATGAGTAATGGCCACATAAAAACCACAAATAACATAAAGACTTTTTCAATGTTCAGAAAGTATAAAAAGTAGGATAGATGGCTCCTGGATTCTGTGAAATTGTGTTATTTCATAACTGCAAAAAATTATACTTTTTTCATGGCTTACTGCGTGGATAAAATGCCTGTTGCCCTCCAGATGTTTCTGGACTACTATGCCCATCATCCATGACTAATGCTGTGCTGGTTGTTTGGGTGGGAGCTGGAGTATAACATCTAAATGAAGCAGGTTTCCCACACCCACATTGGAAAGCTGGAATGCCAGCATCCAGCCACTTTCTTGCATGCAGCTTAGCAAAGCATGTTAGTGAAACCTTCGGTGGATTCAGAGGAATTCCAATACCCATGAATCACATCCTGTGGATTCCCAGGCAGACTAATTTTTCCAAATCATGCAGATGCCATGGACTTATAGGTCAAATTTCTATGTGGGGGGTAGGTTACACAAATTTACATTGCCGCTTATGTAGATTAACGTACTTGTGCAAGTGTGTCTTTCTGCGCATGTGCATTAGGCTAGTGCAAGTTGTTGCACTTCAGGGAAGGGAAGGGAAGGGAAGGGAAGGGAAGGGAAGGGAAGGGAAGGGAAGGGAAGGGAAGGGATCCAATTCAGGAAATGAGTGAGCAACGGAAGCCTGATGATCTTTGAAATGTGGATAGATCAGATTTAATGAAATCAATACATTCCTAGTCTCAGCTGTCCTGCTATCTTCAAAACCAAATTTCTCAACTCTAATAGGCAAGCAATGGCCCACCCTGCATGGACATTAGGGCAAAACATACCATGTGAAGTTGTTTGCACAGCCAAAGCATGCTAGAAAATGAGGGGTGGATCGGCTTTTCACAAGAGCTGCTTCCTTCCCTCCAGTTTTCACATCTTGCAACTCCAGGCCAGCTCCAAGTTTTGAGGCACCCTCAGTCTCTCTGAGTGAGGTTACTGTCTGCTGGAGGCAGATCTTCCTACTGCCAGGCAAGTGTGCAAGAAAGCAGGAAGCAGGGATCAACAGCTGACCCTAACCAGGAAAGCAGGAAGCTGAGCAGCAGCAGCAGCAGCTAGAAGCCCCCTGTGGGGACATTGCCGGTTGCAGGTTCTCAAGGACACTTGGGTGATGTGAGCTCCATGGGACTCCTCCCTCAAGGAGTCCATCTTCCTGCTGCCCTGTTTACCAGCTGCCTTCTTTCGCTTGCTTGCCTACTTGGCAGGTTGAGACCCAGAGGTTACGTGAGCAGTGGCATCTCCTGCTCCTTTCTTCTCACCACTGCTGGTTCCTCAACCAGAGCAAGAAGCGGATGAGCATAGTGGTTGCAAGGGGGAGGAAGGTCTGGAGAGGTGCTTGACTACCTATGGGGATGAGGACACAGGTGCCTAACCATGCCTGCTGTCCACCCCCAGGACTCTGGGCAGTGGTTCACCTTCTGAGATTCAGCAAGAAACCAGGAGGTGCCTTCTCTGATCCCAGCCCTGGAAAATCCTCTTGCCAAACTGACGACTTCCATGGCATGCAAAATTATCCAGTAGAAATGCACCAGAAAGTTGCACTTCAGCCTGAGAAGAGCAATGGTAGAGTTCCACAAAGAACAAAGTGGCCCAGGTGGACAATTTCCAGATTGGTGCGTAGGTCCAGCAAAAGGCTGCATGGGACATCATCTCCCAAGAAGCCAGGGCATGGGTCATTTCCTTCCAGAGAGAGGATGCGCTTCTGCAGACAGATCTCCTGGTTCTCGTGAGCTTTGCCTGTTGCTATTTCTTCCACTAAATGCCTGATGCAAATGAATCCCAAATTCCCAGAGGATTGCCATCTTCCCCTGACTCCTCCAATCAGCTCCCCCTCCCCAAACACAAGCCCTGTGACACACACACGCACACACATGCACACCAAGTGCGCCACTTTGGAAGGGGTTGCCATAGTTACTGGTGCCTCACAGCAGTAGTCAGAGCTCATTAAAATGATTCGAATGGCTACTCTGTAATCAAGGCATAGGGGGAGGGAGTGCACCCCAAGAAATGTTCTACAAGAAAGGGATTAGCCCCCTCTCTTGCCCAAGAGAGATATCCCACCTGCCACTGTGTCCCGATCTAGGCAGCTTGCATAATTCCCACATGTTCCCTGAGATACGTCAACAAAGGGAGGGGAAAGGGTGAGCGTCTCATGTGGCCTTGGGACGTTCCAGTCTCCTGGGGACCCCTCGGGATTTGTGCTCTTGGTGCAGAGAAAAAGAAACCATCAGGCAGCTTCCGTTCCCCGGTGAGATCTTGAGAAATGCCCTGGAAAGTCTACAGAAATTTTCTACCAGAATTGCCACGTAACGAATTGACCAAACTTAAGATTGCACATAAAAATAGAGGTGTCTCACAGAGTCAAATGTTAAGCCTGGAAAAAATCAAGCGGCATGTCTGAAAATTGGATAAATTGCCATTCTCCCCATTTAGATAATGCAAAATAGTTTGATCAACATTGACTGCCTATGGTGGCTGCTATGCTTGGGGGAAAAGCAGGCGAGGGAAGATGCCATCGTGCCCATTTCTGGGCTTCTTGAAAGCAGTGCTGGGTTCAGGGTTGGGAGGTGCTTGGGCAAGGCTAGGCATGGCAGAGAAGTCCAAGATTGTTTCAGGCACGTTCAGTTTCCTATGACTCCGGCCTGCTGATTCCAAAGAAGACTGGCCTTTTCGAAATTGTGTGGATTCTTTGACTCTTCAGGACAATAATGGGGAGGGGACAATGGCGCTAATGCACATCTGGGCTAAAGTGCCCTTGCAGAATTGCACCTTACATTTGCAAAAAGGAACAAGATCTTTGTGCAATCCAAAAAGTGAGATCTAATTCCATCAGTAAGTGGATTATGGAGCCCAAGGTGCCTGGCCATCTGTGAAACACAGATGGAAAAGAGTTAACACAATCTGTGCAACTTTAGGCAAAAAGGCCTCTGTGGACCCACCTTCTCGGAGAGCCTACTTTTGTACCAGCCTTGCTATCAGCTGCTGCCGCCCCTCCTCCTCATTGCTAGCCCTGTTTTCTTGTTAGGCAGAGGCTTAATGAGCACAGCGGCAACTCTTCCCCTTCCGTCACAGTGGCAGCATTTCCTGGGCCAGAAGGAGCAGGGAGAGAACAAGGAGGTGGCCATGAACGTGTCCAAGGGGATCTAGGACATGGGATTTTAGCTGATGCCCATCGTGCCAGTTCTTGATGCCAGCCATCTCTCCTTGGAAGCATCTGATAGGCCATCGTGGGGAAAAGAATTGGACCAGTTCCTCCTTTTAACTCTGCCATATCCCAGATCTTCTGAAATCAACCATTCAAAGAAAGGGCACCTTTTCACATTGGAAAAGGAACTGTAGCCCAGATAGATAGTCCAATCTGCACTCAGATTTGCAGGCAGCACTGGTATAATAATTGCAGTGGGTTTTGAAGTAGCAGTAGGAACTGCTGTTCAGGAGGGGGCACTTACCTCTCTCCCCTTTTAAACATAAGATAGATTTATTGAGTAAAAGCTCTGCTCTCTGTGATGAGTTAGATTTCCTTAGGCCAAGGTAGAGGCTGGGAGAAATTCGGCTCTCAATAGCTCAAGGATAGCAGAGATGCTAAATTGGCTCTTTGGGGTCTTTTAATTTAGGAAGTGAGGGAATAAAGCACAGGAATGCTCGAGGAATTTGCTTGTTGTGAATTCCAATAGGAACTGATCTAATCCACACCTAAGGTGCAGATGAGAACCTAGTAATCCATTGGTTTTAATATTTCCTCAAGGTAGCAATGCAGCTTTCAGTTCAAGAAGGACGAGAATCAAAATGATCGTTAAAAATGCATGGTTTATGAGACAATGCATTTAGAATTGTGTATTTTGAGAGGAGATGCATTTAGGTTGAAATTCTGTATGAGTATTTATGTTTTTAAGATTTGTGCACATCACTTTGAAATCTGTAGGTGCGAGTGATTTATAGATAAAAGAATGGGCAAATATGTCAGTTTCATTTTCTCTTGTATTTGTGTTTTTTAAGCTTCAAGTTCGTTTTCTCCTGAAATGTGGCAGCCTGCACTGCAAACCCTGGCCCAAGCCATCTGACTCCCTAAAATGCGGGCCTTGCTTGGCCTGGATGAACTCTTGTTAGCATGTCTGATTCTATTAAAACGCAGCACCTGAGTTATCCTTTCCTGGCCCCACCTGAGTGCCTTCACTAAGGGAAACGGTCTCCTGATTTGATAGATGGATGACGGGCAGCAACTCAATGCCACCAATCAGGTGTTGCTAGAGACTGAGCGGATCACAGGACCCCAGAAAGGGACATGGAAGATGCAGCATCCCATATTCACGGGGGTGGCTGTCATGAAACTGGGGAGAACTGGTGCAGCCTGCACCCCACTCTGGCAGACTGGAGGATGTACCTCCAGCAGAGAAGCAGGAGAGTGGCGTTGCCCATTGGCCATCTGATGGCAACCTGCTTGGCTAGGGTGACATGGGAGGAAGAGGGCAATGAGTCCGTGGAAGCTTTGTCTGTCTCTCCACCACCCCCAAACCCAGCTCCCATGAATCATATGGATCAGCAGGTAGCCATTCCATACCCGTCTGAAGATCAGACTCTGTACTGTGATGAAGGGCAGGGGCAAGCAACACAGTGGGTGATGCTGAGAGTGATATGGATGGTGATCACTGAAGGAGCCCAGTGTCCCATGCCCACCTACATTTTTGCTTGGGTTCTGTTTGAAGGAGCAATGATGTGGATAAGTTAGCAAGCTGGGGCGGCGGGCACTGCCTGGACAAAAAGTCTGGGGAGCAGGTAGGAAGCAGCCTGCCAGGGGAGAATGCAGGTGAGCAGGGTCAATTCTCATTCTGTGATTACCCCCTCACCACCAGCAGCAACTAAGTAGAAGCTGGTTGCCTGACAAAAGTCTGGAGGACCAGGATGGCTCAGGCAGAGTGGACACCCCACTGGGGAATGGGCTCAACAATGGAACCTGCCCCTGATGAAAGAAGGAATCAAAAAGTTTACCCAGGTGGCAGAATGGGTGGACGGCTTAGCAGTCTGTTGCAGAAGCAGATAACTTTCTGGGCAGAGAGGCAGGAATTTAAGGAGAACTTAGAAAAATCCGTTCACTTGCTCTATCAGTGATGCTCTATCCTTCCTTCAGAAAGAAGGACGGATCCCTCTCCAGTCACTATTCTGGTACGTGTGACAATCTAGATATTTCCTAAGAACCGATGGCCACAGAGCCACCTAGCAGCCCATGCAGACACAGTGCTAGAGAATCATTTCCAAAGACAATGACAGTCATATTGCATAACGAGTCTCTCAATTCTTTCCTTTTAAAGCAGAGGGAATGCTGAACCCAGCTGATTCAAGACAAGGCGTTTTTCACCTCCCAAGGTAGCAAACACATCTGCACCCAAGGCAGAAACCAAAAGTGAAGCAAAACAGGTTTTCCCCTTTTTGAGATTTTGAGCACACCCCAGAGCATGTACAGAGTGGTACCTGTGTTATAGGGTGTTGTTTCATAAGCTGTTACCC
This sequence comes from Varanus komodoensis, assembly GCF_004798865.1. Classification (NCBI taxonomy): domain Eukaryota; kingdom Metazoa; phylum Chordata; class Lepidosauria; order Squamata; family Varanidae; genus Varanus; species Varanus komodoensis. The sequence goes on from NW_025335759.1 coordinate 2,758,255, forward strand.
TGCTTTGAACTAATTAGCGCTGCCCAGTGGGAGTGGCATGAAGTACTACTGCTCCGAGCACAGAAAAAAAGCACAGATAAGAGATTGATCCTTGCTGGGGGAAAGGAACACATTAGAAAGAGAGAAAATTCTTGTTTAAAGAGATAGCTCAACATTAGAACAGCTTCCAGAGAATAGAAGGGAGGAGAGTTGCTGCAATTAATCACCCAAGATGTTAATATTCTTTCTCTCACCCCCTAAACCTTTCCTGTATGACAAGTTGCCACTATCTAAGTGTGTTTATGTGGATCATGGCTGAAGTGCTGCTGGAGCAGACCAGCCCTGAAAGCGGTGCCTACACACCACTCAGCGACACCCAGGCTCATTCAGAAACTGTTCTGTAAGGACACATCCTAGAGCTGGTTTCCCATTAAAAGTGGTTTTCCGTTAATAGCTGGTTTTCCATTAATAGCATTTAATTGTCATGATACTCTCTTCTATGCTTTATATCCTTTTCAGATGATGTTAAAGCTGAGCAAAAAACCTTTGCAAACTGTAACTACTCCTAGTTAATTGTAGGGTAAAATGGGACTGAGATACTTCTCCATTAAGGGACTGATGAGATAGCAGCCAATTTTCACTCTATAGAAGGCTTTCGGTCTTTGCTTTCTGCCCAGGTTGCTAACTTGTTTTCTTGTTTCTGCAGCAAAGTGTCTTGTGTTAACACAAAGTGTCTGCCCATTGTCTATATCATTGACACCAAAGCTCAGTGCACTGGTGTGCAGGTGGGACCGAGGTATTGCTTTAAACCTATACATCCAGGCATGCCTGGCTTCCAGGAAGTGTTCAGTCTGTACACTCCTGGCTGCTGTGCTGAATGCAGAGCATAGCTGGACCTGGTTGCACAGCCCACGCAACCACCGAGTCATTTCCCTGTGCCCGGCCAGACCTGGGGCGGGAGACCGTGGGCTAGGGAGCTTGCTAGCACCACTTGCTCAAACCGCCACCCCCAAGAAGGCAATGGCAACTAGCTTCCCCTCAAGAACCCAGCATGGGCCCCACTGGAGATGTTGCTCTCACATGTCTGTCCACAGAAACTCTATAAGTGTCGCTAAACAGGGCTGTTGACTCTGAGGCACTTGCCCGCTTGTGCTGGGGATGTCTCCTTGCATGCTTGGGCCAGGTTGAAAGGGGTGTGGGGAGCCCCTCCCTGCCCCAGGCAAGGAACACATGACATCACCCAGAGCACAGGCTACAGAAGTATGGGCCTTGCTTGAGGACACATACCACTCTATGGAGAACCGGGACTTCACAGGCCAAACATGGACCCTCCTCATCTATGGTGGCTTTCTGACCCCAGGCACTGAGATATGCATTGAGTCCTGCATAGTCAATGTCTAGGCTGCCCCGTCTGTCAATGATTCATGTCTCCCAAAGACACTTGGGTGCACGATGGCTGTAAACATGCAATGTATATAAGCTAGCCATTTCCCGAGTGTTGGGACTGACACCCAGGGGCTCCACTGACCGTCCATTCCAGCAAGCCTGCCCCTGCATGCAAGGCGTAAGAGGGATGCTGCTGAAGCACTTGGGAATGCTGACTAGCTGACCCGTATCTTATAGCAGCAATAAAACATCTCCTTGTAAGTCAACCTGGAAGCTGTCATAATCATTTCCTTGGCATCATAGAAAGGTTTTGCCCCTGGCCAGGGCAAACACATGAATATAAAGAACTTTGTGAAGATTAGTAAATTCTTAGCAAAAACACACCAAAATCAAATGTTAACACAGTTGCACCAGCCAAGTCCAAAAGATGGCCAGCATGGAGAAGACCACAATGGAGAAGACAGCAGGAACCTGACAGAAATAAATGCCTCTCCAAGGTTTTCTGCTCCTTCGGTTGGGGTAAAGCCTGAGAAACAGCTTCAAGTTCAAACTGGAAATGAAAGCAGTCTTGCACCTTAAAAGCTGTTGGCCCAAAAAGTCAGTTTCTGGGATTTTTCTGCAGGGTGGGACTATGGCAACTTTTGCTCCCTGGTTGGTCTTGAGCAGCACACGCAGTCCTTACCTGCCATTGGAGACTAGAGATGTGCAAAGCAGCAAGGGTGAGTCTGCTGAAGTTCTGCCAACTCCACCTCAAAGCTTGTTCTGACTTGAGTCTATATCAGATGGCGAGTTTTGTTTCTCCTTTATTTTTTGTATAAAGATCCATGCCTGTTGTTTGAAATATTTGCTTCAGTTATGCACATCTCTGAACTGTGCACATTCTTCTTCCATAGATGTAAGCCTATTTGTGCACATTTTTCAAAAATGCACAGGCGGTCATGCAGATGGTTTTTAACTGTACTCATTCATAGGGTCACCATAAGTCAGAGATGACTTGACAGCATGCAACAGCAAGTATGTTTTTTACTGAAATTGTTTTTGACTCTTTAAGAGAGCAATTCTATATATATTTAGACAAGAAACTATCCTACTGCTCCAACATTTCTCAGCCACCAAGAGAGCAGTGCAGAATGAAATGATGATGTGGAGGAAGAGGAAGAGGGGAAAGGTGTATAGCTGGGGAGCCCCAACCAACCTGAGGGTTCCATATGCAGGGAATCCTCCAGTGTGGTCTCCTCCCTGCCATCATCTCCTGGTCTCCAGAAAGTCCTCAATCTCTGTCCTTACGCTGTGAAGAGAACCATCAAGGTCTGGCAATGATCAGTTGTTTCCCATTTTCAAATGATTTATTACATTGAATGCAAATTTTGGTGGGGGGTCAGGGTTGTTTGTGTATTTGCAAGAGGGAGAAGGGAAAAAACAGTACTTTGGAATAATTCCAGCTCACCCACTGAGACATTTTTCAAAGTTCCATAATAAGCACTTAGGAACTGGGTGGTTATTTTTGTCCTTTGAGACTGTTGAGAAGCTGATGGATAAGACTGGCTGCTGACAAGCTAACTGAATGCTCAGATACTGACAGCCCATTACACGTGGGAAGCAACCACAAATCACCGCTCTCATCTGAATGGGGGCACTCTGGGAGACCAGGTTCTCCTCAGCTGGGCCTGGGCAGCAGCAGAGTGGGGTGGTGGCGGGGTGGGGTGGGGTGGGGGGAGATGCCATTTCCTTGGGTCTTCAGCAACCATGAATCACAGCCACCCCAGACTATCTTTAGAAGAGAACAGGAGGGCTGTGTTTTCGCATTCATTTCCCCCAAACAGTTTTATATAGCCCTTTTGTCAAGGGTACCATAGCAGCTTTAAAAGACTGGAATCCAGACAATGCCTGCCTGCAAGCTTACCAGCTAGGAGACACCATACAAAAGGAAATAGAATTGGGAGGGAGAAGGAAAAGCAGATAAATAAGGCTCAAAGTTCTTAGCTGCAAACTTCAGCAAGTCATAAACCTGGATTGAAGTACAGTGGAATAGCCGCTGCTGTTTCCTTTGAAGGACGTAGCAGGGCAGTTGGTAATAAGTATGTATGCCTGGGACTTGGATCTCCTTACATATAGAAACTTGCCGCAGGTGAGCAGGAAGCCCATACAAGTGAGTGCATGGGATATCATGCAGGTGAATTGTCATACTGGGAAACAAGAGTGGGCCAAGAAAGGCAGATCCCCCTTCCACGGCCTGCTGGCTTGCCATGCTAGCCACAGAGGGGAAAAAACCCTTCCTCTACAACCAGGCTCAACAGACTTCCAGATACTCTCTTCCTTCTCCACCAGTCCCCTTGGTGGAAGGCATCCTCATCGCCATCACTGGTTTTTATTACCCTGCTACGTACACAGTTGTCAACCCCACCCTCCAAGCACAGAAACTTGCAAACATGGAGGCTTCCTTTATCCTTGCCCTGAACTAAGCACACGGCTAGCAATCTCCACCACTGCCGCACTTGCAGCCCGAGTCGTATCTAGACTGATGTTTCCATGCCAGGGGATGGGGAAGGCTGATCTGATGCAGTGTAAGACCTTGCCTCTAGCTTCTTTGCTCCCCATCCCTGGCATGCTCCTTTTCCTCCCTTCGGAGGTGTGTTTGAGACCACAGGGAAGGCAGTCAGCACGGGTCTTTCCTCCATGGAAGCACAGCCTTCAGGATCCCAGCTCTGAGATTACAGCTGGGCCTAATCCTGTGTGCTCCCAGACAGTGTTGGCAGGCCCGAACACTGTGCCCTAAGAGGGCCGTGGCCTGTGTTTCTGTCCAGGCTTCTTCCTCAGGGCTACCCATCAAACACCAGTGGCAACTGACAGTGTAGTTTGAAATTAGGCAATGCATGGGGGAAAGTACAGTAAAATGGAACAGGGGTACTAGAGCCGTTTCAGTAGCTGGTACTGCAGCTGATAGGTAGAGCAATTCTTCATGTGCCAAAAAATCTCTCACATTTTTTCAGCCATTTGGTGTGTTTACTGTACTTTTGGTATATATGTGACAATCTGTGGGCTTCTCAGCATCTCATTCTCAGTTAAAGTCCAGGGGACTCCAAGCTGAGGCAATTGCTCCCATGGGAGGAAGTCCAGACACCAAGGAAGCTGCAGGGAAATGGGAAACATATACTAGAAAGAATACACATGCAATGCCCTTGGTCAGCTTGCACTGATTAGGGGCACCCTTCCACCTCCAGTCAAGGGTCCCATAGAACATGTATTAACCCTTTGGGGTTGTGGGGAGAGGCTGTGCAACCTGCCTGAAGGAAATGTTGAGGGATTCAGTGAAAAATAGTGCAGGTGTGGGAATTTAAGAGGCCATCTTTGTTCAACTCTGACGGTGATGTATCTGCCTGTGTTGCCTGGAAAAAATAGTGAGCATGCTTGTTCGATGGCTTAATGAAATCCGTTCTAGACACCAGGCACCACAACTAAAATGGCTTGCACATGACAGAAGTTTGGAGCAACCTAAGCAGGCCTCCAAAGATGTCAGGCAGGTTCCCTGATCAAACTGCCTGAAATATGAGGTCATCAGTGGAAGCTCTTCTCTCAGTGCTCCACTAGTTGAACCGAGGCAGGTGACATCTGGCGAGAAGACCCTTTTAGTGGTGGCACCTTGCCGATGGAACTTGCTCTCTAGAGCAGCGGGTCAGAGCACTCTCTTTTTGGAGCCAGGGAGACTTCCTTACCGTCTCAAGCTTGAAGCTTTCAGATCGTTTCATCCATTGCTGTTTTGCATTTGTGATCTGCTTTAGTTTTGATTTTTGTTCTACTGATTCAGTTGTTTTTAATTTAGTTGCCAGTTTCAGAGGGACTATTTGGCCGAAGGACCATATAGAAATGTATAAATGAATAAAGAAGGAGGCACCAATTATACTAAGCACAACATGATCCATCGGCTGCAATCCTGCACACATTTGCCCAGCAGTAAGAGCAAATGAATTCAGAAATTTGTCTGGATCACATTTTAATATGGACTGATCTCATTTGTACCTAATACACAAATAGAATTATCAATTGGTTTTTGTGAAGTTATATTTCAAGCCCCCACTCCAAAAAAAAAAAAAAAAAAAATCACACACACACACAGAGTGTGTGTGTGCGCAGATGTTAGTCAACCTTGCTTGCAAAAATGTATATTTTAGGAGAAATTATATACAAATTGCAGGCACATTGTTATGCTTATGAACATACCTCCACATTTTACATAACATATTCACAAAAGCATGGAATAAAATGTACTTGGACTGGAAATAAATGCAAACCTTCTTGAAAATTAAACAGAAATAACTTCTATTATCCATCTGTACAATCCTGTATTCTAGACATGTACAGGACCTGTTTATGTTTTATGACATATTGTACCTTTCCTTCAGGGAGATCAAGGTGACTTATATGGCCCCTTCCCAGTTCATTTTGTCCTCACAACAACCCCTTGAGGTAGGTTGGGCTGAGGATCAACTAGGGAGTTTCATACCTGATTGAGAATTCAGATCTGGGTCTCTTCTGTTATAGCCCAGCATCACCCAGACTCATACTGGAATTATTGCTAAGTATGTCTTCCATCTTAAACACAAGAACCTGGAAGTGTGACCCATTGATTTATTTCCAAGTAGATGCAGAGAGCTCTCACTTCAACTGAATCTTTGGGGTTGTTCTTGTTGTTTTCATTTTTTTTTCTTTGAATGTTCTGTTTATTCACACACCTGATTCAGAAGCCTGATCTATTTCAGAATAGATTCATGCAACAGAAGGTAGGCAAAGAAGAATCTTGAGCAATGTGAGTGCAGCCACTTTGGGTGTCTTTGGGCTGCTCTGCCCCACTGGAATCTGCTAGGGGACTGGCTCCTTGCCTGCTCCTGGAATGTCCCACCTACAATTGTCTGGGAGTTGCATCCCTACCAGTCTCTGCCACATTTGTAGCTGCCATGCATGGAAATGACCAGAGGAGTCCTATGAAGCTCATAGGTCACCTACCCCTGGTATAAAAAGATGGTGTGGTTACGTATTCCTTGGTTTGAGCAGAAGAACACTGGGGGAGAAGTTGACGTTCTCCTCATTTCCACTGGGGGAGAATTTGAAGGGAATGCAGTGCAGTCCTTCCTTGAGTATGTTTTCTGCTGGTGGGGGTCCTCACACCAATTTTTCTTTCCGGCATTATAGCTTTACAGAAACTCTCTGGAGTGCTCCACAGCGGTAAACCTATTTGGAGAATGAAGTTCAGCACCATGGATAGCTCCTGCAAAGCTCCAACAATACAGTAAGTCTGAAATGAATGAGGAGCTCCACTTACATGTATTCAGTCTCCTGTCAATTTCATCCAATTGCTACAAGAGCCTGTGAATTAAAGCAAACACACATGGGAGCCTGCATTTATTTCCAAGTGCCTTTCCCCCTGACATATTGATTTGCAATGGGACATTCACTTTTATACTCATTTTTGCATGCACCTTTCAAGCCAAGAGCTGCATTGCAACATTCAGAGCAGGTGATATATGAAGCGATATAATAAAGTGTGTATTGGGTCAGTATGCTTAAAAAGAAGGACCGCGTGATGCTGACCATTAATCTACTTTTTACTGTTAACGTTTTTTTTATTATGCTTGCGAAGTTGCATATGAGGAACTTATAGAAAGGCAGGGTGATGCATTGGTGAAGCCTGCTGCATTGGGACTGAGGGGATCTGGGTTCTTGTCCCCCCTCAGTGATGGAACCCACCAAGTGCCCTCAGAACAGTCACTGTCTCTCAGTCTAACCTACCCCACAAGGTTGTTGTAGCTGCTGATGTGAGGAAAGGACGGAGAGGAGAACCTTTGAGATGCCTTGGGTTCCTTGCTAGAAGAGGAAAGGTGGGATAATATGTGCTGCCATAATAAAGATATTTTGGAGTTTTCACTTTTGTGGCCCACCTAGATCACTGTGGTGATTGGGCAAAATAAAACTCGGTGAGAGCACATTAAAAGAGATGCTCAACATTTCAAAAGCAAGAGCAATCCTTCCAAGATAATTTTCTTCATTTCTTGTGTTGATCAAGAAAGCAGGGAGGAACAATGGATGCTGACATGAGCTCCTTGGAGAAAGGGGGATGTGTGTGCACACACAGGGAGGATCCAAGTAGAATGGGCCGTCCCTCCATCTCTCTCAGCCTAACCTTCCTTGCAGGGTTGCTGCCAGCCTCACTTGCTGGAAAAAGAATGGAATACCAGTAAACGTGGTTTCAAGGCAGCCAGGTGGGTTGCAAAGGTGTGTGGGGAGGCCCGCCTACTTCATACAGGCAAATGAACACCTCAGACTATAACTAGACTGGTATTTATAGCACCGGCTCCTGAATTCATGATCACACAACCTGCTCAAACTGAGCAGCAGCTGCTATGTTTTTCTTGCTTTAAGGGAAGGCTTCCCCCTCACCACCACAAACAGGTGGTTTTTTTCTTTCCCCCCTAAAAAAGAACAAAGACACACCACTTTTACTGAACAACATGCTCTTTGTCTCTGAATGTAAGCTTGTTGTTATTGTTACACGCCGTCAAATCACCTCTGACTTATGGTGACCCGTGAATGAATGTCCCCCAGATACCTTGTCCTTGACAGCCCCACTCAACTCCTGAAAGCTCAGATCCTGGAAGCTCAAGGCTGTGGCTTCCTTTACGGCATTGCTCCATCTCGCTGTCGATCTTCCCCTTCTTCTGGTGCCTTCCACATTCTCTTGTATTATCTTCTCTGTTGAGTCTCGCCTTCCTGTGATCTGCCCAAAGGACAACAGCTTTAGTTTTGGTATTTTTGCTTCCAGGGAAAGTTCTGGCTTGATATAATCTTGGACCAACTAGTTCATATTTTTGTCAGTCCAAAAAGTCATGAATCTCTCCCCCAGTGCCATGTTTTGAATACATCCATTTTCTTTCTGTCTGCTTTCTTCGCTGTCCAACTTCTCACCTACACATAATGATTGGAAATACAACAGCATGGATGATCTTGGCCTTCGTCTCCAATGCAACATCCTTACACTTGATGATCTTTTTGCATTCTTTCATTGCTGCCTTTCCAAGTCCCAGTCCTCTTTAACTTTCTTGACTACAGCCTTTCCTTGCATTCATGAATGAGCTAAAGTAGGTGAAAACTTTCACAATTTCGCTTTCTTCGTTGCTGTGTAAATCTGCCATAGCCACGGTTTTTTGTTTACTTCACGTTCAGCGGTTCACCTGCTTTGCCCATCCTTTTTCATCGGCAGTTGTTCCAATTCATGGTTGCTTTCTGCCACAGTTGATAGGTACAAGCAAGTGACACAAAGGTTACAACCTGCCCAGAAAGCATCAGCTATTGAGTGGCATAGATATGTCTAGGAAAATAAAAGAAATTAATTTCTGTTTGTTTTTTTATGAAGGTTTACTCAGCTTGCTCTTTCTGAAAGGAACACAGATATGGTCACGATTTGCAGCCGAAGTCCCTGCATTTCCAAACTTGAAATGTGAATTGTGCTATAAAATGTACTTGGCAGTATACAAAATTCTGAAAAATACACATCAAGGTCATAGAAATATGCTGTAACCAATGGAAGAAGAACACATAGATTTCAAAAAACACATACATTTAAATACTACTGATGTATATATTTGGGACAGGGGGAAGTATGCTAAAACAGACACAAGTTTTTGTGTGAAAAGAGAAAATGCTGAACTTGGATTCTGGCAAGAACTCATGTCAGAACATGCTTCAGTATGGAATGAATTTGTTGAACTTCACTGAGCTTCAGTTTGGCTGATTCACACGACCCTAGAAATGTAACAATTTTTTCCCTGAACTGTCTGACTAGGGTGACTGGTTACATGGATCCAAACATAGAGAACCACCTCCCTTTTAAAGAAGATGCCATTTGGCATAAAAGATGCATGTGCTAATTAGGATGCACAGATCCAAATTTAGAAATAATTACCCTAAATACAGTACAACTCAGCTGAGTATGAACGACGGTCACCTGGTGAACCGTGTGCCTACCTGCTTAGTCTCCTACTCAGGTATTAACTGTGGATGGGCAACTGCAGTTCCAATAATTCTTTATCTTTAAAGTGGAATTGGTTAGGACAGCCTTTCAATAAAAGAATGATGGGCCATGGGGGTTCTCCATCTTGCCCAGAAGCTTCTTGCTGTGACCTGACCTCTTCTGAGATGGAGAGAAAAACTCTTCATTGCATCTCCCAAGAGCAGCTGATCAAAAGCAGGCATTTCCCCCCACTTAATGCTGAAAAAGTCTCCCTTCTCGCTGCTTAGCAGGGGAAACTACTTCTCTCTGATCAGCAGCCGATTATAGGTAGAAACTTTCCCCTGTAGGGAAAAAGGGATGGGGCCATAGAGGAAGCTGCTGAGTGAGTTCTCCCACTTACTTGAGTGTGGATATGCTGATCAAGCTCGCATGTAAGTTGACATGCATACGCTTGTTGTTTGAGTTGTTGAAAGATCCAGGTCTGATTACTTCTGAGTAGACATGAAAAGTCTTGCTATTTGGGATGCTTACTTTCAACAGATATACAACATCTTATCTTGTCTAATTGTGTGCAGACTTATGCTTAGTTCTTGGCACACACACTTCATGAAATATGTTGGCAAGACTGAACTTTTTCTTTTAAACCTCCCCCAATCCCATAAAAAAACATTCAGCCCATCCACTGCCATTGGGCACCTTACTCACTTCATTTCTCACTCTGCCCATGATTGGAACATGGTCCTATGAGTGCTTCCCTGAAAACTGAGCCCTTAGATGGAAAAAGGTTGGTCACCCCTCAAGCAGAGGATGCCTTCAAACAAACAATGGCCAAGTGGGCAACGGGCCATCCTGTGCCTCACTGCTGAGCGATGCTCGACTATCCGGCTCACAACTATCCAGCCTCCATACTATCCGGCCTAGTTAAAAAATAACTATCAATGAACAGTAAAATAAGTTTAAATAATTTTTGTAATTATTTTTACTTCAATGTTTTGTTTATTTTAAAAGTGCATGTATTCCTACTGTTCGGTGTACATGATTTTATGTTTCCTGCAATTAAGTTAGACATTATAAAATTTATCTTAAAATGTGTACAATATTTTTATCCTTGGACTTCCTTTTTCTGTAATAAATTTTTAAAATGTACAGTACAAACATTTATAAAGTACTGGCCTGTACGATGAGGTCAGAAAATATGAATAAGAGTGGGTTTTGGTATAAAAAGGGTGTTTTTAATGGTATGGGTGGGGTAGGAAGTGAGGAAGTGAGCATTTATAGAATTCTGGCCTATCCGGCTTTTTTGTATCCGGCCTGCCCTTCTGCCACATTAGGCCAGATAGTTGGGAGTCTACTGTACGTTCATAGGGAGAAGCTCTTTCTTTGCTCCAACAACCATCTAGGCTCAGCATTTCTCCCATTCCAAAACTGGGAATCCAAAACTCCCAGCCCAAGACTCTTAGGCATTCAAAATTGCCTAGCTGGGTTTCTGGGATGGGACTGATTTATCTGACTTCTTCCATCCTTCCTCTTCATATTTCTCCCCTTTCCACAACATTCCACTCCAACACAGGGGCCTTTCTAGACCCCTGAATGTTTAAGCCCATCAGTTGAGTAGATAGACACAGCAGCTTCGTTTCCCCTCTTTTCTAGTGTTTGCCAAGTCCATACTCTAAGAAGCCTGCCTACCTTCTGAGATTTGCATAGCGAGGAAAATGCATCACAACGGTTCTTCCTAAGAAAACGCCAGAGCCTTTTCTTCTCTTCACACCCCACCTTTCTGGAAAAAAGGCCGTTTTACAGAATTTTCTCTGAATATCTTCCACCTGCTGTGCTCCTCCAGCACCACCCCCAGTCTGGGGCATGCTGCAGAATACAAATTGGTGCCAATTGTAGAAAAAATGGTGTCCTGTGCACCACCCAGAAAACTCCAGATATTGTGCGGTTTCTTAGCTAATTAGCAGATGTGGAAGTGATCACTGTAAATGGTTTAATAGGTGAGACACAGAATGAAACACACATCAGTGACCTGAAGGGAAGCAGAGGGGAGGTGATTGGGGGAAAGGAGACTTATTATTATATATCCTGTTTTTTCAATGGTAGAACTGGGAAGGGAATTATTTTATTGTTGAAAACAATTTTTAAAAAAAAATTTCAGCAACCTCTCCACCCAAGCAAATGCGATCCCACATATCAAGAAACAACAAAAGAATGATGGTGGTAATTCATCACACAGCGCACTGTTAAACTATGGAATTCGCTTCCGCAGGATGTAGGGATGCTCATCAATTTGGGCAGCTTTAAAAGGGAATTGACCAAATTCATGGAGAAGAGGACTATCAATGTCTACCAGTCCTGATGGCCATGAGCTACTTCCAGTGTCAGAGGCAGTATACCTAATTACACCAGCTGCTGGGGAGTGTGGGTGGGAGGGTACCGTTGTACTCTACTTCTTCTGGGATCCTGAGGGCAGCTGGCTGGCTTTGTGTGAACAGAAGGATGGATCAGATGGCCATCTGGTCTGAGCCAGCAGGGCCCTACTCATGATCCTGGACGGCCCACGTCCAAGAAATTGTTGGGAAGTCCATCCTCCCACAGTAATGTGAAATCACACCATCCCTAAGTTCTCTGTCTACAAATAAAGGCCAGAATTTTGAGATGCTTTTGTCATTTGGTTTCATAGACAATTCTCCCTCCCCAGTAATATCCATTCCTAAGTTAAGTTAAGATGTAAACTAAGATTAAATTGCATCTCAGGATATTTGTAAACATCACCATTTACGAAGCTGGTCAGTTCATAGAAGGCCTTGGTGAGCAGTCTCAGGCCAGGGCTCCTAGGTCTGCAGAGAGCCTTTGCTAGTCTGACTTTCAGGTTAGCTCAACGAGAATTTCCTACAGGAAAGGAACAATGTGCAACACCCCATGAGAGCACTGCCATGTCAGAGCAAGGAGCACACCTGGTTAGAGCTCTCCATTCTATGCAACTTTGTCAAATCCAGGTGCCTTCTCAGCGGGTGGATTTGACAACCCTCTTCCAAACAAAGCAGCAAGCTCCATTTGGCCATCTGTACTGACGCTTTCTCCAACTCCTTCCAATTTTTTTCTTCCAATGAATATATTCAACAGCTCAGCAGTGAGTAAGCCCATGTATGCCTCTGTTCTTTGCTGAAGAAGATCTGGGGAAATGGCATGAGCAGTCCTGGGTGTGGTGTTGTCCTCTTATAAAGAAGGAAGTCTTGCCACGCTCTGAAAAACAACCACCTTCTTGCAGTGCAGACCTTCATGGGCCTCTGTCCACTTCATCAGCTCCATGGGGTGTTATCCTGGAGCACAGGGCTTATGTGCATCCGTTGCAAGCACATCAGGAACAGTGAGGCTGCAGGGAAGTGTAGATCGTGCCAACAAGACCCTCTGTTGGTTTTCTTGCAAGAGGCAATCTCTGGAAAGGCATATGAAAAGGAGATGGAAGGCTGTGTTAAGAGTTAATAATCTGCAATTTCCTTTCTTTTGCAGCCAGTTGACATACTTTCAGCATTAGCCACCCTCTGACAATGCATTATTGGTTGATTCTGCCTCCCCCTAGTGGAGAGTTCTAAAAATTAAATGTAAGAGTTGAAGCAAGCATATCAGAAGTGTGTTTCCACCTGAATCATGCAGAATTCTCTCTCTCTTTCTCTCTCCCCCTGTGGCCCTGATTATAACTGTGAAAAAGGTACCAGGGATTAAGGAGCACAGAACAGTTTTCCTTTTGCCATACCTTCTACTCCCTGTGTGTTTTCTCCCCAGCTGGGCATCGGCTATAACTGGCTCAGATCATCACCTCAGTCCCTTAATTTGTCTGTGTGGCCAGTGCTTATGCACCTGGAACAATGTTCTCTGAGCATCTTCAGCCCTGAGCTACTAAGCATTAAGGCCGAGGAGGCTGTCGGGGCTCTGAGTTTCCTTGCTCCAGTTCCGCCCAGGATGGTAAGCTATGAGAAGCTGGTGAGAGGCAAATGGTCTCAGGTTCATCAGAGAGCTCCCACTATTTCCAGGGTGGAGAAGTTTTTGCAGTTGCTTTATATGGCCCAAATGGCCAAGCCAGCCCACAAGTAGGAGATGAAATGCAGCAATAACCAAAGGAAAAATTAGAAAATTAGGAAGGAAGGAAGGAAGGAAGGAAGGAAGGAAGGAAGGAAGGAAGGAAGGAAATAAATCCCAGAGTGTGGTCTGAGAATGCTCATTGACCATCAAAAATGGGCTGACCACTAGGAAGAGCATTCAAAAAAGGAAGGACTACCCCGTTCAGTGCAAGGTTTTGCTCCTTGCCCTGCCTGTGCACTCGAGGTCTCTTCTTCCTGCAAACTCACATGAAAGATCTTCAGATGATTGTCTTTTTTTTTTGTCTGATTGTTTGCTTTCTGGAGAAAAGACCCCACTCAAATTCCCCTGCAACCAGCTTCTCTGACAGTGCAGAATCCCTTCCTGCAGCTGATATTGCAACAGAAATATTGCCATCGATTCTCCAACATTTGTGACAAGAATGCTCAAATTTACACCACATATATAAATTCTGCCCACTATTTCTAAACAAGCAAGCAAAGAAAAACTCCTCAATGGTTTTTCTTTCTTAATGTTTAGGGGAAAGAACCAAGGAGACCGAGAGCAGCAGAAGAGGGTCCAGATTTCATCCTTGCTTTTCCAGGTTGCCTCTACTGCTACCTTCACCTTTGTATCTGCAAAAGAAGACAGATGGGGACCCGACCCACAGCTGTGCTTAGCCTGGCAAGTTTTCTCAACCATTTTGCAAGGTTGAACACATAATAATTAACATTGAGCGCGGTGTGCTCATCCACTCCCCTTAATCTCTCTGTTGTTCTTGTCTTGATACATTACTTTTCTTGGCAGCCACCCAGCCAGTGCATCTGAGATATTGAATTGACCTTACAAGTAGGCAGTGCGTCATGCATCATTGAGGATCCTGTCCCCCACCTCATGCTCGTTCTCACTCCTGGGAGGCAATGAAGGGCCCATCAAGTCAAGGGAAAGTAGGAACACTCCTCTCCCCAACATTGGTGCTGTTGAAAGGGCAAATACGGGACCACTTCCAACCTAATATCGTGACAATCATGAACTTGCGGTAATGGTACAGCAAGAACAAACTTGGGCTGGGGAGGCAACGGAGCCCCTGTCTACCAGGGATGCCACTTATTTTATGCTACTGTTTCTTGGAATGTCAGTGCTCCTATTTTGCTCTTTGGGCATGCCTCTCTCAACTTTTAGGATGCATTAGCTTTCTTACCCCTGTGATAGTGAATCTTATGAATTAAGAGCAAAGTAATTTTAATGCTATTATGTAGCCAAAAGATTGGCACCCATGCACAAGATAGAGGTATTGCCAGGCTTGAATAGAGGCAAATCAAGAAATAGAAATGAAGATTTGGATAGAAGGCCCTAACAATCGCACCTCTCAGAAAAGAGAGCCCAAGGAGGATTAGGTGTGCCCAGTGACCACAGAATAGTGAATATCCATGGAGTGAGGAGAGCAAGCCACTGGGTGGGTTTACATGGCAGGACAAGCCATGGTGGTTTCTGGTGCAGGATGGTCTGTTGTTCATCTGAGTCCTGTCATGGTATGTCAACATAGTACATTTGGTTTTAGAAACCATGATGAAAAACAACAGTCTGTTCTATGGTTTCCACACTTCACTTGTGTTGGGAGTGAGAAAGACGGCTGCTTTGGGTGTTTGTTCTTAAGGTCTGGTGGCTGGGCTTTGGGAGAATCAGAATCAGAATGTGAAGTGGAATGAGGGGAAGTCTGGGAATTTGGTCCAAGCCAAGACTCAGGTAGGAGAAACAGAGGTGGTTGTTTCTATGTGAGACTCCCAGCTGGGCAGGAGTCCCTGGGAGGAACTGGGATGTAAAGCAGGACCCAGAGCAGAGGAGTTGCTCGGATGCAGACCAGGCAGCCCTGGCCCTTGACCCCATGATGCAGCATGAGCAGAGGAGGGCAGCCCAATCAGAGTATCAGTGTGTGGAGAGAAGGTGTGTTCACTTCCAGAAGACCCTTCCCAAAAGGATGCTCACAAGGGGGATTCCTGGGATTCAATTTCAGACAGAGTGGCTAATAGAAACCATGCTAGCACAGAAACTGCTTGATCATCAGACACATGCAGGCAAAAATCTGAACACTGCAGAAACCATGCAGGGGTGTTTGTCATGACATGTGATCCCAGCTATTGTGTGTGTGTTGGAAAATCTCAGAATAAGGCACGGCTGGCATCCAGAATGGAAGCACTCCATTCTCCAACTACTGTTGTGGAACTGCCAGGAGCAGGTTGGTAACATGCCCTGCCTCAGAATCCCAGAGCTATTGGAGACTAAATTAATGCCTAAACTTTCTTGCTGTAAAAGGTACTGCAAAACTTTGCTATAGGATGGATTATAAAAAGTGGGGGTAGCATATGATTATCCCATTGCTATGTCTTAAACTGTGTGATCTACACAATAAGTGAATAATTTTAATATCCATGCAATGAAATGGCAGCCCCGAGCAGCATAGGAGCAAGCCTGGTTTAAAAACTTGGCAAAGCTTAGGCACTTACCACAGGCGGAAACCAAATGGAAACCGAGACTTTCAATAATGGAATGGGATAGCGAATGCTCCTCGGTAGGTGTTAACAGTAGACAGCATTATCCCTGGTTTTGTCTGCGTAATATTTGTGAGAACAGAACACTCACGTTAGCATGTTATGGTAAAGACAGCAACATGCCTCTTCCTGCCACCTTAAACTTTAAGACTTCGAGATGTTACAGAGCATAAGCTTTGTGGACCTGGGAACTTTTCACATACTACAAAAGCTAACGGTAGAACAAATCAGTTAGGAACCTGCAAGAACATGGTGTTAGACTGACACTGTGCAGCCCGTGGAATATTTTTATTTATTTATTTAAAACTTTTGTATGCTGTCCTTTATATAAATATTTTATATAAATATGAATATGAAAAGAAGTAGTGCCCATTGGGGGAGCAAGGGTAAGAATTAATCTTCTTAGATGGTACCTAAAATGGGTTTTACATGTGAGTGTGAGATGGTTCATGCGAGTGTGTGTATGTTACTAAAGCAGCAGAGCAATCCTGTGAGGGTGGGAAAGTATCTAGGAGGCCATAGGATCATTTGGATTCCCAGAATGGAAGCTAAAATTATCTGGGGATCTGCACTTGCTTTAACCAACCCCACTTCCACACACCTCCAGCCCCACAGCCAGTACAGAAAGAACCACAGCAGCATCTCCTTGGAATCTGCCAGAGTATCCTTGAAGAAGGGGCATTCCAGATGAGTGGGAGGAGACCAGCACCACCAGGACATGGGGCATCCTCCTGGTGCTGCTGCTGGCTTCCCTCCCCTCTAAAGTGCAGGATAATGGAAGCACTGTCTACCTCTGATCTCCTCCTGCTCGGCATAAGATGCCCATAATCCTCTGAAAGCAGAGGGGGGCAGGCCTCCCCTTTGCACCCCAGCCCCTTTTCAACACTGGGGGGATGATTAGCATCCAGTCCCGATGTACCTAATTCTCCAAACTTGGCACTCTTGGCCACACCTTGGGCCTGGAAATTCAGCTAGATGGCTCGTTTGGACTCTCTCAGTAAAGCCCTGGGGAGGAGCAGAGAAAAAGGCAGAGATGCCAGTAGGAACTGGCATGGATCTTCAGCCCCAATCAATTCCCCTCCCCACCCATCCAGCACACCTTTCCCCATCCCAGTCGTGACCTTGCAGGAGGGCATACTTCTGTCCATCACAGAGCTGGGAGTCTGAAGAATCTTACGGGCTCCCAGATGGTCAGAAAGCCATATGACGGCACCCTAAACATTCTTATAGGGAGTAGATGGGCCTGAGAGGAAGCAAGTAATTAACTTTTCCATCCTCACCACCTGCACCAAGTGCTTCTGCAATCCTGCTACATTGGAGCAAAATATACAAGCAAAGTCCCTGCCTGGCAGCCCTGATAAAAGAAGAAGGAAGGCAGATTCTGAGCATGTTCAGTTTTGGATATGAAACTGACTTGACAATAGCACCATTACGACTGTCGGAATGAAGCTGTTTACTTCTCTGGCTCTGATGCTAAGTGCATTTTGGGGGGAGGCAACATTTGGTTGCAGAAAAGGATTGCCTCTTTTTGAAGACAAGAAGAGGCAATAAAAGGAGCATCTGTTACCTTGCAATTGTCCAGCTATCTGCCTCTGACTCTGAAATGTATGCAATGCTAAGAGGAAAGGAAGGATCCTGCAAGGTGGGTCAAATTAGCAGCCTTGTCATCGGGATATTTTCTGGCAGTGAATTCCATAGTTTGGCTACCAGCCAAAAGCATCAACAGAAGTTGTGCCAGTGGAGAAGTAATGAGGAGAAGGCAGGCTTTAAAACACTCAGGGACTGCCAAATGGATGGGGCCTTTGCTGGCCTTTATTGGTAATTCATTGGCATCAGTCTCATGTACTTAATCTCATATATCAGACACTTAATACTGTCAATGAAAGGACTTTTTCACAGTTACTCATGAAAATAATGCAGGGTTCTTTTCAGAGCGAGCTCCCTAGAACCAACTGACTCTCCAGAACCAACGTACGTCTGGAATCAATGGAAGGTCTGCTTTCTGCACAATGGAAATGATTATGATCTCCAACATGTTCAATGGTTGGCCCCAAGGAATGATATATGGAAGTGGGCTTCCCCAAGTGCCATTTCAGCCACATGCCTCATGCCCTCAGTGCCCCATGAGTCCTTTTAGGAAGCATCCAAACAGTCCTAACTGTTCAGACTGCACAATCCAGAATTAGAGTCACTATTCCCCAACATGACTGTATCCATATACGGCAGGGTGCAAGATTTTGTCACCATCCCTAAGATCATGGGTGGACTGCTAGAAAGTTAAATTTAGCTTATTCCGAGCACTTTGGATGACATTAAAAGAAAGGAAAGGAGGTCACTGGTGAGGTGGCAGTACAAGGTGTTGTCACTTGGTCACATGCTGCCTTTTTTCTAGTTAGTCGAACCTCTTGCAGTTTTATGGCACGAGTATTTTCACACTGGCTTTTGGATGATAAGCATGTTCTGTAAGATGTCTTTAATCAAGCAACAACTCTGCTTGAAATGTCATACTGTTTATTCCTTTGCAGAAAAAGCAAAATATTTTTCCCAAGTCATAAAAGGTTGCAAAATCATTTCTCCACTGAATAATCAAAATATACTGCTAAAATAATTCCTGGTAACACTTGGGGAGGCCAGGGGAAGAGATGACATGTTTCAAAAGGTGTCCCCCCCCATATGTGTCTATTTATTTATTGCAAGTATTACAGACTGTTAGCACAATCTCACTCAGAACAAGGTATGTCAGAGAAGTCCACAACTCAATTCAAATAAGTTTGGACTTTTATTAATCCAAGCTTTGGATTCCACAGAGTCTGGTTCCCCCCTTCTGCCACATACACACTCTTGAAACATGCAGATTTGTTAGCTTTCAGATGAGCTATTAATTGGGGGGATGGGATTTGTGCAAATTTCTCCTTCCACTAATAAACATTAGGAGCAATATGCATTAGGATAACTGGAATGAAATCTCATAGATTCTGAAAAAATAAAGGAAAAAAAGAAGTTGCTGATCCCATCAATGAATGGAAATACACTCACACCTGACCACATGTGAAACACAGGGAATTTAACAAAATCCATATGTGTGTTCTCATAAGTCAATCTCAGTGAATTCCAAGGGGATTATTCCCAGGAAACTCAGTAGAAGCTTGCAACCTCTATTGAAAATGTAAGCCTAAATGAAAAATTCACCCAGAAAGTGAACAGAAAGGCTTTATAATGGGATTGATTTTCTGTTCACATTAGGCTGCCTCCTTGTCTTCTTTTTGAATGCTCACTCACATTACAGATTCTCATTTTTTGCAAAGAAAATAATCCATGGAGTGGCTTCTTCTTTGACCTGCCCAGTAGGTGGCACTGTTGACCAGTTTACTATTAGTATTATTATTTTCTTTGTAGCAGTTGCAGAAAGAAAAAGACCAGATGCTTCTCCTGCACTTGCAGTGGTACAAAAGAAGGTGGTGGGAACCTCAGCCATTGACATTGTTGGTGGTGAATCTCAACCCCAAGAAACCATTCTCTCTGCCCATAAATGAAGATTATTAGAAGAAATTTACCGGGTAGTATTTAAGGCATGGTGCTGAACCTTAGGACTGGGGATCTAAGCCAGACCATCTGTGAATCTCCAAAGAGTCCATGTTACTTCCATCAGTCCACAGCTGGTCCCCTTTCCTAGTCATCCACAGATGCCCTGGCAGTTTCCTAGCTTTGCCATGGCTATTTCCCCATTCTAAAAAGTTGAATTGCCTCTCATATTTTATTCTGCTGCTGGGTTTAGTTCGTATTTATGCACTTACGTGGTTCCATTTTTTGTGACTGGTTTATTCAAAGTTTTCATCCTGGGCCAACATTTTGTTTTAATGCCTGTATTTCATGAAAATTGCCTGAGATCTGCATGCTTTCTTGGTGCTATTTGTGGAAAAAATGAAATAATCTGTGATTTAGGCAAGATTAAACTTGACATTGTGAAAAGTTGCGCAAATTATCCTATTTGTGCAAATTCTCTTAGCCTTTTTTAAAAATGCACAAACTGTGGTCCATCTTAAAGATGGAAGCATGCAGTGGTTAAAATAGACTCCACGCATTTCTGATCATCAGCTCTGAAGAGGGCAAGAAGTCCATCAAGCACAAGAGAACTGAATTTTCCAGTACCACCACATCTTTAGTGATACAGAATAATGTTTTAAAATATCATTGTCTATCACTTCCAGCAGTTCCTAACCTTAAATCTAGAAATGCTTGGCAAAATTGTACAAGTAAGGACAGAAGTCAATGGAGACAAGTTGTTATGTCACTATATAAGAATATAGGAAGGGCTACGCTGAATCAGACCAAAGGTTCTGACCAAACAGACCAAAGCTTTCTGTTCACACAGTGGCCAAACAATTGTACCAGGGAAACCTGCAGACCGAACATGAGTGCAGCAGGACTCTCGCATGCACCCATGTTCCCCAGCATCTGGCACACTGCCTCTGAGACTGGAGGTAACATATAGCTCTCAAGATGAATAGTCATGGATGTCCTTATTCTCCTCCAGTAATTCTTCAATCCTTTTTTAAAGCCATCAAAATTGATGGTCATCACTTCATCTTGTGGAAGTGAATTCAATAACCTCTCTCTTTGAAGGACTTCCTTTTGTCAGCCCTGAATCTCTTGATCAGCTTCATAGAAAGCTGCCCTTTGGTTTCATGAAAATAGAAATATGTCTCCACATCCTCCACACCATGCATAATTTGTGTGTTTGTGCGCACCGTTTCTTGTTTACAATTTAACCTGGATTAACAATTTCCCCACTCAAGGAGGCAAATGGAGCCTGCAGCACTGATATTATGTGACTGCATAACTTTAAAAGAAACTGCACTTTTAAAAGAAGAAAAGAAACAAAAACACGCACCAAAGGGCAGTTATCCAATAATGAGGCTGTAATTAATTCTGCTAAAGGGAAACAATTACCCTTTCAGTTCTAAATGGATTATAAAAGGACAGTAATTTGCAGAATGATAAGTGAGGCAGTGGAGGAAAAAAATCAGGTGTTGTTTACAACTAAATTCTGTTTCTTCATTCTTGCTAAATAATTTGGATTGTTTTCCTGAACTGCCCTGCTCAGACAGCCAGAGCTAGCGCTGTGCCAAAGACTATCCCCAGTTTTCTGAAAGTTTTCTTCCTCCCTGAAAGAGGTTTCTGCTTTCTGCCCCAGTCTTAGGGCATTTCAGAATGTATTATGTGGGAAGGTACCTCCTGGCAAATTCCATTCCACTTTAAATGGAGTGTGGGAAGCTGGAGATGCTGCAGACCACCCGAGAAATGATAACACAGTGAAAGACAGAACAATTTCACGCATACACACACTCAAGAATCTTATCATTTTCTTGGAAGAAAGTCAGCATACAAATCAAGCAATCCCTCAATCAACCTAAATAAATTAATGTCAGTGCCACAGTCCTAAGGATTTCACTGAACTATTCTGCTTGTTTGGTTACTTTTTTAATGTATTCCTTCAGGAATGTAATCACTTTTTTATTGGACTAAACAAGAAGGGTTGAAAAATGTCACAGAACCTCACCTCCCTGCCCCAGCACTGGCTATAGCCAAGTAGTTGAAAAACCTGGAACATCCAATAAGCATTCCAATATCTCCACTCTATTTCAGTCTTGGAATCAGAAGAACACCTCCAGTTGTCAGAGGAACCATGATTAGTTGGCTTGATTTGGATGCCGTTCAGTATTTACATTTCTTTAGTGAGCATCCAGTGGAAGAAAAAAGTTATTTCTTCTCAAGAGTTTTCCATGGATTTTTATGTTGGTCCGTGTGCATTTATGGTTTCTCTCATTTGCTCCTTGTCATATTGTCCTCTGGGGGTCATGGATTCTGCCTGCAGAGCCATGTGAAAGTGAAGCCATCATGTATGCGCACACATGCGAGTGCACTCACGCACTGCTCTGCCAAAACAAAACCACCCAGGAAGTTAGGCTCTGGCCTGCCCATGTAGCCAAGTATAACCCAAGAAAGCTTCACTCAGAGTAAGGGAGGGCATTGCAGGAGCTGTGGAGACACTTCTCTCTGCGAAGCAGCTGTGTCAGCCTAAATGCTGAATGGACATAAATTGGATGGGCTTTCTGTTCCAAGAGGGACTTCTGAGGGAACTGGCGCTCACTTGCAATTCATCTCTGTGTTCCAGGCTGGATCAATTCATATCTCAAAAGAGTAATTACAAAGTTCACTTCCTTTGTATTTCATAAGAAAAGTTTCGAAATCGCCTCCCTTCAATGGCTCCTAGGGCTGTGGGTAACCTCAAAGGAAAGGGCTGTGGCCAGGAGGTGCTGGGAACTCCTATGGAGTTTGGCACCATGGACAATCCCTATAAAACTCAGTGGAAAATCTGGTTTGATGGGGAGCCCCACTAGCATTGGACTCACCAAGCTCCTTCAGCTGTAGCTCAGTTGCAGAATGTACATTTGGCGTGCAAGAGGTCCCAAGACCAATTTCTGGATTGAGGTATTCAAATGTGCAAAAATGAAGCTCACCAAGGTTCTTCAAGCTCCATTTCAAAGCTATTTGGATAGAGCTATTTAAGGCTCTATCAGATTGTGAGCATGTTTTTTCTGCTTTTCACAGAAAAACATGTGTGTGTTTCTGTGCATACTTTCTGCATATACTAAACATCAGTTGTACACATCTTTGAAACATATTCAAACTTCTCCAATAGATTCAACCCTTATTTGACTGTATTTTTCAGAAGGATGCATTTTGCATGTACATTTTTTAAATGAATGCATGCTCTTGAACTCATCCCAACACAGGGTTTGCCCAGCTTAACTGAAATGAACAGGCTCTGACAACTAATTGCCCCCAAATCTATGTTTGGTCCACATGGTACAAGCTAGTTAAATCATGATTAAAAAATAAATACATAAACTAAAACAAATTTCTCATCCTTCCAAATTTCTGAAAATGCTATTAGGGATATTGGAGAAGCCAGTAATAGACTCAAATGCAATGAATTCAAATTTCTGTAATTCCAGTCCACAGTGGAGCATGTTTCCTTGAGTCACAGAGATTCTACGGAATTTCACAGATCTCCTTTTTTAAAAAACTTTTTTGCATTTTTACGCAAAAGGACTCACAGAAAATACAAAAGGAAAAAAAACACTTAAAACATAAGTCAAAGCGTAAAAATACAGATTGGGGCTTTGTACAGCTTGGGAAGATTTGTATCTTTTCTAATGTAGAAATTGTAGATTGCTACAAGTGCAAATTTGCACAAATGTTTATGGACACATTGGGATGAAAGGCACCTGAGAATCTCTGCAAAACACAGTCAGAATGGGCTTCACATGGTCCATAAAAGATGCCCAAGATGCCATCTGTTACCCTGGAGAGCCCACTGCTTGTCAGGTATAAGCAATGCTAAACTAGGGGGACCAATTGGCAAGATTGCCAAAAGGCAGCTTTGGTCAGTGCACAACTTCTTTTTCCTAATTCGTGCATTTCTGTGCAGCGTTTGCTGTCGTATCCAGTACTGTATGCAATTTTTGAGCCAAGAAGTACATTACAAAAATCAGAGCACCCTATGGATAACTATGTTTGGATCTGTGTCTGAAAAATGAAACTGAAAATTAGGTTGAGCAGTAACATCTCAGCAAAAATGCATGGAAAATGTCATTTCATTTCTCTTTTTTTGCAAACTTCTGTTTATTTGTCTGCAATGAGGAGTGATTTAAATATGGACGTGCTATTTATGGCCAATGTAAAGTGTATTTTATTGTACTCAGGAGTCTGTTATCCACATGGGAACCTGACTTGTTTCTGATTCTACAAATGGAGGTAATCATGTCCCATTCTTATTTATTTCTTTTGCAGAATGAAGTTTTGATGACTAAAGTACTTGTGATTATGTTTTCCATGTTGCTTCTTAAATGGGTACTATTTATGTTAGGAGAATGCATGCATTTGTGTGTTTTCTCACAGGAATTAAAGAGGAGTCCCACTTTGCTGCTGCCGAAGAGGACTGCCTTATTGGTCTCATGCTTCCCAAATGTTTCATTCTCCCATCTGGCCTCTGGATAACTAAAAGCTTGAAAGGACAGCGGGTGTGCCTAAGTATGCACACACAACAGTCCTGCCCAGTTGAGTGGACACGATCCTCCTAAACTGTGGCTGCCACTGTCCCTCTTGTGCCTCCCCTTGGACAGAGAGGACATTCTAGAGCTACAGATTAAACATCAGGTCCCTACAGAAGCATGTCCATGTCAGAAAGGATTTGCCCCGGGGTTCAAGAGAAGGGGAAACAATAGAGCATGTCATGTTTTACTGCTTGCTTTACAAGAAAGTACGTGCTAAGTTTATCCTCTCCCCGATTAGAAAATTTACCAGCCGCTTGGATGCAGAGGTGGCCAAGATTTTTCTTATGGGAACTCACCCACAGATCACAACCCAGAGAACAAGTTTTTTGGCAGCCATTTGTAAAATCCGATGAGGTATTGTATGCAACAAGTATTGATTTTAATGCCTGCTATTTTAATACAATGTGTATCATCATCTGTTTAGACTCTGGATTTTGAATCTCAGTGTACAGTAATTGGGATTTTGATATTGGTTTTGGATTATGCTGGTCATTGATTCTATTAATGGATTGATTGATTGATTGATTGATTGATTGACATCAGCCTGTGACAGTGGGAGAGAGTTCAGTCTTTCTCTGGTCTGCCTTAGTTTCTCCTAAGTCCTTTCTGAAAGAGATGCTCTAGAACAGCTGCTCATGGAAACAGAGCCCCAGGCAAATCGTGACAATCAGTTGACCTGGTATGGGGCCTGTTTCCCGTGCCCCATCCCTGGTTTTCTCTGGTCTAAGGCTAACCCTTCAGACTGATCATCCCTGCCCTGGTGCCCTCCAAAAGTTTTGGGCTACAAGCCCCATATTCCTTGTTCTTGGGCATCCTAGGCACAAGGTTGAGGATAGTGTCTCTAGATTGTACACTCTGCTGGATTTAGACCATCCAAATACTTTAACGGACAAAGAAAAGAAAAGTGTTAAGTGACACACGGCCCAAGATCTGCTTTCCTCCTTTGGCTATAACCTTTGATATCCATAATTGTAGGCTTTAAAGCTCGTACTTGACAAGAAGGTCATAAGCTACCAGTTGTAATTGACAAATGACAGGAAAAAATATTGCTCTGGTTTTCTTGGGAGCCTATCTAAGGAGATACAATAAAGGAACAAAATGTTCTAGCAAGCCCACTTAGCCCTAAGGTGGACTCGGGAGATCTTTGGATGGGGAGTAATTTGGGCTAATGAGCTACTAAAAAAGAGAGATAAACCATGGATGGAGACAGACAACCAGTGGCTACTTCCTTAACATTTGTGTCTGCACTAGTGTTGAGCAACCTTTCTTGCCATAAAGCATTTGGACAATATGCTCGTAGGCAACTGCAATGTAGAATACGGATACTTTGGCTTCAGTGATGCTTGTAATGGTAACTTCTTGCCTGTATTGCTGCAGTTCATTGCAAGTTGGGTTGAAGGTGGATTACAGGTCAAACCAATGGCCCCTAGACAGCATATAGAGTGCTTTGAATTGCATGAGCGACTGCTGACTTACTATGGAGTGAGTTAAGCCAGCCCACTGACTTCTGTCTCTAACAGGCCACCACTTGGACATTTTCTTTAAAAATCTAAGTAAAATCATCAGATTTTCACAAGCCAGTATGCTGAGAATCCTGTGGTTCTCCAGTGATTTGCATGAATCAGCCAATGACCATCTGCGTTTTAGGTGCTTATTGGGGGGGGGGGATTACAAAATACCCTGATTTGCACAAATGACATAAATGTGTGCAATTGCACAAATAGAATGGTTTGCATGCATTTCTTTAGGTTTTTTAATGTGCAAAAGACATTGTAAGGCAGCTTGTGCATGTGCTGCATCAAAGGGGATCTTAAGAGTTGTTGCTTGGAAGTGCAACATGACTTCTTCCTTGCATTATGTATTCCCTTCCTTACTGAATGTTTTCAAGTGGAAAACACCTCACCTACTAGCAGTGGTAAGTAAAATACATATTTACTTACTGTGCAAACTCAGAGAAAGTTCTGAACAAACAATAATGACCCAAATCCAATCTGATGAGGGGGAGAGAGAGAGTGTGTGTGTATGCTCTGGCCACGCCAAAGGAAACAGGAAACCAAACCATGGACAAAAAGCAGAGAAAAGGGTATGTAGATGCCTACCTGGCTGTTTATTTGAACATGATCAGTAGTGTCAGCATCACCCTGCAGCATTTGCAGGGAACAGCTAAGGAGCAGCGATGCAGGGCAGCCGGAGGACCTGGAGACCAGCATCAAAGGCTGCCCTTGCCACAGCAACACGAGCTGACCTAGTGGCTCCCTTGTGCTCTGGCTCCTGCCATGCTTTGCCGAAAACCAGCCTGTTCCTGCTCCAGCCTGGCCCATTCCCCCAGTGCCTTCACCCCTCCTCCCTGACCTTTTTATTTAAACGTCATTTTAATTGTTAACAATATTTGCTTATTTATCTGGCCAGGGCGACTTCTTTTATATTGTTATTTATTTTATATTGTTAATTTAATATTGTTATTTTTGTATTTTATTGTATTTTATTTTGTGCTGTGAGCCGCCCCGAGGCTTCGGCAAGGGGTGGCATAGAAATGTGTTAATAAACAAATAAATAAATGAAGTAATTGTCCTTTAGGAACTTTCCCTTGGCCTGTGCTTTTGGACTGTGTTGCTGGATTCTGTCATCTCCCTGGCTTGACTCTCGACTGTTATGCCAAGGTGCCTCTAGCCTCTGGCCCCCAGAACCCACTGCGGGTCTCCACCCTGCACCTGTGCCCTTGACCTGGCATTCCTGTCATGGCTGCCTGTCATCTTACAGGTAGTAAGGTGAGGCAACATCATCACAGTTTACCATGAGCAAGAAAATGAAAAGTCTGGGGAGGAGGTCTCATTTATAGTCCATCATTTCTAAATATGTGTGTGTTGGGGTATTGCAACGTTGGAAGTCAAATTCACTATTGATTTCAACTTTACAATAAATATATGCAGGTTCAGTACAGAGGTGAGCAGACTGAATGGATGAGTTTTGACCACCAAGCCAATAATGAAATAGGAAATTATCACGACTTCTGAAGTTCTTAATAGCTGCCTTGATAACATTGTAGTTTTCTAGAACTGTCATTCTTCAGGATTCACCTTCTTTGCCAGGATCTCTGTACATTAAATCTTCATGTGAGTGGAGGAAACCTCTCTTGGTTACGCATGTATGTAAACACACACACACATGCGTGCCTAGCCCACCGTGTCTATTGTTGAGCACTGCAATTACTGGGCTATGTTCCGAATTCTTGAATAACAGGGCAATTATGTTTTGCAAGGGGATGTGTAACCCAAAGGACAAACCGCCTCTTCACTTTCACATCACTAGAAGACAGTGCTGTTGCAAGGTGAAGAACAAGACGAACCGTAAGTGAAGTGACGTCTTCAGCAAGATTTTAATCCTGAGGATTCCTTCTCAGCAGTCTATTACAATGAGATGCGATAAGCATGCCCCTATTTTTATTCATGGAATGTGTGTAAGGAGAGTGATTTCGTACTAAGAAAAGTGTCCGTTCTATTGGTTAAAGATCTATTAGTTCTTCACCACATTAGGCCAATAGCAAGGATTGTAGATTTCAGTGCTGTTCTATTAAAAAGTCTGTAAGCATTGAGAAATAGCAAGTCAGGAGGAAGGCAAGACTGAATCCTTCTCCCTGGCATGCTAGGTTTCTACGTGTGTGGTGTTCTTTTGCAGGGAAGCACCTGGACATGGTAAACTTCCCCTCTACAGCCTGATATGTGTGTGTGGGAATAACCTGCAGAAATATGCTTTAATCAACAGGAGAAGAATGTACACAAGTGATGCATACATTTGGGAACATACACATGGAAATATGCATGGACTTTCATGAATAACATTAATAATAATAAACTTGCAATCTGATATGGACCCAAGGTGGGACAATCTTCAAAATGGCATGTGGAGGACTTCAGTCAGCAGAAGTTTTCTTCTTTCTCACATCCCTACAAGTGAGACTATTTAAATGTCTAAACTAGAGAGGGAATGGGAGAAAGTGAAATAGAATGAAAGAACTTCTGACATTTCACCTATAGGATGAGTCATCTCCTCTAAACATCTGTGTAAGATTTATCCACCCAAGAATTGGTGGTAATTTTTTTTCTCCCCAACAAATTTTTGGAAAAGTATCTGGCCTCATATAATCACCCCAGCAGGATTTCCATCTCTTGATTCTGCTGCTTACAGAAAATGGGTTTCCAGGAAGTAATCCCCCTCTCTTTGTGCTTTGAAAAGGAGAGCCAGCAAGACTGCATTTTCAGCCCTCTTCCCCACCTCTGACCTCAGCCTGCATTTGAATAGGTAAATTTTATCTCATTCAAGATGGTGCATATCTTATCAAGGCCTTCAGTCTTTATTAGGATAAAGTGTTTGCTTGGCTTCTCCTTAAGCAGCTTAACTTAAGCATGTGTGTGAAAGATTAACAGCTCCATAATGCAGAGCAGTGGAGTGACAATATAAGGATGAAAAGATGGGGGGACACCATCAATCCACATCTGCAGAGGGAACATCTGGGCTAGAGAGACAGAGGGAACTTTTTGTTGTCAGCCTAGAGGTGAGCTAGTGTCATATAAAACAGGCAAAGGGGAGACAGGCTTTTCAAAAGCATCCTTCTGTATCAGTGGTGTTATTATTATTATTAATTTTGTTTCTATACCACCTGTAGCTGAAGCTCTCTGGGCAGTTTATAACTTATTCTCTTCTTGCCCAAGGGCAGAAACCATCGTGAAGATGCTCTGGGAACAGCATACCAGTGGTGGAGCGGGGAAAGAGCAAGAAGGTCTGAATGCTGCCAGCAACTGAGGCTTAGGAGAGATATTTCAGCTGCCTAGAGTATGGAACATACCATCAACATGCTGAAAAACCACCTGATAACTGGTGACTGGGGGAAGGGATTGGGACCCTGAAAGGGCTCGTGGCCATTTGAGGAAACTCTGAAGGTCAGACTGGGCTAGATTTGGCACCTTGGCCTGAGGTTTTTCACCTCTGTCCCTGAACATGTGGAGGACTATGACTGGGTTTGGCCAGATACATGCATCAGGCTTCTCTTCAGGCTTTCCTGGGCAACCACCCCTGTGTCCCCAGCCATGCTTCCAGTTCTAAAATATTAGGATGTGGCTGCTGCAGGCATTCATGCTCTGCTGCCCTGGAGGGCAGGACCAGATCTAATATGCTTGGAGAACAAGAAGGTGGATTCCAGCTGCAAACACCAGGAGAAACATCTGAATGTTGGAAATGGTTCAACAGTTGAAAGATGCACCTAGAGCTATGATGAGATGTTGATCTGCAAGCAGGGATGGGACAGCCAGCTGGTGGGGGTGCTCTAGTGTGGATTTCCTACACTAAGCAGGGGGACTGGACTACTTGGCTATATTATCATTCTATAATATAGAACTCCACAGTAAAGCGCTCACCTTTGTGTTCTAGAAATATATGTCCATGCAAAACCCATTCCACCTCCTGTCCATATCAGATTGCAATTCTTTATTCATTGTTTTCTATGCATTTTTCCAACTTTACTCACTGGTTGCATGCAATTGTGAAATGCGTATGCTCTTTTCCGAAGAATCAAGTGTGTGTATATGCACCTTTCAAAAGTATGCAATTCTTTTGTATGCACATATTATCCATTTGATGTGGTCAGACATATTTGGGTGTGTCCACAGATCAAACTGCAAATTCAAATATGTACAAACTTTGACTGCAGACTGTGATCCAGTTCATGTTCATCTGGGAGGTGTGTGGCAACAAATGTTGGGGAACCATCAAGTGATCGGTGATGGGGGGGAAAGGGGTGGAGCCACGAGAAGGAGACATGGCAAACTAGGGGATTTGAAAGGCCATATAAGGAAACTAGGCAGCCCAGATGCCTGAACTTGCCCGTCCCGCTCTGCAGAGGGCCCTGGAGAATCTGATCTATGTGAATCCTTCACAGACATCTTTAGATACCAGCACACAGCAACAGGGACGTCACACCCATACCAGCAATGACAAGTAAATGAGCTCCCAAAACTGAGAACCCCTCAAGATCAGGAGCAGGTGATTTGGTACCCTCGAGCCGTATGGGGCCATAACTCACCGAATCCCTAATTATTGGTCATCCTGACTGGGCCTTGCAGGAATTGTAGTCCAACAGATCTTCAGGTCACCTACTGCTGCTCTAGATTTTGATAAGCTCTTCACCACTGGACACAAATCGACCCATTTCCCCACCACACACTCTCCAGGAATTAAAATGAGAAGAGAGTTGAATTCTCACATGGAGGAGACCTTTATCCTTAGCAAATGTGATGGCATGTTATATTTGCCATTTATAGGTCTAGTTCAGATCTTTCTATTGATATAATTATTATCATCAGGCAGAAGGTAACTTCATTCAAAACATATCATTCTATTCAGTGATGAAAAGGAAACATTGAACTGTCTGATTTTTTCATTTTTCATTTTTAAACTTTTTTATCTTTGGAAAGCAAAACAACTGTAATGAACAGAGAAAGCTGAAATAGACAAAGCTGCCAAGGGAATTTGATACAGATCCAACCTACAGAATCAGCTCTCAAAATCTATCCGTCTTCCTGTCTTTCAACACTCCATAAAAGTATACCATAAAAGAAATCCCTGATCTGTACCATAACAAATCCTCCAATACTTCAGACCCTCCACAGCTTTTCCCTGTCTTTTCTAAGCACCTCAGATCCACAACTGTCCAATAATTTTTAAGCAACGACAGAGGAATTCCTACAGCAGGCATTCTGGAGAACATTGCTCCAAGATCAAATCAAAATAACAGATCAATTTCATTGACCACTGTATTTGAGCAAATACTCTCAGGAAGGAAAACGCATGCATAGAACTCAGGGGGAATACCCTTCCATTTTCCTCCAGATCCTATTTGATCATCTCACCAACACCACAAGATTCTCAATAATACATTTTGCTGTTGGATTGGAAACATAGAAACAGAGCGAGTTTAGAGAAACATGCTCCGCTCATGATTTAAGAGTTGGGAGGAAAGATGAAAGGATAAAACAGGAATAAGGAGTCCTAAATTTCAGAAGTTAATTCTTGGCATGGTGGCCTTAAAACAGGCAAACTCAACTTTCTTTGTCGTCCTCCTCTAAGGTTCAGATCTCATTTCTGTTAAGTGACAGCATCACAAGAGATTCCTTTCACATGCACATGTTGAGTGGGATATCATGGTCAACAACAGAGAGAGCTAAATCTACACTTTATTTATTCATTGATTTATTTAGACAGCTTATATGCCGCCCCCTTCGCATAAGCCTCGGGGCGGCTTACAATCATTAAAATCCCGCATATAAATACAAAAATAAAAATAAAAATACATAGAATAAATAAAATACATAAAATAGTGGAAACAGCCTGGTCAGTTTAAAATCAATAAATAAACCTTAACAATTAAAATAGCATTTAAATAAAAAGGTCTATGTTTCGAAAGGTGTCTGTGAGGGAATGATCTTTTTTCTGGGTGCTGTACAATGATGTTGAGTTAGCACTCCCTAAAAATGGCAGAGAAAAGGGTCTACTTTTTCACTCTGCAAATGATATATGTACTGGAACTCAGTTGTCCTATGAAACTGGCACTTCTCCAACTTTGCCTGGCAATTATCCAATACAAAGGCATGCAGAAATGCTTGTTAGGGAAAGTGGACACCACTCAAACATTCATGTTAGTCCCAGTGTGACATAGTGGTTAAAGTGTCGGACTGGGACTTGGGGGTTCCAGGTTCTAGTCCCCACTCAGCCATGAAGCTCACTTGTTGACACCAAGCTAACTACTGGGTCTTATCCTAACCCACCTCACAGGGTTGTTTTTGTGGGAATAAAATGAACAGGAGGAGGATGTATGCTATCTTGGGTTCTTTGCAAAAGGAAAAAGGGCAGAATATAAATATAATGTATGAATGAATCTCTATATAAGGGAATATTGCATACAAAATTGCATTTAACTTTAAATTGTGCATGGAAGTTCCTTTGAATAAAAAAACCCCAAACTTTGGAATGAATTGGACAAGACTGGGGAAAAATGAAAAACAGAGAGAAACTGAAATGGATAGGTTTGCAAATGCTTACTGTCCACCCCTCAGGATACCCAGGTTTTGACAGTATTTCTTGAGCCATGATGAGGCAGCAGATTCCCTGTGAATCCCACCATGACCACAAAAAGGAAATCCACCTGAGAAGAAGTGGAGGGAGGCCTCTTTTGTAGGAAGTCCGTGGGGTGCACTGCCACACACGAACAGCCATTCCCAGGAAAAGCCCATCGTGTTCCATGCCAAGAGTCAAAGCCATCCACCCAGAGCCACCCAGCATCAAGAAAAACCAAGCAGAGACGGCACTTTGGGGAGCGGCAGAGTAACCAATTCATCAGCTCGGGAAGTATTTGAAAGAAATATTTGGCTTGCGGGCCCCACCCACTGAGTCCTGGAATTCGCAGGGCCTTCCTAGCATGACCAGGCATAATACACACACACACAGGGGCGGAGGGCATCACATTGTAGCTACTCTGGATACCTGCATGATCAGAGCTGCCACACTCTCTGCACAGAGCTGAGGAAGGTTACAGTTGGCTGCATGGGGAGAAAGCTGCGTTATCAGCTGTACATTCAGCATGAACTGGGCACAGGCGCCAAGGGTTTCTCTGTCCCACCTGGCATTTTATCTATCAATGAAGTACAGGCTTTCTTACCAGCACTTGTCTCTCAGCTGCTGCCATACAGGGTAGACTGAGCATTTTTCCATAATTTTTTAAAAATAAAAATTTACCCAGATTCACAATTCCTTTCAAATGGATGGAAATAACTTGAGCTTTTCAAGAAAGAAAATCAATGAGGGAGTCACTGAAAGTGACAGATTTTTCCAGCCAGGCTCAGGGCTTGGAGTTCTCTGCTCATAAGCCATTGGCTTTTAATCCTTCTGCATCCAGGCCTGTCAGTATTGAATGAGGGCCCTTGGCATTTTTTTTCTTCAACAGCTACCTGTTGGGCAGGTACAGCATGATCCCCTCTGTGCTGGGAAGAGTTGCACCTACTGAATCTGGCCATTTCTGCTTGCCTTGAGAAGATACTCCACACATTTCTTCATATTCAGCTTCTGGATAACTTGAGGAGTTTTTGTGGGTGGGTGGGTGGGTTTTGTGTTTTGGTTTTCATTATTGTTCTTTTTAAATCGAATGGTGGAGACAGGGAAAAGGACAGATTCATCCATCCTTGCATATTCATCCCCCAAAAGGAGGACAAAAGAGGGCATGGATAGCCATTTCACTCACATTTAATTATAGCTATGTATCTATGTAGGTACATATACACAGAGGCAATGTTAGAAATAATTTCTATCATCTAAATAGGAATGTGATGCAGACTGATCGTGGGGAAGTCTGTAAGGAAGTCCAGATGCTAATTGTTGGTTAGCTTTTGGGCAACTGTTGGACAACCCTTAAGGACCTATTCTGCTACCCTAGGAATCTTGATCTGTAAACCAGACTTGGATTGGACAGCCCTTGAAAGAGAGGAACATATTCAAGGAAAGCAGGACTCACAGCCACCGTACAATGTACACCTTTCACAATAGCTAATGTACATTCTCCCAACCTTTGCCCCTCTTTTTTTAAAGGGAAAGTAACTTTCAGCAGTTGAACATAATGAACTCCGTCTGCTTCACAGGCGGTCACCCATTGTTCACAGTGTGCTGCCTGGTCCAACATAAACAGAGACTTCGGAAAACTCTTTCTGCCCCGAACAATGATTGTCGCCTTTGAAGTCTCAGCCACTCTTGCCGTCCCGACTGCTGGATCATTTTGCTTTGCAATATTTTTTCCTTTTCCTGGTCAACCCTGTTCTTGCTGCTTCTGCTGGAGAATGCCACCCCTCCCCCAGTCCCTGCATTCAGCAAATCACAATGGAAAGGATTTCATGAGCTTTTATTTTGACTCGAGGGCACTTCCTCCTCTCACCTGTTTACAGAGCCAGCTCCCCAAGAGCACCGACGATGGAGGTCACAGCAGTAGCTCTTTGGAATGTCTCCCTGGAGGAATCGGGCTGCCGCGCCGTGAGCTTCGAATTAAAGGGGCAGCATTCTCTTGCTGAGATTTCCTTTTGGGGTCCTTCCTTGCACACATCACTTCCTTTTAGTGGGCAAATGAAAAATATTTCATCTAAGCTAGCCCATCTGTTCTAGAAGTTAGAATAATGAATGCTGATGCCAGTGGTGCATAGCGTAGCATTAACTGGAGAACAGGTGAGATGATAAACTCACCTGGGTCTCTTAGGTCCCTTGACACACTGGGAGTATAACTGCTCCTTTCTAGAGATGGGTAAGAATTCCATTTGTTCCTTTTTAAATAAGAAGTTCCCAAATTCACAGTAATCTCCATAAATGGAGGAGAAAGATCTTAGAATAGTTGTAGAGGAAAGTGAGGCAGACAGATTCATTCATCCCAGAAGAGGACTTTCATTGCTTAGCTCATGTTTGAGTCCTAGAATGTTTGGCCATATTAGTGATCCTGAACTTTAAAAAAATCTCCTTTTCTTTTCTCTCCTTTGAAATGCAATACAGAATTTAAAACAGACTGAAACTAAAATTCCTGCAAGAATTCAGTGTCTTCACCGGGCACTGAAAACAGTAGAAAGTAGGTACCAGGTGAGGCTTCCTGGGAAGTCCATTCCAAATTCAGGCTGCCACAACAGAAAAAGACCTCTTCCTAGTGGGCACCTACCTAGCTTCTCTTGGCAGGGACCCTTTCAAGGGGTCACCGAGGATAATCTTAGGGTCCAGACAGGTATACAGGGGAGGTAACCTGCCTCCAACCATTCAGGGCTTTGAATGCTAATACCAGCAATTTGAATTGGGCCCAGATATGGACTAGTGGCCACGTTTGGTAAGAACTTCCTCTAATGTGCACATTTTATCAGAAACTGCGCAGAAATAATTTGAATTTTTAGAACTTTTGACTATGGGAGAAAGCAGAATTGCTTTCCCTGCCCCAAAGCTGGAGGGATGTGGTGAAGGGGAAGGGAAATAGAGTGAGAGGGAGTGTGGGGTAGTGGTTAAGAGTGTGGAACTGGGACTCAGGTGATCTGGGTTCAAGTTCCTACTTAGCCATGGTGCCAACTGGGTGGCTTTGGGCCAGTCACAGACTCTCAGCATAACCTACCTCACAGGGAATAAGACTGAAAGCAGGAGGAGAGGCCACTTTGAGTTCTTTAAAAAGAAAAAGGTGGGATATGCATCTAATAAATGAATAATATGCTTCTATAACACCAGGTTCAAGACAGGGTTTTAATTTGGATCATCCCATGTGAGGAGAGGGTTTAAAAAACCCTTGTGTCCTGAGATCCCGGGCCCCTGCATTCACCTGCAAGGAACATAGGATGTGGCCTTAGACCAGGTCAGGTCATTTGCCCATCTAGCCCAGTATGGTCTACTGTGATGAGAAGGAAGTCTCTGGACTCACATATCAGACTTCCCCATTACCTGCTACCTTATCTTTTGAATAGAGAAGGAAGATGTTGATACTGGACATTCCACATGAAACGCATGCTCTCTGTCTATGGTTCTTACTCAACTATGTAGCTCATCCAGAAGGAGGCTGGGGAAATCTTCAATGGGTTCAACTTTCCAAAAAATATGACCCATGAATTCTGCAGCAGCCCATTCATTCCTGACCAACATGGACTCCACAGACTTGCAGAATCCATAGGCTAAACTCCAGACATTTCTTAGTTGAGGATTAGAAAACCATGGCCAGGAAGATTGGTGCATTTTCAGGGTTAAAAATGTGTACAATCCCGAATTTTTGCAAATGAGCACAAAGACTTTTCTCATGATTCAGATCTCACAAAGAGTAGATAATTGAACAAAGGGCAACAGACAGTCTATGAAATGTAGATGAAATGGATTTTATAGTATTCATACGTTCCTACCTGCTTCTTCATTCTTTTTAACTGAAATGGGATTGATGTTAGACCTCCAAAATGCAGAGCATGTACTCCTAATCCTTCCCAAATTGTGTAGCTTGCCCACGAAAAGAACATCCTGTACGAGTGTCTCCCTACACAACAGGCGTTGGTGAAATCTGCAAGAGACTTAAATGTGTTCAAATATCTAAGAATCTGACCCATGAATTCTCCAACAGGCTGGCTTTCCAGAGGTCAGATAGACTCCAAAAACTTGCGAGCAGAATTATCTGTCTCTTTTTACTCTCTGTAACTTCATGTAAATGTAGTCAGAGGAAAAATTCATAGAATAGACCAAAAAAAAAAAAAAAAAAAGCTCCCAATGGATAAAGATAGGTTCCTTGAGAGCTTATGGTCCTTCCCCAGCTATGCAGTTTTCCCAAAGGAAAGATGCCCCATGCATCCACATGCACACACAGCCGAATCAAACAGGACCAGTTTTTCCCAAGCTTCCTGGATTTCATGGACTTGTGTGCCTGTTTTATAACTTTTCAAAAAATGTGCTAATTTTATCATAGAAAAATGTGAACCATACAAAAGCACTCACTGAAAATTAGTATCTCCCCATAGACTAATGTGTGAAAATGTTTATTTTGTGGACAACTGAGCATTTTTGTAAGTGTGAATTTGCACAAAGGTATATGAATGCATTTGTGCAAGATCCGGTTCCACAAATGATGGGACAAAGGAGCGAAAGCCACTCGGCAGCGCATAAAATATTGACAGAAGTGCTGTAATGAAGTCTCTGCATCACACATGTGCGCACATGCATGGGAGAGAGGGAGGGAGAGAATGGATCCCCAGTCAAGCCCTGCATTTTAACTTTTATTGGTTTTAATCTCCTGTAAAATTGTTCTATGGAAATGGGTAATATATAAGAATCAGAATACAAATAAAATACACTGTGCAAGCAGCATCCTGTTTCCATGCATATGACTTGTGGCCTTTATTTCCACTACATGTGACTCAGAAAAACATTGCCAATTGCACAGTTAGCATTCCACGAGCTTTTGTGGACTTCCCCTTGACTTGACTTGCTTTCTAAGATAGGTCAAGCATTAGAGGAAGTCTATAAACTGAAGAGGGACAGTTTTCATGGAGCTTTGTCACGGCACTAAGACCAGCCTTTCCCCCATTCTGTGCTTTTCCTGAATTCTTAACACATCTTTTCCTCTGTTTTTACCAAAATTGAGACTGTGGGCTTTGGCAGTGGAAGAGGAGCAGATCACAAGGAGTTTTGCTAAAACCCGTTCAGTGCCCCAAGTGTTGAGTATGACTTGTATTCTAGCTGTTACATGGCACAAGGTCACCACAGTCTCTAAATATAATCAGGTAACAAGTCAATCATCTATCTCCTCAGCAGTAACTTCACTGGCGTTGTCATTCCAGAGATCCCTGAATCACAATCATTCACAGGTCCTGCTGCCCATAAAGCAAGGAACGTTGTCTGCATGTCTGTGCAGGTGTTCAATCCTGCCGCCCCCCGCAAGTTGTGGGTGGGGGACATCCTCCAACCTGCAAAAGCCTGGGATAAGTGGATTGTGCATTCCAGCCATGGCCCTCCTGTAAGGATTCCATTTAACTAAGTAATCTCACCCTATGTGCTAATTGGCACTGCTCCTTAGTCAAGCTGAGATTTTAGATATGCCTGGGATCACGTCTCATCTATTTGGACATATTTGTGGTTTTGATCATGCAACCGAAACAAAATTATTCTCAGTTTGTTTTCTTCCTCATTGAATGCCATTCGTGCAAACCTGCTGCTCCAACAAGCCAACCACAATGAAACCACAGACCTAAGCTTGTGGCCCATGTCCAAAACTCAAGAAGGGTGCAATTCAGCCAAAGGTACACATTTCCCAGTCTCCTCATTCTAAAGGAGAAGGTATTACTTAAGCAATAGAGCCCATTATTTCCTGGTGCATCCCCCACCTCCTAATACATCTCCAAGAAGTTTACGTATTTCTGCAAGAAAACGGAATAGGCCAGGCTGAATGAGGCCAAAGGCCTGGCTAGAACTCATGGGGACCAGCAAGGCTGGGCAACATTTTGCCAGAACACACTGGAGCTCAGCTGAAATCTCTTCAGTTCCAAGCCAGCACCAAGTTCACAAAATGTGGCTCTACCACCATCTTTCTGGCAGTCCCTGCCTGTTCATATGGCGTTGGGCATAGCTGGACTTATGCGCCACTTGGCTGCCACGTGGCATTTCTTCAGCATTTCCTAGAACAAAGGATCTGGAAGACATCAGCCTGTGGGGAAGACGTAGCATTTCCTATGCATGGACCATGAGCTTTCCTTGGATTCCCGATTGCCTTCATATAGTCTCCTTGTCCCTCAGCTGTTGCCATGAGTAGCCGTCCCACCAGGCTGTGCACGGGGAGATCAGAAGAGAAGCGGGGCTGCCCACCAGCTCTGCTGAACAAATTTCTCTCTCCCTCTCTCTCCCTCTCTCTCTCTCTCTCTCCCTCTCTCTCTCTCCCCCTCCCCCCCCCCCCCCCCCCCCATTCATGTTTCCTTGTGTGGTGTGCTGTTGCAGATTCTAGGCCTGCAAATACAGATTGTCTTGTTTTAATGGCTAAATGTAAGCCATGCCGAAAGGCCATTTGGCTGATGAGTGAGATAAAAGTAATTTAAGCTGATAAATAAAAGTAAGTCTTGCAGACAAGGTAGTGTCTCCGGCTAGGAAGGGATGAATCAGCTCATTCATTTACTCTGCCTTTAAACTGCCCAGTAACCAAAGTCCTCTGACAATGTATAATGCGTTAAAAAGATCGATTACAGTATTTCCAGTCAGTGGCACTTTCACATGAATTCATTCGGTCCCATTTCACTTATGATTATGCATATACACATGCGTGTGCACACAATCCATGTGAGAATTCACATTCAGTGAATTCCTCCTCCCTCCCTCCCTGCCTCCCTCTTTGTGTGTATGCATATGCATTTCCCCTGAAAATGCACATTTTGAATCTGATCTGCAAAGAGCATCTGAATATCTGATCTGGGGATGTAAAATCAGTTATTTAAGTTCTGGTTGGTACATTAGTCTGGGATGAGCAAATCACTTGAGTTCATGCTAAAGTTTGCAAAGATGAAATAGCTCAAGAGTCCACCTTCTTGCCCTCACTCAAGTGTCTTCTTGGATTTGGAAAGAACTCAGAAGCATTGAAGAAGCGATGCCCAGTGCACTGGGGGCGAGGATGCAGTACTGCAATGTATGTGCAGGATGGCAAGGTAGACGGGGGATTTTGGAGTGACACAAGCTGCCAAGGCTGAGCAGGTTTGTAATGGGCAGAAAGAGATGAGTGTAAACAGACGAAGTCAACAGAAAAGGCAGGAATCAAGGCAGAGCTGCTGGGTACAAGCGACATTGGAGGCCTCCATATTCTGAGTCAGACCTTTGGTCGATCTAGCCCAGTTTTGTCAACAATGCTAAGTAGCAGCTCTGCAGAGTTGCAGGCAGGATTGTTTTCCAGCCCTACCTGGAGATTTTCAGGAATTCATTTGGGACCTGCTGCATGCAACGTGCTTTACCATCCTGAGCCCTTCTCCCCTTGTAGCAGAGACAAGCAGCAACCAGAAAAGGTAGTCAGGAAGATAAAAACGTGTAGAAACAAGGCCTCCAACAGAGCTGCTCAGTGCACGGAACTAGTATGGTTAGCTGAGAAAAGTAAGCAGACAATGCAAGAAACAACACGACTTTCCTTTTAAAAACTTGCTTCTTAAGATTATCAGGTT
This sequence comes from Varanus komodoensis, assembly GCF_004798865.1. Lineage (NCBI taxonomy): Eukaryota > Metazoa > Chordata > Lepidosauria > Squamata > Varanidae > Varanus > Varanus komodoensis. The sequence continues at coordinate 2,798,081 of NW_025335759.1, forward strand.
CCCTTTGTCCTGTGCTGGCCTGGTTCTTGTTCTAGTGGAAAACCAGGCCACCACCACTCCCCACTGCTGCTCCTCGTTAAGTGAAGGTTGGAGCATCCATAGGAACCCTATAATGTATGGCGTGGGGGGCTGCAAAAGCCAAGTGGGCACTGGTGAAAGCCAAGTCAAATCAAGTGCTTTCTGCTGGTGGGGAGCTGCTGCTGGGTACAAGCCACAGTTTACGTCATTGGTGCTGAGTCTCCCTGAACCTAAAGACCATGCTGGATTTCAAGGAAGCTTCTGAGAAGCTTCAAGGAAGTCCAGTGAGGGGCAGAGCTGACAATACCAAGAATCCTTTAAAAATGCCAGCATGGCTTAGTTGAAAGCCCTTACTGCCAGGAATGAGGCTTGAGGAGAGGAATTTCAACCTTTTTGAATGGGCGGAAACAGTGCTTAAAGCCAGGAAATTATGAAATGGTTATGTCTATAGTTATTCTCACCCTAACCCTTGTCACTAAAGAACCAGAATGTCTACATGCATACCTGCCTTTGTTCTCGGGATTACTGACTGAATGAAAGGAAGTCTCGGAGTACTTGAATGACTACTTTGGGGAGGAACAACAACAACAACAACAACAATTACTACTACTATTACTACTGCTGCTGCAGTATTGGTATTAGTATTATGCTGCTAATATACTACTACTACTACTACTTACCTGGGATAAAGGGACCCATTTGCAGGAAATTCTGGACCTGGGCAACTCCAGATCTCGGTGTTGTGTAGTTATGGCATGTTATCAGTCTGGGTGGGTGTGTCTTTTTCTTGTTGATTTACCCCACCAAAATATTGTTTTATGCAATACCAATAAAAGGGGCTTGTGTAATCTGTTATCATCTTACTGGATTGGATTATGGCTGCACATTTATCCCACGACAGTGACATTCAGTCATCAATGTTGCAAAATCACTGTTTTTCAGTTTTAACCAGGTATATGGTTGATCATTACCTTATATTTTATGGTTCTGCTGAATTTGGGAGTAAAGTCCTTTTTTTTCAAGCAAACTTCCCACGGAAAGATGCAGTTTAAAAGGCACCACCCCAGAATAGTTAGCATTTCCCAGACTGAGGAGATTCCCAGCCATACCTTGGAAGACCAGGGACCCTGAATGAAAGGTGGGGGGGGGCACACAGAGGATAGGGTGCCCCCAATGCACCCAAAACATTTCAACAGGCAAATTCATTGATCTACCTGCCTTTTCTTTCCTCGGGAGGAAGAGAGACTGAGGCAGCAGTGGGACTCTTTGGAGGACCACAATCCTGTACTCCTTACCTCCCTATTCCTCCCCAGGAGGCTCCATGCTATTTCTAAGGTCAGAGATGGGCTCCGACTATCCTATACCCCACTCCAAGACCATGTGAGGAAACCATAGGATTGCACCCTTAATTCCTCTGCAAAATCAAGCCATGCACAACAAGCAATGTAGAAAGGGGAAGCAACTGAGGCATGTGCTTAGATTAGTGTTAAATTTGAAGATATTGGTCACTTTGAAGACAGTGACCAACTGGGTAAAGCAATGCTTAAAGATGATTGTTTGAATTACCCAACCATGGATGTGTTTTTCTGGTATTCCAGGATCAAAAACCATGGTTTATGACAGGTCTGCCAACCATGGATCATAGAGATTCATGTCTGGCATGATATTGGAATTGCACACCATAATTGTTGCTATTTCTCTGCCTCTGGAGTGAACTCATGATCTTTTGGAACTGGGAAGAAGGAAAAAGAAGACACACAAACAGTTGTATGCGTACTACACAACAGGATGGATGATCTTATCTTTTTGAGTTTATTGTCCTTATCCTCAGATGGTACAACCTGAAAGGAATCCAATGAAAACATGCAAAACTGAGTTTAGTCATGACCAGGGCCACCATAAATCTGAAATATAAGCATCATATCAGGGAAAGGGTGGTTACAAATAGTTTAATCTGCAAAGTAGCTTTCAAATTGATCACATTAGGTCTTTGCATCTTCCTGCTTGATGGAAGCAATGCATGAGAAAAGCAATGTATAAGAAATCCATTCCAGTTCATTTTTATCAAGATTTATGCAGTTCAAAATCAAGCATAGATTATGACACAATGTGTGATCAGCAACTGTACATTGCTGAGCTTGCAGTGTGATTTCACATTTTGAACAAAATGTGCATTAAACATACATACTTCTGAAAAAATTGCCCAGATATGCTTTAATCAATGGGCAAAGAATGCATATGTATATTTTAAAGTGCACCTTTAAGGTATATAGCTCAGAAAATATGCATGCAAAGATGCACTTATGTTCATATAAAAAGAAAAGACACCCTGAATTTGCAATCTGATATGGTCTGGAACTAGAATACACTTCAAGATGGAATTTGGAGTACTCTGGTGAGCTCAAGTTTTGCTGATTCTCACATCACTAATACCCGACTTCTTACCTCTTGGAAGTGTTCTGGGAGATGACAGAGTGGACTCAAGGACAGTGCAAGGGTTCCTCATCATTACCAACACAGAGTAAGAATTCTTGCCTGTGTTATTGACATGTCAATAAGAGATTTCTACCATATACACTGTAGCCACGGACTTGCCCATTGCATCCCTTCCAATTCTTTAGAATGCCATGACAATGATTAGGCTGTGTAAGATGACACCTCATCATGCCTGTATTGATAAGCCAAGTAATCTTTGCATTCCAGAGAATAATCAAACTGTCAATGAAACCACCGAACACACTCAGAATATCCTCAAGCTGCATCAGGGAATATATCTGGATCCATAAACCTCCAGAAGGAAGGAGAAGGATCGTTCTAATGATCCCTCATTCCTGCAGTGGCTAAAATCCATCACCACTCTAAATCTCACCATGCAGTAATCTGTAACAAATGAAATAATTTCAGATTCCTCACTTACAGTTTGGTTTTTTCCTGCTCAAAGAGAAAATGAATTGGAGGTTGTTTCCTGCCAGATGTGCTGGGCCAGATATAATCTGAGACAGATTCATTGGTGGCCATGAAACCTAAAGCATGATCAGCAAGGAGGACCTAGCAAGCCCGGACATTTTCCACAGGACCACCAAGACAACCTCTGCCAGTACATGCAGGGAGATCATTGAATCTCCAACCTGTCTCACAAGCTCAGCTCCAGATACAATAGTTCTGGAGTGTTAGGGTACTAGACTGGGAGCTTGGAAAGGGTGACTGAATCCCAATAAATCAGCATGACTTGGCTTCCCCACCCATCAAAACCTAGAAGCTATACAACTGAACTCAAATGACTTCTTGGATTTCCCCTCGATGTGGCTGAGGAATTAAGAGCATTTCACCGATTTTCTCCAGGGGAAGAAGACATTATCTAGGAGGTTGTTTTTGGTTGGGACTCATCATTCACAGTGGAAAACAGGAAAGTCCTATGATTTTGTGTTTTTTGGATGTTTCCTGCTTCTGGAAATAGTGGCAGCAACAACAGTGCTGGTGGCCTAGTCCCCATTTTGCCGTCTACCATGGCTTGGACCTAGAGGGAACTGGGGCCACAGAATGACAGCTGCTGCCACCCAAAATGGTGGGGAATACTCAGAAGAAATTCCTAGGGGCCAAAAAAGAGATCCATCTCAGAGATTGCCTGGAAATTACACTGGAGAGCCAGTGTGCTGTAGTGGTTAGAGCATGGGACTGGGACTCAGACAACCTGGGTTCTAGTCCCTGCTCGGCCATGGAGCCAACTGGGTGACTTTGGGCCAGTCGCAGACTCTCAGCCCAACCTACCTCACAGGGTTGTTGTGGGGATAAGATGGAGGAGGAGAATGATGTGCGCTGCCTTGAGCCCTTTGTAGGAAAAAGGCAGGATATAAATCAAAAAATAAATGAATAAATCTTTCTATCTCATAAGCAATCATGCTCTGGAAAGTTGAAGGCAGAAGACGATATGACCAACTATGAGATGGATGGACACCATAAGGCAATCACAGCCCTGGATCTACAAGAGCTGATCAAGTGCAGGACATTTTGGAGGGCATCCATGCGTCGTGTCGCTGTAAGCCAGAGATAACTGGACAGCACCTGACAGCAACTACCACAAATGCCTCATGAGGCATCCCAGAACATGGGGGGGAGGTGAACCTTGTTGACCACTTTGGGTTTGTTGCATGAAGAGCAAAGGTGGGGTACAAATGTAATGTAATAATAATATAGTTATATTAAAATGCTGTTTTCAATTAAACATTTTAATTAATTAAACTCTTAAACTGATTGTGTATCTTGAAAGCACCTGTACAGACACACAGAAATTCAAGGCCGTGACTGCAACATGGAGCTCATTTAGTGGTACTCAACAGTTCTTGTACGTTGTTCCAGAAGAGAAAAGACTGAGCCAAAATACCATACTGCCTGCATAGTAAACAGGCAGAAGGATTACCTAATGGTGCTGTTAATTCCACCTCAGCTCAACATCAATGACATTTCCAAGGAAAGAGTCCAAGGGCTGTCCTCGCATCGCACTGGAATCTCACCGGAGCACTCGGTCCCTCTGCTGTCTGCCAAGGGAGCTGTTGTCAAACGTCAGCACTGACATGAAGCGCAGCCACCTAAAATTCCAGCACTATTTTCATTCTCTTCCTGTTGCTTTTTCTCTCTCTCCTTCCAAGAGATGCTTTTGTTTGCTAAGCTCTCTCTGACCTTTGAAAATGCCACCTCCATTTATGGGCTCAGCCAGTCTGGGAACGTGTGCCTTTCACACATACTCACAAAGGCCTACTGGCTTTCCCTAAGTCAGCTTCAGTTACAGGCACCGGGTCAACAAGTGTCGTCTGATCACTCCAATTGCCTGCAGAGACGTGAGGCACTCCGTGTAAGTGTGGGGATGATGGGCGACATGGATCAATGGGCCATTATGCGGGCACAATATTTGAGCATACCATTGAGGTCTTTCATTGTGCTTGAATATTTGCTCCTTTGTAACTGTAGCCCAGAGCACAGAGCTAGTCTGGGTGCTGACGTCTGAAAGCAGCCCTGTTCTTACATGATCCCTGGCTCCATGCTAATGCCCAGACTTGGAAAGCCCAATCTATGGGGTTTTCCCTTGTCCTCTTCCAACAGTTTCCAGATGACAATAGGAACAAGCGAGTAACACCAAATTTTCTCATACTAACGAGAGCATTTGCTGAGTCTCATGCCCCACATTTTTTCACAAAATTGGAGCATGACCTCAATTTGACAGTGCTTGCTGGTGGAGATGAACAAAATTATCCACCTAGGTTGCTCTTGATTTCTTGCTTTCCCAGTCTTAAGCTGGTTTGTCCCAAAATTTCAGATTGGAGGAATAAAACCAAAAAGTTTGAATGAAAATTCATATGCCTTCTTAGTGTTACTCCTAATGCCACCATTCTGGTACACAATGAAGCCTGACACATCTTTTTGCTGACCATATCATATCCTTTAGATATTATTTTCATTAATACATGCATCTGGTGTGAATTCTTCATGAATATGCATGTCAGTAAACAGTTTTGATGGTGAACTCTATTGCAAAATTCTGAGAACTTCCAGTTTTGAAGGACAGCAGAATTTTGGTTTATGTGCAGATTAGAAAGCATGGAATTAGATAAATGCACATGAAAAGCCAACTGAACGAATCCTTCCTCTATCCCTACCTGCTCTGTGATACAGTTATTGCTCTGCAATAGCCCTGTCATCTCTAAAGGCCAAGACTTTGTTTGCTCCCTTGGTTAAAGTTATACAGGGGTGGGGTTGGTGCTGGGAGAAAATATTGCCCTATGATATCTTATCGAGCACCAATTGCTATCAACAATCCAAATGCGACTGGAGCATCTGTAGTGTTTAAAAAGGTAGGCTGTGGGCTGTAAGGTTTTTGCATGTGCCTTTAAATACAATGCTGTGATATCTCTAGGGCAGGACTTCTATTTATGGATTTGTCTGGAGTATGTTTATGCTGTTCTTCAGCCTAAAAGGCTCCCCAAGCGACTTACCTATGATCAATTAACCAAGACAGCTCTTGCCCACAGGCTGTAATCTAATGAGATGCAGCCTGTGAGGGAAAGGCAATGGGTAGGAAAGAGCAGGGAAATGAGGACTTGAGCAGTTGGGAGGCCCTGTTTTCCTGCTCATCGCCTTCAGTGCAACCTCATGGCTGCAGATGGATGGCTGAAGGACAAGGAGTTTTCTGAAGGAGACCTTGGTCTGGGCTGATGGAATGGGGCGGGAGTTGAGGACTCCAGCCCAAGAATAAGCAGGGGAAGGGGGCAAATGCAGCAAAATCAGCCACGTAAACAAATAGTCAGTGTGCCAACATGCACTGGAGGAAACATGGACTTGTGCATTTGCAAGCAGGAAGAACATCCTCATCCAGAGAATCCCATGCCATCAGTGAAAGGATGATGAAAGAAAAGATGCTGGACAATGCACAAAACACAGTCAGAATGGATTTCACAAAAACTCTGCATCCCCACATATATCTCCCAAAAGGCAAAAGTCAGTATTGTGGATGACCAAGGACAAATACCAGAAAAAGCACTCTTGGTTTTACCTTGTAATCTTGTATGACAGTAATATATAAATTGATGACGACAACGACTTAGGACATTAGTATTGTGCTTCTTTCAGCCAAAGGGCAGAATTACATTTCGGAAAAGCTTGGAGGGCCACATCCCAATGGTAGATGACACTGAAGGAAAAAGGAAGCTGGACCCAAAATGCCCCAAATGTCAGTATGTTTTATTTTGAAGCTCAAACTGCAAGTAACTAAGCTTTAGGAAAGGATTTTCAGTCTTTTTGAATGAGGTGTGTGGGAGAAATCTGGAAAACCACCAAGCAATCAGTGGTTAGGGAAAGGAACTGTATCTATTAAGTTGATTTGGCTTGCGGTTCTGCACATTTAATGTTCTGGTGGCACTGAATGGCCCATGGAGGTCCACTAATTTCCTTGCCACAAACTAAGAGTGAAGCTACAGATTGACTAGGTTCAGATAGCAGGATAACCCACACTCAAGGGCTGAGTGGGAGCTGTGATTGTACGTTACTGAAACGTGAGTGGTTCTATTGTCTGAACTCAGATGCTCCAACAATGCATGGATTGTGAACCAGGGACACCCCCGAAAACAATTCATGGTTTGACGTTGGGTTGTGAACTGTGGATTGTTTGTGATTAACAAATCAAGGCTTGTTAGTGTGTCTGGGTTCAGATAACATAAGAACCCATGATTCAAAACAACCCCAGACTTCAATGGCAACCCACACTCAACCTACAGTCAACCCTTGAATGCAGGATATCATGTTATTTGATCTAACTGATTGCTTGCCCCTCTGGGTTCTAGGCCATCAATCAAGCACTAGTGTCAACTCTGACATGAGCTGAGCCAGAAGATGGTCTTCCACTTTTAAAGTGATTCACAATGTATATTTTATTTTAAAGCCAGGGAATATGGTGTAAATTTCA
>NW_025335759.1:2805651-2814206 GCF_004798865.1 Varanus komodoensis
TTCCCTGGCTTTAAAAACAAACAAATTGCAACCTGCTTCAACAGTGAGAGCTGCCAAATAATAAGCATTGTGCAGGCTGCTTTCCCTACTCAAGCTGGAGAGGTACCAAAAGTATGACGAGTGCAAGCACATTGAGTTTCACAGAGTTGCCCTTCCCTACTCCTACATTGCATTAAGTGCACACATTTAACCACATGCTTACACTGTCAAAGGGCAGACATTAAAAACTGATTCACAGAGCCGGAGTCCTGCCCCCTTGGGCGTTTGCCCTGAACCAGGACTGAACCTTGCACCTTCTACAGGCAAAACCTGTGTTCCGTCCTGGATGTACAGACCTTCCCAGCTGATGGGGGCTGGAGAAGCCAGCTTTTTGCTTCAACCAACTAATCTGGAAACTCCAGGAACGAATGAGTACTAGAGTGGCCAGATGTGAGAGAGGACAGGCCTTCTCCACCTTTCACAGTTTATGCAGAAGATGGAAATTTGGCAGGTCTGGCTTGTCAGGCACTCAACATCTGCAGAATTCTCCTCTTCTGGACAGCTATTGGAAAGGCAGGGGCCCCATCTTTTTTGCCTATCTTCTACTCTAATGTTCTGTAAATGAAAGTATTGGATTAATAAACCATTTAAAACAAAACTTCTTTGATACTTGTAATGATCCTTCCCCATGTGAACCACCTTCTTCTGTTCAATCTAAACACCTTGTAAAAAATTAAAAGCAAGCCAAAAAACAGAAGACGAAGACAAAGAAGAAAAAGTTGTTGTTCATGGAATTCCAGACAAGATGTCACAAGGGGATGTATGAGTGTGTTGTGAGCCAGGTTTCCCCCTTCACCTTCCAAAACAATGGACCATCATTTGGCCCAAAAAGACCCCAAACCCCTCTTTATTCTCCAATGCACTTCCAATAAGCAGAGCCAACAAAAAACGAGTCTCTGAGCAACCACAGAGCAGTTCATTGAACCCAATCTAGCAACAACTTCTGAGAACCCTCTTGGCCCCATCCCTCTGGGAAACCTCCCTTGGAGATGGGCTAGCCTCTTATCTAGTTGGCCAGCAGTCTCCCCTGATCAAGAGTCGCAGAACCTCATCAGACTCCTGGAGCTTCTGACTATCAGACTCCCAACAGCCTCAAATTCTGACAATTCTCAGAGTCCACCTGAACACCTGGGGAAGGTGGCCTTGAGATTTGCTCCTCCTATCAGCTCAATGTCTGGAGCCTCAGTTTCCCAAGTCCCTTCCTCCTCCGATGTGTCTAGGTAGGCGTGACCTGGGAACACACACCAAAAACAACTGCCCCTCTCATTCCCAGCACTTCTCCTTTGAATGTCTTTTTCAAATAAATAATGGTGGTGGGGGAAACACATTTTCAGCACAACACTAATTAAAATACCAGTCTTTTACATATCCATTCAGGTGTGCATCCTGCTGCCTTCAGTAGGCTTACTGCAAGTGTGGGCAACTTTTTTTTCCTCGGGTGGGGCAATATTCCCTAATCAGTGATCTATCAGTAAGCAGGACCTCCACCATAAAAGGGCAAAGTCACCCCTTTGTTCTCTCTCCCATCTCTTTTTCTTTTAGTTTCTTTTCCTTCACAACGAGCAGTCAACCAGCAGAGGGACAAAGGTCTAATCATGTTTATTCAGCTTTGAAAATTAGGCCAAGGCCCATCCCTATTCGTCCCTGGGAAAGTTATTTAGGGCTACCATCTAAGTGTTACATCAGTTTTCCCCAAGTTAGATTTCCCCAAGTTACATCAGATTTCCCCAAGTTACATCAGATTTCCCCAAGTTCCCAGATGTTTTGGTGGACAACTAGGGATGTATGAGAAATTCACTCCAGTTCATTTTTGATCAGGGTTCTACTCAGCTTCCTCCTCCTGGACCAAACAAGGCTTCAGATATAATCTGCAGTAGAAGTTCATACATTTCTGAGCCTTCAGTGAGAATTGTGAACCAAAAGTCTGTGTTTGACCACACTTGAAAAATGTGCATGCGGAAAGTGCACGTTTGAAAAACATCTGCCAGGGTGCTTTAATAAGTGAAAGAGGAATGTGTTCATTTCAAAAATGAGTTCAACCAATGCAGACATTTGAAATATCCATGTGAAGATCATAATCAGATATGGGCTTCCATTGAAACATGGAGAACTTTTATAAGATTGAGTTTTGCTTATTCATTTATCCCCAGTATTCTTGACCATTGACTGCTCTCTAAAGCTGATGGTTGATGAAATCCTAAACTTCTGGAGAGCACCAGGTGTATTATTTGATGGTTTCCACTCATTTTCCTGTTGACCCGTTGTTATAGTAGCATTTGGGGAAGAATCTGGGGGACAGCTGTCATGGTGAAGGCCTGCAACAATACCTTGACACTGAATGAGATCCCCCACCCCATCCTGGCTCATGCAAATTCAGCTCTCTTCATCCCACAGTAGCAATCCATTTCTTCTAGTCAGCCATCCCATTATTTTCTATAACCTCATTGCATGATGATACGGATTTCCCTTGCCTGTAGCCTATATTTGCATCACTCCAGAGCAGGACCCTTCAAAATGCAGACCTACTCTTTAATTATACCAGAAATGTCATAGTGGCTGTGCCATGAGGTAGCAAAGACAGGTTCCTGCAAGTCTCCTTCTAATTGCCATCTTTCACATTACTAGGTAATCCCAGGATGAATTACTATATAATTTGCAGCCCATAGATAGTGCCATCAGACTTCTCTTTGGGAGTCAGAGTTTATTCTGACTCAGGGAGGTTTACCGGCAACTCATCAAGGAGAAAGCAGCGACCTAAATCTGGGAAGATCTTGCAAAGGAGCAAACCAAGAAGCTGATCACTTGGTTGTAGTTGCATGTATTTAATTCCCTGATAACACACAATAGGGGGCATTCTAATAGCGTGTTGTAAGATTATACTCACCACAATACAGACACATAATCCAGAAACATTTGTTATATACTGCATTTCATTCCACTTTTCAGAGAACTGTCTCCCAAAGCAGCTTACATCGATAAAAATAAGAGGCAGAGACAGGGCCTGACATAATCAAGTGACAAAACACACAAGGGAAGAGGGATGAAAGGGAAAGGAAGAGCAGGTGATGAGCTGTAAGCAGGCATTAGATACTCTTCAGATAGCCTGATCTTCCCTTGCTGGTGTTCATGCTTGAATGAGTCTTCTTCCTTGGGATGATGGATTGTGCCAAAACATTTGCCCTCTTTCTTCTTCTCTCCCAGAGTACACAATTTGGAGCTGAAAGTTCCTTCTGGTGGGTAGGGGGAAGCAGATCCCTACAACCACTTCTTCTCTGGACAATGCATGGGCCAGGTTGGTTTCTACCTGGGTTGACACCTTTCCCAAGAAATAGGAAGTGCAATCTCCTAATAGCCTTACCCTTTCCAGCAACTTTTTGTTAGGTGGATATGCTAGTATTTTTCATAGGAAAATAAGCTTAAAATAATGTATCAAAATCCATGCATTTATTCACATATGGAATGGAAAGAACTTGAAATTAGGGGGTTTTTTTAAATCCATGACAAAGTAAAGCTGACTCTTTTCAAAACATTTCTTACATGTAGGATGAATCTAGCCAATTAATTTATGACCAAGAAACCAGACAGAACCCTGTATTCTAAAGACAAATCCGTTCTGTAGCTATTTTGATGACCCTTGTTACTGCTGTTTTAATATTTGTTAATTGTGCTGCTGCTAAGCTGTTATAATATTAGTGTTAATTGTCTTGTTTTGTCCTTGGGTTATGTTTACATATTGCATTTATTTTATTTGGTGTATTCTGTTTTATTGGATTTTGTTAGCAGTATTATTTTAGTGATATTGGTATTAATTGTCAATAGTTTTGTGTGTTTTATATTATGTCTGTTGTGTGGATTTAATGATGTGAGCCACCCAGAAAGCCTCTGGCTAATGGGGCAGCATTCAAACTGAACCGAACCAATCCAATCCAATCCAATCCAATCCAATCCAATCCAATCCAAAAATAAATGGTCGTGGTCCTCCATTCACTATAGGTGAACACATTTGCTGGGATCAGGCAGCACAGGAAGCCATGAAAGGTTTGTGGGGAAGGGTTTACCATTGTTGTCATGTTGTCTGAACTTCATTTACTACACAGCCATACCCAAAAAGCCTTCACTCAAAATGTCACTCGGAATTTTCTGTTGTCCTGGAATGGGCTTATTGAACCATCCCAAAGCCATTTGGTGACACCATGAGCATTGTCTGTAAAGTGAGAAAGCACCCAAGCACTAGATCCCTTTTTGTGGTTTGTGAAAGGTTACTGTGCATTCCAGTGGCATAAAAGGTGTGGCTACTGAGGAGCTTTGTGGGCAACATAGAGAAGCCAAGAGAAGTGGAGAGATAAGGTCTTCAGAACTTAAGGTCATATGTGTCCACCAAGCTTGGAACTGATTGCAGCAGCAGCAGCAGAATTCTAGGTCTCTAGCATAGGACTTGTCCATCCCTTGCTACTTTTAACTCATGATGTCAGAAATTGAACTGGAGACCATCTTCACTGCAAGCACACACCCTTAATAGTGAAATATGGGTCCTTCTACAAGCCTTTTCAGCCCACAAGCCCTAAGATGCTGCATTAAACAGATGGCTAAGTCAGCTCTTGATGAGAAAGGCATTGGATGTCCACAGCATGGAAACTTTGAAGCTGGGATGCATATTTGTCCCTACTCAAAATATGGTGACTTTCTTTCTTTCACTCTTTGAATTCTAAATGAACCATTTCAAATCTAAGCTCACATTGAGCACACTGGGCATACCAATGCTGTCAAAGCATTGGCAGCCCTGGTTTGTTTTGATTTGACCTCCTTCAAATCTGAGCATCATCAGCCATCAGCTGGGTGTAATACCATCTACCATTGCATGATTGGTAACAAATTCCATCAGAGACTAAGCAGCGTTGCATTTTTTTCATTTAAAAGTTGTTTGTCAATCATTAGGTGGAAGCAGATGTGAGATTTGACTGCATGCTGGCTTGGGAATGTGGCAAGTTGTAGAGTTTCTTTCTATCTAAACAAACACACAATTGCTCACTCCAGGTGTAATTCTGTGCCAGGTGGTGAATACTGGGAGTGGCTGAACTTCTTTCTTGTCTAAAGAGGCATAGGTTTGTGCTTTAGAAAGTTATGAGGGGTTCCTCATTGAGAAAAATCACAGATAAAATGTTTCCAAAAGATCATTTTGCTACCACTACCGATCAACTTCATAGTGCTCAGCCAAAAGAGAAAGTTGAGTGTATTCTAGGCAGATTCGTAGTTTTCAACAGGTGATGGTGCTACCCAGTTGTTGCGGGTGTGAACCTGAGCCCTCCATCCTAAACAATTCATGTCATACAGAAGCATTTTTGGCAGTCAAATTGATGTGGAGCAACTGACAACTGTTCGATGAGCAACTGAAGACTGTTTAAGAACCAGTGATACGTATTATTGTGCATCTGACTATGAACCTATCAAAAATCACTGTCTATCAGCTATCGGACATCACCCCCCAAAATATCAAGGATTAGCATGTATTTAGAGAATGCAAGGCACCGGTAATTACTAAAGAGAAATGTGATGTGTAAATCAAATCAACTATACATCTTCTGGTACAAATAATTCATTTATAGAGAGCCCCCAAACCAGTGAGAAGATAATGTCTAGTTCAGCCTTTCCAACCTGGTGCCCTCCAGAAGCTATGGCCCGTATTTCCCAGCATCCAGACCATTGTCTATGCTTTCTGGGGCTTATGTGGTTTGAAGACCAAAACATCTGGAGGGACCTAGCTAGAGAATGCTGAAACCATGATATTCAGCTGGTAGAATTTGTACTTCGGGGCTATAGCTTGCTTAGCACCATAAGGGCAGACATAATATGCTCCTGATGTTGTAAAACAATTGGATCACATTTCACATTTCACATGCTATTGTTTCTTTATATCAGTACTTGGACATTACGTAGTATGGAATTCCTTCCAATCACCACCTGCAAGAAGGTGGAATGATAAGCATGGCAGATGCTCAGTGCAATCCCATGCAGGTTTATTCATCTGAACTCACCTGCATTTCCTAGCCAATACATGAAGGATGGTAATGAGTGTTGCCATTGAATTCCTTAAGCAGTTGGTTGAAACGTCTGTATTTGTACTGCCCAACTTTGTAGCGACTGATATATTATGAATTTACTATTAAGAACTGACTGAGTTTTAGAGCATGGGCAGTAAAGGAACGCACAGATCCCTCACCTTAAACAAACGAAACGAAAGGATACCAGTCATCCTACCATGCAGACCTACACAGAGAAGTGTCTTCAACAGCTCCTTACTCCACAAGGAAGAGAACTCCATGGGATCCCTTTCCATGCCAGCAGTCAGTGACAATGAGCGAACGTCATGCGACGGGGGCAGGCCATCAGAAAGCGGCAGATCAAGAAGGGGCTGCGACAGGCAAGAGGTGATGCAAGTGGTCATACCAAACGACAGTTCCCAAGAGGCTATTGCGCATGCACAAATCCTCACATGCATGGAGCAAGAGTTCATATAAAAGGAGAACATTCATCTGAGCTCACATGGGGGAAAGTGTCACTTCCAGAGCAAATCAAGTGTCCACTTGGGACGTTTGTCTGTCACTAATCGGAACCACGGCTTGCTGGGACACTGATAGCAGGCGTGGTTCCTTTTCCTCCAGGGAGCTTCCCAGTGGACCAAAATGCCCATTGCTATCATCTCGGTGCAGTTGTCATAGCAGTGCTGGGCAAACTCCTTGTGCCCAGTGCTGAAATTTGGGCAACTGCCACTTATGCCTTCCCTTTACATTCCCCCACAATGGCTCTCCCCCCGTGTAGCACCAGGCCAGAACAATGCATGTTAGGGCCCCGGAAGCACTGCATGAGAATCAAGATGGTGGGTTCCGCTAGCTGTGGCACTTGCTAGCGTTTTCACAGCAGATTTTATTCCATTATTTTATTTTATTTTTGTTGATGCCACATGCTGCTCTCAGGGAAGGGAAGCAGAGGACTTTGGGGTTTGCTACACGTTTTGGGTTTCTTGCTGTTGCCTGGGAGCCTAGGATGCAGAATGTGCTAAAATGCTTTGAATTAATAAACAATTAAATTAGTTTATTTCACTCTATGGAGCATAACAGAGATATGTAAAATACAAATCTATATGGATAGAGCACATAATTTGGCATTGTGTAAATTGTAATCAGAAAAGATATTATGTGATTAAAACTTCAAATGGAGAATTGCAAAATAACATCTATGGTGAAGTGAAAGCTAAAAGCACTAAAACATCACACACAAATAAAAACTATGTTCATCCATCAGCAGAAGAGGGCTCTTCTAACTTGTTTCTTCTTTAGCAGCTGCACTCTAGTTTTAATGGCCACGACTATTAAACACTCTCCAGATTTAATGTTGACCAGCAGAGATGAAACCTAAAACTTGTCCATGTTTCGGAGGTAAGGACTGAGGAAATAAAGCGTGCTCCCAAAGCTCTCCAAATTTTTCACTAGAATAAAACCACAAGCTACAGTTTCAAAATGGTCCCTTTCTCAAAGGCAACAGCTCAGATCCCCCAGATGCTCTGCCATCACTGCCAATGGTAAGAAGTTTAATCAAGCTAATGAAGTAATTATAGAAACATAGAAAACTGAGTGAGTCAGAAGGGGTCTCCCAGACCATCTAGTCTGACCTCCGGCACCAGCTGGCTCCACTCACAACATGCCCACCATGTGGACATCCAGCCTATCCTTGAACACCCGCACTGATGGGGCCTCAACAACCTCTCGTGGAAGCCCATTCCACACCCTCAAGGTCCTGACTGTCAGGAAGTGCTTCCTGGCATCCAAACGAAACCTTGGCTCCCTGAGCATTGTTCCATTGGAGCGCGTTCTGCCTTCCTCTGCAGGGGAGAAAGGCAGAATATTGTTGTCTGGGAGGACATGGGGAGGAGAACATGTCTCACAGGCCTGGGATATTAAAGACTCCTCTGTTGTCTTTTTGTGACTTCATCATGAGCATACTCAGCTCTGGCTGTATCTGTTGGCTACACCCAGTTGCTTTGCCAAGTGGAAGGTGTGGTGCATGAGATAAAAGTTGGCCTCGCCCTTTCTTCATGTTGTGGTAAGGTTGTGAATAGCAATGTACCTCCTTGGCCTCCCTCTGCCCCTCTTCTCCTTCCCTGCCCCTGACATTGGTCAGATTTAACCTGATTGCAGCATCATGTAGCAGTAAAAAGGTGGGCTAAGCTTCAGGAGACCCCAGTTCAATTCCCCACCCAGGTACAAAGTTGACTGGTGACTAAGACCTGGTCTAACCTATTTCATAGGACTGCTCTGGAGACACAAAGGTCTAGGATCATGTAGTCCTTAGAAGAAAGATGGGTGAAAAATGAAATCACTAATTAGAAGAGGAAGCTGGGGGTAGTAAACCTAGGACAGCACCTTTTGCTCTTAGAGGACACCACTGCCAGCTCCAGGTTTTTGAAGGCCTTTGGGCAAGACACCCTCAATGGGCCTCCTTCCTCAATTAGTCTATTTGCT
>NW_025335759.1:2814306-2902289 GCF_004798865.1 Varanus komodoensis
AGCAAATAGACTATGACATCTCCCATCCTCCTTCTCACCACCGCAGTTGTCTCAGCACAAGTGAGAGGCAGGTGGACCAAGGAGGCTGCAGTGCTGAAGAGGAGGAATGTCAGGGGGCCCTTGCTGGTGCATGAATGCCTGGAAGGTGCCCAAAATATTCTGCACCCCTGATGTCCTTGGAGGAGACAGATGCAGACAGATGCCCATATATAGGGCAACCTGAAAGCGATTCTCTGAGAGGACTCCTACATCAATTTCTCAAAGTTACTGTTGCATATTTGGTGGTCTAAACATAATCTTAAACCAAGCAAGCAAAGCAGGAAGATTTCTCACGAGCTCTAGGAGTACCACAGGCCTGGAAAAAAAATGTCAACAGTTCCGAATCCTTGCTCCTGGCAGAGTCTATCTAATCATCTCATGCATCCATATCCTCCTTTTCATTCAGTTCTTCTCCCGACTCCAATTATTTTTAATGGACCACCTGCAATGCTGCACCATAATTGTCAGTGGCTGCAAGTTGCAAAGCCCGAGGGGGAGCATTCCCATCACACCAGCACAGGCATGGAAGTAAGTGATCTTACTTGTTTGATTTCAGGCTGGAAAGCAAGCAAGCTGGCGCCAGCTGCATTTGTCATCCCAAGATGGCTCTGGATCTGTTCATAGCACTTCAGCAATGTGGAACTCCTCAGAGAGCTCAGAGCTGCTGCAAGTTGAGGCTGCACAGCCATAAATAAAGGCTCATTTATATAGTTTTGTTCTTTGTTCTATTTCTCCCTTTCAAGAGGATCACATCCCTATGGCTTTGTCTGGAGGAGACATCAAGGAATACATATGCAGAAAACGAGCTAGAACCTGTTTTCAGCTGCTTTTATGGGTGGTTTGCAATGGTCAATGCAAACAAGGGTGGTGTAGTTTTCAGAAAAGCTCATGAGTTCTGAAAAATGCATCCTTTTAGCAGGAAGGGGGAGCACTTTATGTCTGTACATAGAACATAAAAACAAATTGCCAGCAGAAGCATGAGTGAGGCAGTCCAAGGTGCAAGGTGGGATTTAGAGATTCTCAGTGAGGTCAAAAATAACTGAACCTCCCATGCCTGATTGACATTCATCCTGCTAAAATATTTGGGGATGTTTCTGAAATGTTTACCTGAATGTCTCCTTCAGTTTTTGAGTTTCTGGGTTAGTATGAGCCATTAGTTCCTCATACGAAAATGTAAGGATCATTCTGCCTCAACTGCCAAACATCTAATATGGAAGAAAACCAGCCCTAGCATGGAAATGTCTCATGAGTCAGCTACCAGGAGTAGTGGAAAGTGCACAAAGCAAATAATATGCTAATTTGGTTACATAGGATTAACTAGTTGATTTCAGCTAAGTACAGAACAAGAGAAACAAACATCATTTTGATTACTCAGCTTAGCAAACCTAAGAAAGTGACGAAAAGGCAGCAGAAGATAAAACAGGGTAAACACTGCTCACCTGCAGGAGCTGGTCTAGGTGGCCAAGATGCCCCCTTGGCAGAAGCAGGTAGAGATGGTTGTGTACAATGCCGTGTGTGAGGTTGTCTTCTGCTTCATTGGCTGGCAAAGATGGAGGCTGCAGTCCTCATACAGAGGACACTAGCTTGAGCAATGCACGATCATGGTGGTGATGCTGATGCTAGGAATCGACTTTATCATCTCTCAGTTCATAAGGACTTGTTGAGTAGTGGAAATAGCCTCTGATTCATCCTGATTGAGCTGCCTGAAAAAATAATCTAGTGGTTAACAGTTATGGTGTCAGTGACTTGTTTTCAACCTTATGCAGTTCCAAACACAGAACATGCATGTCACAAAATCTCCATGAACCCATTTGTAAATAATGGGAGATCATGTTTAATTGCTTGAACATTGAGGTCAAATGTCAAACACTTTCAAGCCATGGCTGGAGGGATCTTGAGACATTCACATTTAGCATATGAAGGGCACTGTGCCAGCCATCCTTTCCTAAGGAAAATAAATCAATACGAACATTCACACTGCAAAAATAGAATAGTTATTCAGTAAGCAGTCCAAAGATGATACCATGCAACAGTGTTTGTTCTTATCATCACAGAAGAGCTGGCTGGTAGTTACCCATGGATCACTATAGCTTTGCTGGTGAATAGTCAAATTCTGGGAGCTGATTCACTCATTACATCAGCACAGCTTGTGGTTCGTGTCTGTCTTGACCCCTGACCCTCAGACTTTCCAGCCTGCAGCACAGGACTCTTATGAAAACAGGGAGCTTCCTTGCAGACAGGGGGATGAGTATCTTGCTCAGGGCCCTCCTAACCAGGTGACAAAGTTGCCATCCCCTCTGACTCAGAGGATGAGTCCTAGTAGAACTTTCATCCCTCCAGCCTTCCAGGGGTCTGAGGCTTTTAAATCAGGAGAGAGAATCCTTCAACAATCCACTCAGTT
Organism: Varanus komodoensis; assembly: GCF_004798865.1. Taxonomy (NCBI): domain Eukaryota; kingdom Metazoa; phylum Chordata; class Lepidosauria; order Squamata; family Varanidae; genus Varanus; species Varanus komodoensis. Next base: position 2,816,747 of record NW_025335759.1, read on the forward strand.
CCTCCAGGAGGAATAGAGCTGATGGCACTACAGGTCTTTTTGGTGTGCTGAAGGTTTCAGTTGGCCTTATCTCCCTAATGAGACAACATCTTCCTATTGCTCCAGTAGTGGTGAACTCTAATCAGCAGGACCCACTTGGAACTATCCAGAGTCCTGCTTTCCCCTTTTCTCACAGTAAATCAGAGAGGCTTGTTCTATATCAACAGCAGAATGAAATGGTGGAATCCTGAAATGTTAGACTGCTTTATGCCACTTTGGACTACAGGCAGGAAATCCATATTTATCATGCTTCCCTGTGTAAAAAAAATGTTGAGCACAGGGACCTAACACAACTCTTCCTCCAAATAGGCTAGGTTTTCTTGAATGGAAGGGACTTTCCTTTTTATTTAGAGGAGCATTTAAAATTATGCTTCCTCCTAGAGTCTACATTAGTGCAATCCCCTCTTGCAACCACAGGCAGGATTGCCAAGGGGCTGCGACTCAGTGGTGGAGTTCATAAGACCATAAGAGTCATGCTGAACTATGTAGTCCAGCCCTGTGTTCACATGGTGGCCACAAGCAGGACATGAGTGCAACAGCTCCCTCCTGCCCATGTTCCCCAGCAACTGGAGTACACAGACAGGCCATCGCTCCTGGTGGAAGTTCCAAATAGCCATGAGGACTGGTAGCCTGATGTTTCATATGCAAATGGTCATGGCTTCAATCTCTGGCTTCTCTAGCTAAGTGAGAATCCTGCCTGGAACTCTGGGGAACCGCTGGTGTGTCCAAACTATTGGGCTATATAGTGCAAGAGTCTGACTATAGTCTTCTGCTGAATGTGCATGCTGGGCCTCAGTTTCAGTAGGATTCTTCATCTCTTGAGGAGGATATTGCTACGTAAGAATGGTGAGGGAGACTTTTTAGAGAAATATTCAGAGGATTGCCATATGTTGTTCAGCTGAAAGGGCTCCCTGAGTTGTTCACATATGATCAATAAAAACAAGGGAGCCCCTGTCCAAAGCTTTACTTGATAAAAGATGCAGCAGGAAAAAGGGGGGATGGGGAGAAAGCCCATTTAAGGCAATTTAAGGTGTTTTCTTCCCTTCTGAGTGCCAGCTGGAATAGACGGTGGTGAGGGGCAGCGGAAGCCCACTGGAGTTGGTCTTCTGGAAGAGCAAATCCGAGGCTTCGCTTCCCTTCCCTTAGTCTCTACAATGAGCATGCACTTCTGCAACGTGAATGCAGAGGGCAGGGCTAGGATCTTGCCTTATAGCCATTTGTCCAGCTTGCCCACTGTCTGCTTTGGCTGGCACTGCCTTCCCAGAGTCTCTGGCAAATGCCTTCCTATGATCTGCTCCCTCCCTGATCAGTTTTTCAGTGTAGCGTCCAGGAAGTAGCCTTGGGATTGGGACCTTACTGGGAGCAGAATAAAGCCAGAGTCTACCCCTGAGTTACTCTATCTCCACAAAAAGCCCTTCCCAAAATGACTTGTCCAAGCACTGTGGCTACCTGCTGACGTAAACGTACACAGGATGTAGGTGTAAGCAAGAAACGAGACTCTGAAGCGCCATCAGCTACTACTGGGGACGCCAAAGAAACGCACGACATACTCAAATGAATTGGAATTCTTAAGAAATCCATCCATGGATTCCCCAGGAGACTGACTTTTCATGAGCTGCACCGATTTTCAGGCTGTTCTTTTTAATTTTCCAGATTTTAATGCCAATCTAGTTGCAGCAAAATATGGAACGTAACAAACCATCAACCCAGAGTGTGCATCTCCTCCATGAGCTAAATTGTTAAAACATGTATTTTGGAGGGATTTGCTAGTTTTTAGCCATTTGTGAAGCCTATTATGAATGGATTTGTGCAAAATCCAATTCTGTCAATGAGCAGACGATGGAACTAGAGCCACCTGACAATCCACAAAATGTAGATAGAATGGATTTTACAGTGCCTGTACATCTTGAGCTGTAATGGAACACCTGAGACTCTGCTGTTGTCAGCACCAGCCAATCGGTTCAGTTGCAGGTGATGTCATCTCCAACAGAGCCAGGGCTCACCTCATCATCTTTGTGTTTGCTGATGCTGTAATTTGGACAAGCAAACTATTTCCCTCCCTTGCAATAAAAGAGGAATATTGCTTTTACTTATCTGATGGGGTGCTCCATCATTAAAACGACTACCCAGTGCAAGGGGCGCCTGATAACCACCATACAATTATCAGATGCCGCCAGGAATCATAAAGTATTATTAGCTCCTGTCCTCACGGGCTTTGGGGGCACCAAAGCAGGGAGCAACTGAAAAGGTGCTGCAAAGGGCAACTGGAAGGATCACGGGGCTGGGACAACTCCCATGTGAGGAAAGGGCTGCAATGTCTGAGGCTTCGAGTATCCAGGAGAGCTCGCAGTTCCCTCAAATAAGGGGCAACAACAAAGTGCACCTCTTACATTGTTACAATGCGCGGCCCCAGAGCAGTTGCCACCACCACTGCTGCTGCTGCACAATCACCGAAAAGGGCATTTTGTGCAAAGGATGTGGCAACAATCCCCGAGACCCAGAAACTTCCCTGAACTGTTCAGTGGGACGCATCAAAAGGGCTTGGCCATGCCCCTTGGGCCACAGGGACTTTTATCAGTACTCCTAGAATTGCACTGCCCCGCGCTCCCCAACTTGGACATACTGGTGCCATGGGGCTTCTGAACACGGAGTCTCGTCAGGGGCCTTTGCAAATGTGGGGACTCAGAGCATGGAGGGAGGGGAGGGAGATGCTTTCCCAAACCTCAGAATGAAATATTTGTTCAGGGTGGGACAGGTCTGTTTTTGCAAGGTAGCATGGCATGTCCCCCTGTATTGTGCAGGGAGAAATGTCTGTTGAGGTTGTTAGTAGCAGAGGAGGTACGAGTCCTAGTAGAATCAATAGACAGCCTGCAGATAAAGCTTGGAGACCATGTTTTTGGGAGCTATCTGGAGTGCCATGTTTGTTCCCAATGACACATACACTTTCCCCCAGCATAGCCTGGGTGGACCCCCATCTGGAAAGACCTGTCCCATTGTTCTGTCTTTCTGTCCTTTAACTTATGCTGGAATGGTTCTCTCTCTCTCTCTCTCTCTCTCTCTCTCTCCTCCCCCCACACACACAGCATCCCAGTTGAAAGGAAAATGGTTAGCTGTGTTGAGAAATATCTCTTCCCAGAGCTAGGAAACCTGCATCTTGGTAGTCATATGATGCCCGCCCATGTGCATGGATTTTCCTCAAGTTGGTTCATCCTTGCAAAAGGTGGTACTGATCAATTTGCAAGCAAAATAGAAGATAAACTTTGGTGTTGGTTGGGGCAAAATATGCTTTTAATGTAGCTCATGTAAGAGGTGATGTAGCTCCCCTCTTTCGCAGAAGCAGTTTGCAAAAGCAGGATCAAATGAAAGGAAAACATTGTTCTAAAAGCAGTTTTGAGAATCTAAAGATACTAGAAAATTCTTCAGGCTCCCCACGAAGTGCTGAATTATGTTAAAACCATGTTTTGCCCTAATCAGCAGCTGAGTTTGCTCGCTCCTGGCCCTCTGAAGCGAGATGTTTTCTCTCTCTCTTCATTTTATACTGGCAGATTTGCACCAGGTTATCTTTTTACTGCCAAACAATGCTTCCCTTCTGTGAAATGAAGATTATGGCCTCACACTGAAAAGACCAAGGCACAAATAGATAGGAGATCCATCACTGCTCGGAGCAGAGGCCTTTGCAGTCCGTTGCTCTGTGATCGACTGGTTGGATTTCGTAACATGTCCCTAAAGGCTATATTGAAACACAGCCAGATCAGAAAGAGGTCGCCAGCACTCTGACTCAGAATCCCCCATGATGACCTCATAGGTGTTTTCCATCACTCATTTTGATGACTCCATGCTTGGTTGAGACAAGAGGTATTAAAAATACATCAGAGTGAAAAGTCTGTTTTATTACCGTGATTACAGGGGCAAAGCTGCCAAGGCACCTCTGGCTAGAACTTCCATAAAAGCTGCCACCCAGCCAACATTACCCCTGGCTGCCGTGTGCAGGGGTGTGAGATGGATTCCACACTGAGATACCTTCACTTTGCATCACAACTATAGGCCTCTAATGCCCAAATTAGAAGTGCTGCTACATTGATGAATCATTCCACATTCCTGGTGTGCTCGTTCTTTCCTAAATAATGGTTGTGGGGTTCCAGTCATGATCCAATCCAGAAGAGGAAAGGGGATGTTTAATCTCACTCCACCCTCACCACAGCCTAAGTATCTGGGGAGGGAAGCTTCCTCTGACACGGAGGAAGGAAGAATCTGCCAGATTTGCAATCTCTTCCTTCAGATGCTGATAAGTTCCCAGTTTTTATCATCTCAGAGCTGAAGAAATTGTCAAAATTTGGTCCATTCTTATCCAAAAGAACCCAAATGAAATGGTCACATGCCGGCACTCTGTTCCATAGGAACTGCTGTTCCCAGCAGAGAGAGGCTGATGTTGTACCTGTATGAGACAGCTGTTGAATATGCGGAAACCACCAGGGGACTCATCTCATGTAACAGCCTCTGGGAACAGGGTGGAATGTAAAAATTTAAAGGAATAAATAAAAGAAAAAGCAGTGGCAAACTTAATTCACCACCACCAACCTGGCTGAATACACAAGACTTGAAACATAAACTTGGATGAACTGCCTGGGTGAACGAACATGTCCATTTACTTTCTCCCACAATTCTCTCTCTTCCTTCTTTACATCTCAAATTCTTTCCTTGCCTATTTTGGACAAATGTGTGGGCTTCAGACGCATTCTAGCAGTATATCCCTATGGCCTCTAGGCAGAGTTTAGGTGGCTGTAGAATGTTTTAGAGTCCCAGCTTGGACCTCAGAAACTTGCTCTAAGGTCAGAGCTGGAATGCCCAACTTGGAGTGTTCTCTCCCTGCCCTTGTAGCCAGCACAAAAAGAACCGTGGTGGGAGTAGCTCTTGGGTAGAGACTTTAGAGGCACATGTTGGGGGCAAAGAGGAGGGGAGAAGACAGAGTCCACCAGCAAAGTATCCTCAGCCTCTTCCTTGCCCACTCCAAGGGAGAGCTCTTAGAACGCCAAAGTTGGCCTTCAAGAAGAGTACAGAGGTCACCTTTGCCTCTGTGGCCCTCTTACCATGTATAGGATGCCCATAATATTCTGAGTTCAAAGGGTTGCAGGTAGAATAACTGGATTGCACCATTAAAGGAATAAAAATAGTGGACATTGGTAGACCAGATTTTTGATTTGAGGCAAGCCCAGCCATTGGAAAAGGGGAGAGGGGAAGGAACGTTCTGGACTACAGCAAATAACTTTACTAAATCTTCATTTCCATCATGTAATTTTGCTTGTATTTCAATAATAAAGGGAAAGAAAGTAACAGAGCATGGAATAGTCGAATTTTGGAATGGGATGGAACCTTGGAGGTCATCTTGTTCAACCACCTGCTCAATGCAGAGTTCACTGTGCAGGATATAACTGCAGGAATCTTGCAAGAAGGCCACCAAGCCAATATCTCCCTGCCTCCAGTGATGGGGAACCCATCACCTCCCAAGGCAGTCTGTTCCTTGTCAAACAGCTCTTGTCACATTAAAACATTCTCTTCTCATTGGGCTGAAATCCCGTTCCATGAAATTTGTCTCTATCAGTTCAAGCCATGCCTTCTAGAGAGATGGTAAGAAAGGGCAAAGGAGAAAAAAGGAGGAAAGAAAGCTAAAGAGAAAATAACCTTTGGTCCAGTAGAGGGCAATGTTGCAGTGTCTACAGATTTAAAACATGGACTTTTTAAAAAACACTGTACAGTACACAAAAGGCCTCTTGAAGCTCTCCACCCTGTTTGAGGCAGAGAAATTGGAGGGACTGTTTCAACCAGTTTGTCCAGAGAGAGGAGACATTGTCCGGCTGTTTTTCAGGGCCAGGCTCACCTTTAGCTGTTGTGTGGCTTCTTTCTTTTGTTCTAAAGTTGCTTCCGGTCCCAAGGAACAGCTGCTGTGCTGGCTGCCTGACTACCCTTTTCCGTCCTCCACAATACCCCAGATTTTGCTTTGCCCATGAACGCTCTTTGTGTGCATGTGTGTGTGAAGGATAATGACTATCAGTTCCAGGACAAACAGCAGGTATCCTCAGCTGAAATGCCAGGACTGATGGAGACAGACACAGAACCAAGGCTCACTTGGGTAAAGGTTGGACACTTGGCAAGAAATAGCATGGCCAGAGGCAAAAGTAGTTAGTCTCTCCAATGGCGAGAGCCAGAGTCAGGACTGACAGGGCCCAACAAGATCAGATCCAGAGGCCAAGTCTTGCAGGACAGAAGGCAGCAGCCAAATTGGAAGCACGAAGCACCTACCACAAAAAAACGCCTTGCTGTGACAAATGGGACTGGGCAGATTTTACTAGAATTTCTGTGGCTCTCAGCTGCTCTGCAGGATGGAAAGGCCTTGATCTTGTAAGGACCTACAGGTCCAGTGCTAATCCTGCAAGTACTTGCAAAGCAAACCAGGCAGCCTTGTCTATCAGGCCACCAGGAGGAAGCACATTGCTCTACAGTTCCAGACAGTGAGTCCCATTAAAATGGTGGAAGACAAAAAAATTCTTGAATGAAACATTTTTTCTTGGAGTAGGAAGATGGAGGAGGGGAGGAAACAAGGCTCAAACATTTTCTCAGAAAAAATGTCTTTCAGATCAGCTCTAGTTTTTCAAGTAGGAAACTAGTGGCTAAGTGACATCTAGTGTGTTGGTTGCTGTCCAGATGTGATCACCATAATCCTAATGATCTTAGAACTTCCCAGCCATTGCTTGCTTTGCAGAGGGAGCCTGCTATGATGGCATCCGGATACCACTGTGGTACTCAAAGGGTTCAGGAGTCTCTCTGCAAAATTATGGAATGCATTTGGTAGCATTATTTATTTCTAAAACCTGCAAGATGTTATCAAAATGTCAGTGTCAAAAAGGTATGTTTGTCTTGTTTCTTTTGTTTTCTTCTTCCTTGAAGGACAAAACTAACTGGTTGTACTGCATCCCAGTGGATAAGGATGCTACTAGAATTCTCTTCCTGAAAATTTTCCTCCAATACTACACAGACCCAAAATAATAACCTTCCCCTTTCTTCCAGCTGTTTTGGCCAACAGAATTTTGGCCTGGTTTCACCCTTCCCTCTTCTTTCCGATCTTTCCATGCCAGGATTGGGCAGCCTCAAAGGATCACTCCCCCATCTAGCCCAAACACTGCTGCTGATTTTCTGTTTCGAGAGTACGGTTTGGAATTATTCAGAGCAAGCTACACATTTCTGTGAAAATACAGCATCCAGCTAGTGCAGCAACAACCTTTTCCAGATAACAGATAGCACTGAAAATGAGAAGGACACCAGAGAGAGTGGGCCAGTCTCTCACCCATGGCAGGCTGGGCAGTGGGAGTCATGAAGTGGAAAAGGGAGAGAGTAAAGGGGGTAGGTAAAACCTTTGAAGCGCCTTCAAAGTTGCCCAGTGAAATTTCACACACGGAGCATGAGAGCGGGTCTGCTTTGGAGGAGATGGAAAGGTTTTCGGGAGGGGAGTGGGAGGGTGAGCATAAGCGGGACCCAGTACTTGGCCCTGTGAGGACCACCAGAAGAGGCAAAGTGCTCAGCTGGAAGGCTCCTTTGTTCTGACCACCTTGTTCTCCAATGACGGGAGCCATCCTGAGGGTGCAAAAGTAAAATGCTTCATGAAATAAATATTGATGGGGTCATATAGACTGGGGTTCTGTTTTGATTTTGAGGAGTGCTACTTTTGTTTGCTTGTTTTGCAGTGTTTTGAACATATCTCCTACTTTTCCTCATCTATTTCCATTCTCAATTGTTAGAAAAAAATAGCCTTTCAAAGGAATTCTTTCAAAGGAGAAGGAAATTTCTGGAAAAATGTTAATGGACTAGGTTTGGAGTACTTATGGCTACTTAATATGTGAAGTGGCCATGGACATATATGAATGTTCTGTCTTTCATAGCATATTTCAGCTCCCTCAGCTTCCCACTCTTCAATTAAGGAAAGATATCACAAGGCCAGGCAAGGTATCCTTTCTGAGACAGTTTTCTCAGAAAAGTCCTGATAGTTCAGTTTTTTGCTTGCTTGCTTGCTTGCTTCTTGCTTGCTTGACCAGTTTTTCACTCTTCGAAACAGAAGGCCAGAATTTGTGGAATCCTGTTCCTCTTCCGTCACCTCCTCATAGTTCACATGACACAAGGGTGGTTAATAAGTCGTGGTGGCTTGCTTGGCACTAGTGTATGTCCTGGCTCACTGCCACGATGTCCAAACCCAGAGAGCATGGCCTGCTTGGGTGGTTAACAACCAACCAGAACCCATGGCCTTTTGCAAGGTTCTTGGCTTTGTTTAGACTTTGTTAACCCTTCTGGGTTCAGACAACACAAGAAACTGCAGCAGGAGGTATGGATTGGCAAGTTGCCCCTTGCCATGGTTTAACTAAGCTGTGCTGATCCTACAAACCATCTTAACATCGGAAATAAAACGACACTTGGTTAATTGTGGGCTTATCCACCCCCACCCCCAGATGTTTAATTTGCCTTTTGTGCACATCATGTTTGTACCACAGTCATGCCAGACCTGTGGTTAGGGTGTAAATTCTTTAAAGTTGTCTCAACAAATCTCACCCAAGCAACATGGTATAGCATTTCAAAGACAGCCAAAGCTGTTGAATTAAAAACAACACCTGGTGAATCCCATGGCTCACCTGATTACATAGTTCTGAACACCATAGACGGTGCTCATATGTTGCTCCTTAATGAAGCCCCTTTCTGGATCTCATTTCAGCATAACCCCTCCGTTCTTCAGCTCAACAGTAGCACCTCTTGACACGCAGTGTGTTTCTGGGGTGTGTTAATTTTCCTGTGTTATCATGTAGGGCACAGAGAAACTTGATAAAAATAATGCAGATGAATGGCCTTTAAATAGTTTATGATGATAGTAAATATTGGCTCTGTTCTGTCATAAGATCACTTGCTCAAGACAGTATTTTTTAGAGGAGACTAGGATCTCCTCTATCCGATGTCATAGTGGGAGCAGGTTGAACTTTTCCCATAGTTGGAGAGGAGCCTAAAGGAAAATATTCCCCAAAACATCTAAGAAAGTTTCTGGGCTCTTCAACCCCAAGCATGTCTGCTCAGATGTAACCCCCACTGAATTCAAAGGGACCCAGTCCCAGATAAATTCATCTGGAGTTGCAGCCTGATTAACTGGTTGATTACCTGTGCAATATTCTGCATATTTTATTTATCAATTTTAATTTATTTAAGCTATGTATATGCTACTTGGATCATAAGATATCTAAGTGATTTACATAAGAAGTACATAGAATATATCATATAAACAATATAAAATAACACATGCATTAAAAACACCACAAAAGCAACATAGCAGAGCAGTGCAATGGCACAGCAGGGAAAACCTGCTTGAAAAGGTGTGTCTGCAAGAGTTCTGCCTCCTGGGCCACGCATGGGGCGCCATTCCAGAGGAGGAATACGCTACCCGAACCTGAGGCTGGCTTCTCACAGCCCCTTCTCCCAGCCTGCAAAATTACGAGGAAGGTGAGAAGTGGACAGCGCCAGAGGTCTCCAAAGGCCTCTGAAGGTGTGAGGAAGAACAAGGGATGCCAGGAAATGGTTAGAGGAGGGATGTAGAACCCTTTTCAGCCCAAGAACCAGATTCCATTTGGGGGAAGCGGAGAGGAGGGCATGTTGCAGTGGTAATCAGGACCAAAATGCAAAATGGAGTGTGGCCAGAGGGAAAAGGGATTGGGTCCAAAGGCTCCAAATGTCACTGCATTTTAGCCTAGATCTCTTACTGCTGGTAATAAGCTTTACAGGAAATGTGCATATGTTCTCAATGGAGTCAGAAAACATTACACAACAGCAAGGAAACCAGAAAGCAATCAGGGGAGATGAGCAAAGAGAAGTGCACATGGTGGGCATGTCGTGAACGGAGCCGGCTGGAGCCGGGGGTCAGACTAGATGGCCTGGGAGACCCCTTCTGACTTGCTCTGTTTCTATCTTTCTAAGTGGGCATGGCCAGGTCAGGGGGCAGGCTTTGATCCCTGGGCCTAAGGTCTCACTGCTGGGATATAAAGAGGGTTTTCTGTCTAAAGTTCCTCCACCATCTAGGATTGGTCCTGCCTATCATAATGCTGATTAAGAAATATAAGGGCCTTCCCAAGCTGGAAGCAGATCTGATCTGCATCCCTGGAGCAGAAAGTCCAGACACCTGCTCACCTCCTCGAGCAGCTTGTTTCCCAACCATCTCTCCACCCTTCTTGCAAACAAAGATGGCATCGGTGATTTATTGTAGGGAAATTCCACGGACTCTCATACTTCCCTGGGAACTAGCTGTTCTCCATTTCCTGTTCTGGAAGGATATGATTCTTGACTCAAGCTCTCTAGGAATTTTGAGAACGAGGTACCAATGCTAGGGCACAAGTCTCCTTCTTTAGCTTTCCTGTTGCCCAGCCACTTTGGGGCTACACTTTAATCTGATTTTTCCCCTTTGGGAACTACCACCCATCTATTCTGTTCTCCATACAGTCCTGGAACGACACAGCACATTTCTTAAGAAGCACCCAACATCCAAATGTCTCTATGTCCTCCAATTTGAAATGTATTCACATCTTTCACAACTGGATTGTGTTCTGGAGCAGACTTGACCTCTCTGGTAGCCTCTACGCATTTTGGAACACAATTCCCACCTCCATGATCACTGACCATGCTGGATGTGGATGATAGCAGCTGAAGAGCTCTAGTAACTTTCAATATCATCATCTGAAACATTCGGACCCTGAAATGCCAAACCAAGAAGGTGGATTCAACCCTTTCCCACCCACAGCCCCTGGCAAAATTAGACCAAACCTTCAGACCTTTGGCCTAGCACTAACATTCATCCTGCACTGTCTGTCAGTTTAGAAACATAGCAAAAGCCAGAGAAATGGCTCTTTGTCAGTGTCACATGGATCAAAGATCCATGCCACCCAATTCTAGCATTATATCAAATGTTTAAAAATGCATAGTAATTCACGTTTGCTTTTGTACACAGCTCTCCATAACCCTCACATTTTTTATATGTTTTCCACATACGGGCATTTTTGAACACAAGTTTCTTTACTATGCAGTTCAAACATTCCCTAATCGATGTGTGTTTGTATGCAATTCTTGAGCCAACAAGAGCATCACAAAATTTGGAGATACACAGAATCTAGATTAGCCTGGGAAGTGTGAATTAGTTCAGTACACCTAAAAATGTGACCCAAATGAAATTCTTCAAAATCTCTAGTTTCAGCAGAAGCAGTGGATGGTTTTAGCATGATAAAGGCTAACAAATTTAATATGGTTTACATATGAACATGAGGCATCCAAGTTTCTAGATGTCATATTTCTGCACCTTTAATATTAGGGTAGATCATGATCTGCAGAATGCCTGTAAAACCTGACACCAAAAAGGACAGCTTCAGTGTAAAGAGAGAAATACTGCAAAATAAATAAATACAGCCAGTGTGCATAGTAGTCAGAGGGCTGGACCTCAGCTTGGGAGATCCAGGTTCTATTCCCCACTAGTTCATGAAGCTCACTGGGGGACTTTGGACCAGTCACTGACTCCCATCGAATCACAGAATCATAGAATAGTAGAGCTGGAAGGGGCCATGAAGGCCATCGAGTCCAACCCCCTGCTGTTGCAGGACACCACGTTACGCCATCGCACGCAGGTGGCTGTCCAGTTTCTCTCAGACTGTCCTACCTCATAGGGATATTGTGAGGGTAAAATGGAGAGAAGGAAACATTCCAAATCCCTCTATCAGAATGCCTTTCTCATGCTTACAATCTATATCATGCTCAGAAATCAGGCCAAGGCCAAACTGGACAATACATCAAATGCAATTGTGTGTGTGTGTGTTTGCGCATAATCAGAGGCACCTTGCAGGATAAATGCATACAGCATATGGAGGAGCCAGTTGTGTGTAACTGAATGAGAGGAGGCAGCTGCGATTTGGGTCAGTAGTACCATCAGGGTAGGTCTTTGGGGGAGATCTCCCTCCCACAGCAGTAGAAAGAGCAGGAGGGGTCCCAGGAGGGGTCTGTGATACTTGGAATTTGGTGTGGTGTACGGCTGATGGAATCCTGCAGTTTTCTGCCAAACCAAAGCCTTCCCTTTAAAACCGGGTTTTGACAGGGCTCAACAGGATGGGGTTTTGGGGTGGGCTTGGGCCTATATAGCAAACTCATCTACACTCTTCCCTGCTTTTGACAGAGGAAATGGAGAGAACCAGGGATGGCGGAAAGCATTTAGACCAGGGGTCTCAAACTCAACTTACCTGGGGGCCACTGGAAGTAGAGTCTGGGTGAGGCTGGGCCTCATCAAGTGGTGGTGCTGGGCTGCTCATCCTGCGGCCGGCCCGGGCACCGCCGGCGCTTTGAAGGCCACAGGGCCCTCCCCCGTGCACCGCCCATCCTGGCCATTGGCCTGCGGGCCGCAAGTTTGAAACCCCTGGTTTAGTCTGTGCACAGGGATGGAAGTCTTATAGCACCAGCAGCACCGGAAGAGTGCAGATTGGACTCTGGATCAGCCAAGTACACATAACGATCCTGTTTTTCTGCATGTCCCATTTCTCCTTTCTTCTCCTTCCTTCCCCATTCCATAGAGGAGGCACTTGCCAGCAAAAATAACAAGAAAGCCAGCTCCCTTTATTTTCTCTAATGCAACAGAACAAGTTCTGGTTTAAACTGAATGAATGAATGAGTGAATGAATGAATGAATGAATGAATGAATGACTAAATGAATAAATAAATCACAGTGATGTTGTAATTGTCAGCAAGACATTCCACTGTGTCAAAATCATTGGCAAAATAAATTCATGAAGAACAAGAAAGAGAGGTCAATGGCAAATGCCATATTCAGGCACTATAGGTGACCTTTCATTGCTTTGACCGTTTCCTAGGAACCTCAGAAGCTGCTGTACTCATCTAGCCCAATGTTGTCAGCACTGACTGGCAGCACCTCTTTAAGGTTTCAGGCAAGGTTCTTCACTAGCTCTGCCTGGAGAATTGAATCTGGAAGCTTCTTAGCTGTGCTCCCACCCAGCAGACCTAGCCAGCCCAATGCGAAGCAACATCCATCACCAAACCTAGTAAGCACAATGAATTTTAGAAAGACATGTTGTCCAGTTCTGCTAGAAATAGGGACCAACATTAATATGGGGATGAGTGAGAATTTCATTCAGATCATTTCTTGATTAGAGCATCTAGAAATCATATATATCTGAAAATCTGAGATTCTTGGTTAATGAAGGCTGGAGAAGCTGAAACTGACAGCTTGGCCAACAAGGCACAGTACTTCAAGTGCTTATTTCTTAGAAGTAAGCACAGAATTAGAGTTGCCTAGTCTGTTTTTCAGATGGGCCTCTCACCTTCACCAGCTACCTGATAAGCAGGTATGACATACTTGTGCCCTTGTGTACAGCTATACCTCATGCATTAGGCCAGTGCAGATGAGCGGTTGTGTTGAGTGATAAGAATTTTTCAAAGTTCACATATTTCTTCATGTATGGAATGCAAAGAACTTGAGAGATTAAAAACTGGATTGTGGGAGAAAGCAAGACTGCTGGAGAAAATATAACTGGCAGATCCATCTATCCCTGTATAATTGCCCAATCGACTGCAGGATTCCTACATTCCAAAGAGCCAACTTCACCCCCTTAAGAATCATATCACTGCAAAGCTTTTGATTCCTGTGAAAAGTTTGTAGGGGTATTGGAGAAACCCACCACAGACTTAAATGGATCCAAATTTCTATAAATGCCAACCTGCAGGTGCTGTACCAGACCCTCTTTTCCTAAATCACATAGATTCTACAGCCTGCAGACCATTTTTATCTCTGTAATGTTACATAAATTTAATCATAGAAAAACACAAAATAGTTTTAAGTGACTGAAAATGAACATTTTCCACATAGGATACAGCATGGAAATATGCATGGAGAGAGATGTGCATTTGCAGAAGTGTGATTTTTGTGCCAGTGTGAATCTGAATAAATGCATAAAATGCATTTGCGCAAAGTCCAGCCCCATCCATGAGCCAAAGTGTAGGGCACCTCAAAATCTGAAAAATGAAGGCAGAATGGATTTTACCAAGATTTAAAGGTTTGTAGGTTTCCTAGGTGGAGGCTGAAGAAATTCCTAACCTCTTGTATCCCTTAGGGCAGGTGTGTCAACCTTTCTTCAGCTTGAGAGATAAATCCAATTTCATAGAAACTCTTGGAGACAGCTTTGCAGCAGTTGGCAGGATGAAAGCAAAAGAGGTGAGGCCAAAATGCCAAAAATGCCAGCATGTTTCAGCTTAAAGTTCTTTCTGCTGATAGCTGAGCTTCAGGAGGAGTGTTTCGACCCTTCCAAAGGCTAGAGGTGTGTGTGGAGTGGGGGAAGGTACAAAAGCCAGGAAACAACCAACTGGGAAAGAGGACAATCCTCCTGCAAGTCCAGGAAGCCTGATTAGAATCCCAGGCAGAATGATTTCACCTGAATGGGTTGAATTCCACACTTCTTGTATCTATTAATCAATTAGTCCATCAGTCAGTCCGTCTGTCCATCCATCAATCAATGAATCAATCAGTGACTCAATCAATCAAATCACACACAGACTTCCGTAGGGCACTCTAAATCCATAGCATATTTTGAACTGCCGATAAGCTTTTGTAGGCCAATTATGTGTTCCTGGGTATATGTTTAACCAAAATCCAAACAGCTTCTTGCAGTGTAAATCAGCAGGCAACAGTGGAGAAAATCAATAGATCAGGCAACAGGCAGAACAGACCATCAGTGGGACTTGGCAGAAGAGGGAGACTCATAAAGGTCCATGGCATGAGAATAAGGATCTTACAAACATGTTGCTAGTCTTGCCTACAAAATGTTGGAATGCTGGAGCATGTTAGGGACCCTGCATGGTGGACACACAGATATGACTGGATTCGGGTTTGCTTCCTTCATCCAGAGACTGCCTCACTCTGGCGAGATCTTATGCAAAATCCTGCTCTGGAATACTTGAAAAACAAGCAAGCAAGACCCAGTCATATTAGTATGGGAGGGAACAGAGGGAGGTTGCTCCCCCGCAAGTGCCTGGAGTTCCATTGCGCTTCAGTGCACAGCAGCCCTTTCAGGACACATTCCAGAGATACAAGGTGTGCAGGCCACACAGCCATGCTTTCCAGTGTGCCACTGCTCCCCCTCCCTCTCCCCTGCCCCAGCGAGAGCCTTTACGGTAAGGAAGAAAAGAACTGTTTCCCCATCCTGCATGCCGATACTTCCACAAAGGCACTGCAAATGTTTGGCCCAAACAAGCTCCGCTTGGAAACTGTGACCAGGTGTTATCCCTATTTATCACGAGCTCAGCAACTTGCAGGCCAGAGCAAGGGGGGACTTGGTACATTTTCTCTCGACACGCAACAGCCTGAGAAGGGGCAGGCTATTATTATTATTATTATTATTATTATTATTATTATTATTATTATTATAACATTGCCGAAACCTCGGGGCGGCTTACAACACGATAAAATACATTGAAATACAATAGCACATAATTAATTACCATTAAATACAAAAAATACATTGATTTACAAATATAAGATTAAAATAATCAGTATAAATTAAGTAAATAAAAATATAGGAGGAGAAAGAGAAGGAAGAAGAAGTTGCCCTGGCCAGATCATATGTTTTAACAATTAAAATGATGTTTAAATAAAACGGTCTTTACCTGGCGCCGAAAAACCAGTAACGACGGTGCCAGGCGGAACAGGGACAGGCCCCTGAGGTGAGCTGTGTTCCTCCTGCTGTCGAATGAGCCAGTGCAAATGCCCTGCATTGCCAGTCACTAATGCTGGCTCCCGATTTCCCCTTTTTCCTCGATGGCACATACTATTAGGAGTCTCTTCCAACACAGCAGTGCCTACCCAGGTGTTTTCCAAAGGTCCTTTTGAGTTGCAGCTGTTCCAAAAGTACAACCAAATGCATTCTAAGATCAACCAAAAAGCAGCAAAAACCAGTGAAGTTTTGATGCTCTTGCAAGACATTTCTGTCACCTTCTACTCATGGAGGATCCATGGAGGATCCCCGTGTGCTTGAGAATCCTGGGAAGGCAGGGAAATAAAGGATCTTCTTCCAAATACTGGTGGAATATGATTGTTGCAGCAAGCTCTGGTCAACAATCTGTTTGCCATACCACCCCTAGCTATTGAAAGAAACCCACTGGAGATCATCTTAAGAAGACAAGCAGGCAATTCAGTTAATCAAGCTGCCGCCACTCTGCATTCTATCGAAGCAGACAGATGCTGCTCCTTTTGAAGGAGAGCTTCCATTCTCCGTTTTCCACCATCCACCCCGCCCTTCCTTCCCTAATGAAACCTGCTGAGCTACACTTTCTGCAGGCAGATAGATGGACATCTCTCTCTCCCTTTTTTCACAAGCTGGCCAGAATGCCTGGGATTTGCATCGTACCACCAAGCTTTGACGTGAGACCAGGAGGCATGATGACCTTTACATTCCGTGAGAGAAAATGCCGAGTCGACCTCCACAAAAGTAGTTATCTGTGGGGAATCACTCCCCTGCATCTTATAATCCTGCCCCATATCTGCTGTGTTACATTCTGTGCCACATTTTCTGCTTAGCTGCCTTTACCCCAGCTGCCACCAAGATGTTTTCAAAGGCTCAACCAGACTATAAAATTCAGCTTCATAATTACATTCTTATGCATTTTTCAGTAACTGCCTGGAGCACACTAAGCTCCAGGGGATGCCTGCGTTAGCATTGTGGTTTTGCACCAGAAAAATAATTCTCCATAGCTCAGGCATGTTATGGACTTTTCCACACACTGTTCTTGGTTTTTCAGGCCCTACCGATAGGCCTGCATTTTTGTTGACGGAGACACTGTATTGTTTTATACAATCAGCTAAACACTTAGTTGGATCGGCTTTAGTCTTACTTGGGGCAAACCCATTGAAATCAATGGGCATAACACTTCCACAAATTATTCAAGTCCCACTGATTTCAATGGGTTCGCTCAAAGTATGATGAAGTAGGGGTCCATCCAACTATCTATTTTGCACTGAAGACAGCATGTTTCTGAGATAGCACATGTCTTCCCCATGCTGTGTTCCTCTTACTGCAGATCCATGCCATCTTCATCCTTATCATTGTAGCCTCTAGAAGAGCTTCTCCAACTTAAGAGAGCCCTTCAAATAGTTTTGGACTATACCTGCTAGCATCCCTGACCATTGATCATACAGGAATTATCCCTCTATAAGTACCTCAAAGGCTGTCACGAAGAGGAAGGTGAAGATCTCTTCTCACTGATACCAGAATGTAGGACACAGAATAATCAATTCAAGTTGTGGCAATCTGGATTCAGGCTGGATATCAGGAAAAGCTTCTTCACTGTCAGAGCAATATGACAGTGGAACCAGCTGCCTAGAGAGGTGGTGGGCTCTCCCATACTAGAGACAATCCAAAAGAAACTGGACTGTCATCTGAGTGGGATGGTGTAAACCAGTGTCCTGCAACAGGAGAGGGTTGGACCTAATGCCCTCCAACTCTACCTCTCTATGATTCTATGAGGATGCAGCTTATGGGAGTTGTTATCTAAAACTTCTGGAGGAAACCAGGTTGGAAAGGTTGGTCTACCACCGGCAATGCAACCTCCCCTGAAGATGCTTCAGAAGCTTCATCTAGCACAGAAGCACTCAACCTGTGGCCCTAGAGCGACAGGTGAAGCCTAGCTAGTTCCTGGACAGCAACCCACCTACTTGTGGGTGTCAATTACTGGGATATTCAAGAGGGTTTGACATACCCCTCCACTCGGTAGCCCCTAAAACTCTATGGACAGATTTAGGAATTGTTCCTGTGTCTTCCCTGAACTTCTAGCTAATTCTGAAGGCCAAAAAGTGGCACACTTTTGATCTAACACACCTTAGCATCTACAGGTCAAATACAGCTAGAGAACCACGGACTGCCAGCCACTGCTGTAGAACACTGGGGGAAATTCAAATGATCAGATGGATCTAAGAGCATCGAAGAAAGCTGTCTTAAAAGTCCAGTCTTGAGCTTTAGCTAGGATTGGGACACAGTAGAGAAGGAGCTGTTTGGTATAAGGAAGTGAAAATCAATAAAACTTGAAATCATAAAGGTTCACTATATTTCACACTGAAGCACTTTCTTTCTGACTCATGTCAGAAAGCTTTTGTTTTTGCACGTGCACCCTCCCAAAGTACACACAGCTCTGTACACTTTTAAATATTTGTACTCTTCATAAATACATTTGTGAATATATTTCAAAAGTACTGTTTTTCATGCACACTTTCCCAATATTTGAATGCTTCCCCACCCCATACAAATCACATTGCAATCTAAAAATGCCTATATTTCAACTATGGATTGTACTGCAGTCTGCCTTCAATACAGGGAGGTATGAACTGAAGACATGTTAATTGAAACCAAACTGAAAGAAATTTCTCACCTATCTCTAGAGGCAGGAATGCCAGATTCTGAAATCCAGTGCAAAGCTGGCAGTCAGGAAACCCAGACAACAGGGGTTTCTTAACAAGAATTCCCAAAGACAGCTTCTCATGAACTTGACAAACCTGGCAGATGGAGCTCCACTTCAAGAAGCATCTCTTCCTTCCCAGTGCCCTATTATTAGCCCAGGGGGCACAGGTGAGCTGAATCACCCAGAGGCCATGAAATGCTTGAACTCTGCCTGTTTATATGTACTATCTCTGCTCCTTTATCCTGAAGGTGGACCCTGGGAAATATACCCAGGTCCTGGAGAAATCTAGGACCATTCATACAGGTTGGGCTCCGCTAGAGAAACTCTGTTGCTTCCAGTGATCTGTCCATGGTCCTGCAAGCTTTGTGTCTTGCCTCCCCGCTCCCCAGTAGCTTATGTGCATCCTGAAATTCAGTGAGCTGCCTTGCACAAAAGAAGAGCAATTTTCAAAGGATACTGAGTTGGTGGGCTCTGCATCATGGGTTGAAAGTGCAAAATTGGGTATCTTTGTATTAAAATGCCAACTAAATGGACGTGCACATGGTAGGCGTATCATGAGTGGAGACAGCTGCAGCCGGGGGTCAGACTAGATGGCCCAGGAAGCCCCTTCTGACTCATTCTGTTTCTAATTAAATTCATCCCCCTCAAAGCTGTGTGATAATAAGTATCTGAAGGGGGGGGAGTTTTGTCTTCGGGGGAGCAATGGCAGAACTAAAGGCCAGAAGTGCTGCTTCTGTCACGATGTGCATGGGCAAGGTGAATGAGTTCTCCTCCATCACTAGTTGTGGTCCAAGCTTTGGGAGAATTCCAGGTCACCCACCCCACCTGGCCTGCTGGACTCCAGGCCAGTGGAAGCCTTGCAAACCCTCAAAGAGCTAAAAACACCATCCACTTCTTCTGAAGGCCTTGGATAGTTTCCTAGCTGGGTGACAAACAGCTCCTGCATGAGAACACCACAGCCCTGTGCGACACACACACCTCCTTGTGGTGCCACACTGGAAATAGGAATCACAAGACGTCAGGTCTTGTGAAACATTTGACATTCCACACTCAGATAACAGGAAAGGACATTCTTCTTCAGCAAGTGCTTTTATGTGCCAAATGTTGTAGGACTCCATAATGCTGTGCTTTATTTATGTGCCAAGTGGTGCTCAATAAAGATCTAACTGTGTGAACCAAGGGACAGGTACAACCAATACAAGCAGCAAGCTGAGCTCATGTTATCCACTAGCTGGGGTAAAGGGGGCATGTGGTGCTAAGGGCATGAATATCTTGCAGTAGAGAGAAGTCAAGGGATGTGTCCAGCTTGAAGCAGGCATCTTTGGCCCTCTCCAGAGGTTTGCTCACTCTGCAAATGAATGCTTGTTTGCTGAGAGGCGTGGGCGCTGGCTCCATCTCTGACTCCAGGTGGTCAAGGCCCTGTCCAGACAGGTCCCTTAAGCCCTGGTCAGTGGCCGGGATGCCAGCAACTGTAGTCCAAAACATCTGAAGGCACCTATATGCCTACTGTCCGAGAGATGAATTTCTCACGCACGCATCAGCTAACGGTAGGGTGGCCCTGGGTGCTGCTTCACAGAGAATGCTCCTCTGTCCAGTGGGCTTTCAGAGGAAGGTGCGTTGTAAAGGTGCCCCTTGTTTGAAGGGCTTAACCCCGTCCCAGTGTAATTTAGAGACCAAGGAGTCAAAGAAAGGGGAGCAGGGAGGGGCCTTGAGTTCCCCCATCAACAGTTCCACCTGGACACCAGACAGAGCAGGTCTGTAAGAGACCTCATTGCAGCCTACCCACCATGAGGAAAGAGGGGTTGCATTTCCGTTTAAATTGCGGCAATTGTGTGTAAACATGCAGGCACAGTGTGATACAAACTGGCACACATGGCCAATGCTTGCACATAAGGGGAAAGATGCTCTTTCCACCTTATTCATGATCAGATGCAGAGGCTGTTGCTATTTTTGCCTACAGCTCCCATCAGTCCTAGCCAGCGCAGCTGTTGGCAAGGGTTGATGGGAGCTGAAGGCTGAACCATCTGCAGGGCTACAAATTCTAAAAAGTCACTTTAGCCAGAGATCAGACCTAGACTGAGCCCCTCACTTTCCAATGCACCACTTTGAACACAAATTCTTAATCCGGTGGCTCCATTCCAAGTTATATCCTCATTCAGTGATCCTGATTAAAACTGCTCCCTTGAAGAGCTTTAATCCCTCTATTATCTGTAATGGAAGGCTCAGGTAATTGGCTTAGGGGTGGGATTAGGCACAGTTAGCAGATAATAAGGCATTTCAGCAGCTCTTTGCCATCATAGATTAGTGAAACCTCCACATTCAAGAGCAGTATGCCTCCAAATTAGAAACATGATAAAAAATTTCCCAGAACAGAGCATTCTGAGAATATATCTGAGGTTCCTTTATTCCTCACCTTCTGTTCCCTCACTTTTTCCCTTTTCTGTTCCTCACTACCACCCTCACTGTGGGGTAACTTAGAGGTGGCAAAGCTACAGAATGAGTGACACAAGCAACCCTACACCTTCTGCATGCAGCAGTGTTGGGACCAGGGATCGTAGGATTGAAACCCAGGACTCTTTTCAGAAGCATGTCCTCTGCCACACCACTCACAGGTCCCCGCTCTCTACAAAATGGGTAAAATGCATTTTTCCTGAAACACCATATTGTTCTGAGCTATCTGTGCTCTAATGCAAAATATTTGATGTGCCTTGTTTGTGTGAATCAGCAAACCACCAGCTTCCATCTTGAAGCTCATTCAGACTCAGGTCTGCTTCAATTTGTGAGCTAATATTATTAGGGCCAAAAGATCCATGTGTATTTTCATTCTTTTTTTTTTTTTTTTTTGAGAGGGACAGATGAATTTGGCACCACTTTCAAAGCGGTGCTTTCCTCTCCCACTCATTGAGACGTATTTGTGCACATTTCCCAGAAATGCCTTTTTTTCAGGTGTATACTTTATGGTCTGTGAATCCATTCCAAGATTTCCCACTGTCTGTATGAGTTGTTTAAGTTCATGAGAGAAAAATCTCTGAAGGTGACTACAGTACAGCCCTTCGAGTGGCTGAGGATAGGAAATTTTGAAATTTCGCATTATATCTGCCTTCACATTTCCTCTATGGCATCAGGTCCTCAGATTCCCAGCTGATGACTCAGAAAAAGTGTTTGTGAGGCTTTTGAAATACACAGTCTTGAGCCCACTGCTTAGCACAGGGACAGGAAGGAAATAAATGAAAAGCTCCCGAAATTCCCCTTTCACCTAATATGAGGGCAAAGCTAAATAAAGCATTACAGTCTTTCACAGGTTCATGGTTTCCCTAAGAAATTCCACTGGCATTTTCACAGGCTTGTCCAAACTAGAATGAAAGCACTTGAGTCAAGTTAACATGTGAATGAAAGCGTTTTTTCACTGTTCCAACTTAGGGTTCTAAATCAGTTGTACTGAAGCCCTAATGATGAAGTTTCCTTGGTGTGTGAATGAAACCAGGGCATGATTTCTGTTGCAGGATCTTCTGGCTGCTTCCCACCATGCCAACTGGTATGTGTGAGGTGCTAATCTCTAAAATTAGTAGGGTATGGTCCTCATAAGACGGCTTACATAATGATACAAATATTTAAATAAGGAAGGGTACCATCCAACGTGACTGCTTGAAATCCCCTGAACTTGGAGGATTATGGGCATCCAGCCATGGGCAGGAGTACAGGGCAAGGACTGGCTCCACGTTGTCCCAGTTCTGCAAAAGCTGACCATGCTTAGCTATCTATGTCTTTTCTTCCCCTGCCCCGCCACCATGCCAGCTCTGAAGTTGCGGGTGCGATGCTGTCTATTCCAGATAGCATCTAGGATGGCATCCTGATACACTTTGGAATGAAAAGCAGAACAGTTCTCTGACAGCAGCACAAAGTTTTTCAAAAGCAAAGGCCTGTTAAAAATAGGGCAGCTACAAAAAAGAAGAATGATTTCAAACTCCACTAATTTTAGACCTGTAGCCATTAGAATTTCGGGGGGGGGGGGGACCTGTAATGAGTTTTTCAAACCCACTTGAACATTTGCATGGATGGGACCAGTTGCCACGCAGCTTAACCATCGGATGAGGGAAAGCCCCTGGACTGTAAAATCCCAGGATATATCTTATTATATTACAATACTGTTACGCATTTCCCATGTTTCCAAACCATAAAAATTTCTGAGCAAAGAGCAACCAGAAAGCTGTCAAGCCTTTACCCACTTACGTCAGAGTAAGCTCCAATGAACTCAAAGGAATTTACTTTTGGGTAGACTTCTGTGGGATTTCACCAAGAGTTTCTGACTTCCATCTCAAAGTGCATTTTGTATCTGTTTGCAAACTTTGTTTTTCCTGTGAAATTGTTTGTGTGTTTTCATATTTCCATATGTACACATCAGTGGGGCATAATATTTAAATGCATGCATTTCTTCCATTGGATAAAGCATGTTTGTGGACATTTTTCAAAAACAGGCTTTTTCTGAATAGTTTTTTAATTGTTACACAGATCGCATCTCAAGCTTGGCAATGTACAGACTTGGACTATATTGTGTTTGGCTCTTCACTTCGTTCTCAGGGCTATGAGTTGGTTAGCTGCCGATCCAGGTGTGGGGTGCATTTAAGACTCGGCTCAGAGGCTTGTCTGCACTAAGGGCCTGAGGCACCAGCTTGCACCCTAAAGCTGAACGAGCCCAGGAGACTAACGATCCTCTGCCGTGCGCGACTGGAGCAACATCGCCACTACTGGGCATCTCATTCCAAAGTGCAAGAGACAGGGTACTTGCAAGCAGGTGCATTTCCCCCTGAGATGCCATAATACATGCCAGGGATTCTAGCTAGTCCTGCCCCAAAAGTTTGAGAGTAAACCTTTTGTCTAAATTCAGCAGCTTGAGCTTTGGTTTTGCAGCATGTAAACATTTTATTTTTTTAACTGCATTGGTGCTGCCAACAGATAAACTAGTGCAAATATTTAAGACTGTAAACCTTAAGAAAATGCAGTTTTTTCAGGAATACCCAGCTTTTCCAGTTTGTATTTATATTCCTGGCAATTTTTACATGAAGCAATTAATTTGCTGTCAGTTTTGTCACAGAATTGAGATCTGTGAACAAATTACATTTCCTTTCCTGCTTTTCTGCTACAAAACTGCTAGGTGGCATTATGCTACTGTGGAATACCATAAAAATACAAATGGGGGTGTTTTTTAACTTTCAGAAACAATATTTCATTTTCCCTGCTCTCTAAAAGCAAAAGTAAACACACACCAAAAACTTGCCAAAAACAAACAAACAAACCCAGAAGCTAAACTAGAGAGCCATCTAGTTTAGATGGTGTCATCTAAAGAACCTGGGCATAAACATGATAATAAATGTCTTATGTAGGAAAACTGTAGAAAAATCATACAATCAAAGATCAGGCATTAATTGCTAACCATGGGCTCTACCAAGCCTTGATGGTATCTGACCATCACTCGTTCCTGATTCTCTCTTTGCTCCTGGTCCTGTCATGGCTTGCCAAGATCATGCCTTTGCCTTTGCCCCTGGCCTGGCTGCATCTCACCAAGGTCTCCATCACCCTCAACCTGGTGGTCCATCTATAAACAACTCCCATTCTGTCCTGGAGCTGACACCATTTATATTGCTTCCGTTGTGACATGCTCAATGAATATTTCTCTTCTTTTCCTGCAGGCATTCCATGCTCTGCAGCTGCTTTTGCATGCCTGATATGTTAGAGCAACAGCAAAAAGGTTTGCTCATGCTGAGCTACAAAAAGAGGGGAAGGGGGGGCACTCTGAGCATGTGCAGCTTTGCATTTTGTAGCACTGTGATGACCACAGGTATAAAACAGGGTTCACTCCCGCTGCTCTCGTCACCGGCTGCTCTCTGAGCAGTCTTGGGAGCTGCCTGGACTGACGGGTCCCAGAGGCTGGCCCAAGGCCTGGCCCTCGCTGTACTGCTGCTATCTCCAAAACACCCCTTAGTATGGCATCTTGGGATCTCTAAACCCTTCCATGCAACTTCAAGGAGTGCCATTTTTCACATTCCGCCCATTGAGATTCATTCCTACTTCCCAAACTAGTTGGAATGACCTCCTATTGGCTGCTTTCCAGGGCCTGAAAATAAGCCCAAGGAGGAGGCAGGCTGAGATAGTTTTGCTCAGTCTTCCTTCCAAACCTCCTTTTCATCTTGTACAACCCTGAAAGTCACAGTTAGAAAAAGTAAAACAATCTAAAAGACCACCGAAATGCAATGGTCTACATTTACAACACCAGTCGAGCAGTCCTATCCAGTTACAGCAGGGCCCCTTCCTATCCCCATTCCCAAAAGCAGATGCAACACGGGAACATAAATACCATTAAAAGCTCAGGGTTTCATACACAATCATATCAGCCAGGGAGAAACCTCCATGGCCTCTAATCCAGATGTAGGGGAACTACTCTTACTTGCAAATGAAGGGATGGGATATTTGCAAGTAGGGGATATGTATGCCTTGTATCCCATAACCCCAGGCTCATCTTTCCTGGCATTTTGATTAGGCTGCAGGGCTGAGGCTGGTGAATCATGATGCAACTCTATGATGCCAACAGCTCTGCCTTAGTCCCGGTGAGAAGGGAGCAATGAGGCAAGAGAGGGCTCTCCAGTCTTGTGAAAGCTGCACTGAAATGAATAGAGGGTGTGATGCAACCACGCTTTGTGAATGCCTACTTTCCTGCTGTGGGCAGGAAAAGGACATGATTTGTGATTCTAGGGTTCTAAATATAGTCCATGGAGCTGTGGATTCTTTCCAGCAACAGTATGAATCAGTCTCATACTGGGTGTTGTTTTTTCACTGTGCACGTGGACTGTTGCCAAGTGGATCATTCTCATTCAACAGAAGGTTATTTGCATTTGTTTGCCTAATCGTGTCAAGAGCAGAGACCCATGCACCTGAACTAGGCAGGTACGAAAACTTAACTTGTGTTTGCAAATCATGCCAACAGGTCTTGCGAATGCACGCGCAAGCAGGAGCACGTGTTCTCTGCGAAAGGGTCGTCGGTTTCGAGGCTCGCATTCACAGGTGAAAACGTGAACTTTGAATATCCTTTGCTCTGCCAGGGAAAGTGGCAATGCCTTATGAAATTTTTGTGAGCATATGTCACTGGAATTCTGGTGGCAGTGGTTTATAATAATGGAACATATTTTAATAGGTTGTCACTGTTGTTCTTCGACACTGAAGCCATATTTTGTTATGCTTTTAATTCAGGCAAGCTGTTTTGGCAGGCTTAACTAAAAAGCAGCATAAAATACCTTTTATAAAGAAATGCCAGCATTGACGATATATAGATTAAATCAGGACTGTATTGTCTCTTGTGCAAGTTTGCACTCCTGAGATCCACCTGTTCCTCAAAATGCAAACTATCTCATTCCCAGAATGCACATTTTTATGTTTTAATCTGTTGTGGGGAAGGATGGACATTTTCAGTTGCCATATGTATATGATTGAATGTGAATTAAATTATGAAAAAGAAATAAAATGTCCTGCAAGTACACAGGTTCTGTGTTACTTGGGATATACTTATCTGCTGTGAAATTGGTGGGATGGCTTCACTGGAATCTGTCTGTCCAAACTTCTACAACAGATACGTTGAACTACCCCTCCCATTTTTCCAGACTGCATGCCCATCACTCATGATGATGGGTGATGTAGTCCAACCCATCCAGGAGGACAGGTTGCAGAGGTGCTCTGAGTGTAGCACTACATCTAGAGACCACAACCTGAATGGCATCACATATGTAGGACTCCATCCTCCTGTTCTTTCTCTGGATTCAGCCCAGCACATCTTGAATTGCTGCACTTTAAAATAAGCCTTGCTCTTCATCGCTGCATTTCCATGAGAAACAGTTTGCCTTGAGTATGTCCCCCTCCATGTTTACAAATTTCAGGGTTTACATTTTAAGGTTCTGGGATATCTTTTCAAGGTTCCTTTGCCCTGATTAAGAATAAAGTGCTTATCTTGCAGAACTAAAATAAGTTTGGCAGCCTTAATCAGGCACGTGTGCGTGCCTTCTAACCATTGGAGGATTTTCTTAGCATGAAAGCTACTCTGTGGACAGAACGTCCAGGACCAAACCCAGAGATACAAGGAGGTGGTGAAAAGCCAGCTACCCCACAGAAAACAACACTGAGAAAGCACCTGTTGATTCTTAGTCTGGCCTCCCACGCTTCGCAGCCCCGTGAGAGTCAAGCTGCCCTCTTCTCCATTGTTCAGCTCCTGTTGTGCCTGAAATGCACACAACACACAAAGAAACACTGATCACATGGGGAAACAAACCCCCATCACCGAGATGGGAGTATGTCAAAAGCCAGGGCCATGTTTTCTCTAAGGTTTTGTCCTAAATTTGGGGAAAGGGAGTTCAAATGAAAGAGGACATGAAACCTCCTTTCTTTCACCTTTCAGGATGCAGGAAAAACATCATGAGGGATGGGGGTGACATATGCCCCCAGACAAGTGCTTGTCCTGGTGCACATGAGGATATTCTCTAGTGGTGTGAAGGAAGGACACATCTGAAATGCTCACCCAGAGTGGCGATTTACACACTGCAAAGGACATACACAGGACTGCAAAGGACACACACACTGCAAAGGACACACACAGGGCACACACAGGGAAAAGAAGACACATTTATGTGAAATAATTCAGTTGAGAATGCAGTGTGTCTCCTATATTGGGGCATTGTTCCCACAAACCCTATGGATTACCATTGGACCAAGGAAGAATGGAGACGAGGTGACTGGTCATTTCTGCTGCACCCCCATCATTGGCTTCATGATCTTTCACATTTTGAGAAAGTTAACTTCTGTGCTGAGGGGTCCTTTCTACTGGGAATCAGTACAAATTTTGTTTGGTCCAATTCTGGGAAACCAGCTTGTCAAACTTCACACATTTTTCCCCAAAATGGAAGAGGAAGGACTTAGAACAGGAAAAAAAAGCAAAAATGTGGCAATAGC
Organism: Varanus komodoensis; assembly: GCF_004798865.1. NCBI lineage: Eukaryota > Metazoa > Chordata > Lepidosauria > Squamata > Varanidae > Varanus > Varanus komodoensis. The sequence goes on from NW_025335759.1 coordinate 2,844,281, forward strand.
AAAACTGACAGCTGTGTACCTCCAGGCCCAGGGCTTGGCATGCTGTGTCTTAACAGTATGAATATTCGCATATGCGCATGAAATGTGCACATTTTAAAAACTGATTCAAATGCTTTCATATCTTCCGCACCAGACCAGATTTTCCAACTTCACTTGAATTCCACAGACTTGCAGATCAGTTGTTTTTAAACATTCTGGAATTTTATATAAGTTTTGTCATAGAAAAATATGAAAATGTGCTTGGTCGGAATTTGTGTGTTGGGGCAATACCTGCATTTTGGAAAGTACAATTTTGCAAAAGTACTCATGAATGCAAGTGCAGCACATGGGGTGGAGAATCCAGTTCTGCCAATGAATGGCCCACACACAACGGCAATCTGCAAGTCTCAGGCAGAAAGGATTTAATAAAAAATACCCAGGGGCAGCACGTGCCTCAGTCTCACGTCCTCTTTTCTGATCTCGCACTTGGCTGCAATTGGTGCAGCTCAGAGTGTGTGTACAACAAGGCACGTTAGAAGAAAATTCATGCGGCTTACCTGAAGAATTTGAGGGGAAATGCATACAAAAGTTAATATAAGAAAAAGGTGTGCCAAAAACAGATTCTAGGGGGGAAATATCTGTATCAGTAGGACAAATGTAATGCAGGTTTTCATGCATTTTTGTTGCAGACTGAAGTGCAAACAGAATGAAATGGCCTCATGATCAAACATATGTGAACTGGCATGAACCAGAATAGGAATGTTATTTTTGTTTGTTCATTTGAATGGGGTTTTTTTCCACTTTTCATCCAAAAGGCTCTTAAAGCATCTTACAGGCAATCAATTTTTAAAAACCAAGGCAGTCCTTCCCTACAGGCTTACCATCTAAAAGACTCAGAATAAAAATAAAAAAGGAGGGGTAGGGAAGGGAGGGGGAAACTAATGCTGGGAATTATCATTAAAAATAAATTATTTTTCTATTGAACAGCTGAAATAGTTGAGCAAAAGGAGGTTCCTGTTGGAGTTGGTCTTTCTGACGCAGTGGTGGAGTAGCCTTGCTTTCCATCTCCCTTGGCTGCGTGCTTCATGAACCATCCCACCCAACCCATGGGTCTCAGATGTTGCAAATTAAAAATAGATACCTCTATAACCCAAATGGATGCATCTTTAATGCTCAAGGCAAGTGCGTTTGAAATGGTGCCCAAGTAGGCAAAGCTGAGAGGTGCTGCTGAGTCCCACAGCACCGAGGTAGCGGTGATTGCTGTGCTTGACTGGAAAGTAAGCCATGCTTGGGAAACGTGGCTTTGGTCCAGGTTTGGAGGAATTTCCACCAGGATCCAAGTCTCAGGGGTCTCTGTGGGGGAGGAGAAGGAGCACTCTGAAATAAATCACACACGCAAATACACACTTGGTCTTGAAACGAGGTGAAATTCTTGAAAGTGCTGCAGTTATCAGAGTATGGAGAGAGGGACTCTAGAAGGAAACATAACCTTCTTTGTTTAGTCTCAGCAATGTGCCTCCGGAAAACATTGCCATCCTGTTTTTGAGGTGGCAGCAGGCAAATAAGAATGATGGAAAAAAAAAACTCTGGCTGTCTGGCAGGCTGTGATGAATTTCCATTGTGTCTGACTTCCCTACCACCACTACTTCTTGGATTATTATTTTAGGTAAAGGTTCTGTTGTTGTTGTTACAATAACCCAGGATCCCATTAGTGCCCTGAAACCAAAGAAGGCTTCAGATATTTATATTTTGGGAGTGGGGCAGTCTATTTTTCATATATCTTATTTATTCGTTTTCAGCATTCCTATACTGTTTCTTAGCTAGACAGATTCCACAGTGCTGAACAATATAATCAGGAACCAATGCGAGAATAAAGGAATGCTGAACAAAAACAGGATAAGATCAAAACCAAGACTGGCCAGCAAGGGAGGCTTCCCAGAAGAAAGCATCTTCAGGTGGTATTGAAAGCAGCAGTGCCAGAGTCTGCTGGGCATCCGTGCAGGTGGAGCCACCACACTAAAGGAATTTCTCCTGGTGGACTCCCAGAAAGCCATGGGCCCCAAGTTGTTTGGGGCTTTTCTCCTCTAGCATCTCTGTGGTTTAACCTGTGTGTCTGTGTGCTTGCATGTGCGTGCATGTGTGCGTCCACGCAGTTAATTGTGCATCCCCTCAAGGACTCATTGAGAGGATGGCCAATCCAAAATGAATGAACTTAGGTAGACCTTTATGCAGTCCCCAAACTGGCAGTTTTTGCATTAAAATCCCACCCAAAATCAAACTGCTAAAAAACTCAGCACAGTGCGAAAACAGTTTCCTAGCATCTTTCCAGAGGTGTGGTTCCCCTCGAAGTTGAATAAGAAGATGGAAGTACTTCCTAAATTCCGGAAGTGTCATCATCTTTTGCCTTTTGCTCCTCCTGTTCCGCTCTTTTGTCTGCATCTAGATCATAAGATTCTTGGGATAGCAGCCTTCACTCTCATTCTTTGTTATGTTGTTATAGTGCACTGGTGGCAAACCTATTGCACGCGTGCCACAGTGGGCACACAGAGCCCTCTCTGTCGGCACGCGAGCCAAGTCACCCCACCATCACCCAGCAGCCAAGCATCGGATAACAGCGCACATAGGGGCCATGCGTATGCTCGGAAAGGAGTAGCGGTGCCAGGCAATGACATCACGAGCCGCGACTCATTAGCAGCGACTCATCTGAGCTTTCGCGTGACCGGTCAGTGCGCTGCCAAAGTTTTTCTTTTTTTGCACTTCACCAGAAGGTCCCCCAATCCTCTAGAGCAAATTTGGGGTGCATGGGGGTCTGAAGAGAAGAGGTGAAATTAGGGTAGCATAAGAATTTTGTTCTTATACACAAAATATGCAAATGTACCCTGGTCAAATTTCTGATTGTGAGCATGAGTGTATGCCCACTGAAAATATTCACAAATGGTTGAACTCACACTCATCCTCATCTCTTTTCTGAATTCCAGTACAGTCCATGCACATTTCCTCTGAAGACTCAGTCAGCCATGATTTCACCTATGGAGAATAGTTGAGCAAATTAGGAAATCATTGAAAATTTGGGGGGACCTGCACATCTCTCCTATTCAGTGGCTGCTTCCTTTGCACAAGTTCCCCATTTTCACAGAACAAACAGAAATCACAAGTGGGAATGGGAGAAGTATGGGGGCTTGACAGAAATGCTATCAGAAGTTTTCCATTTAAAAAATGTGTTTTCCAGGTTATTTTGGACTGCAGTTTCCAGAATCCCAGAACACTGGCAAGTTCTGGAAGTTTTCATACAAAACAATCTGGATTTTCCTCCTTTCTGGTTTTGCATGAAGTTAGCAATATTCCTGCTTTAACGTCTCCTTTGACTCTTAAATGGTACAAGCCTGCATGCAGTGGCCAAAGAAAGAAAGCTCTGTTCTGCTGAAGGGGAAGTCTGACCATGAGGCTGAACCACAACAACCCAGAGCAAGGCCCTCTCCACTCAGGCAGTGGGAGAAAGCACTGAGTAACAGACTTGCCTCGCACAGGAAAGCCTGGCATTCTTTGCATCGCATTGCCATTGTGTCACTGTCTGAGCCCAGGGTCATGGGAGAAGGAAGGCTTAGTGCTGCTCCAGCTGATTCCACCCAGGGATCGGGGCTGCCAGCTGCACAATGCAAGCAGCATGTTAGAAGAAGGAAAACACAAGGCCATTGTCTCCTTTGCCTTTGAAGGAACTGTTCCTGATCAGTCACTTTTTAGAATAAACACTGGCCAGGGATCTCACATGTGGAGCAGGAGCACGAGATCTTTGGAATTACCCACACAATCTTCAGATCACTGTTTTCCTCTCTGCAGGCCAAATTCATGGGATGACAGATGGAAGGAGGATAGGAATGGTGCTCAGCTGCAGTTCATTGTCAATTTCACATATTGGCAAAGGTGAAAGCATGGAATCAATGTGGTTCTTTCCTCTCTCTCACTCACTGACACACACACACACAAGCACATTTCTAACCTTCAGGTCATGGTGTAGTGGAGCTTACAGGGTTGACACACCAGGATGTTTGATTAGCAAAGTCAACTTGAGTTGCCTTGTTCCCTCTGCGCTTAGTGACAATCCTCACTCTGGCTGGTGGGGGCTGCAGATTGAGCTTCCCAGCAGCGATATCATGTTATGAACTCTTCCTGTTATAATGCAAAGGATTTTGGGGTGGCTTGGTCTTGATGAGAGAAACAAGACCCGTTTGCTTTGCAAAAGACATCCTTCACCAGGAGGGCTGTTGACCAAGGGGCTCCTCCTCCACTGCAGCTTTTCCTTTCAGCTTTGTAAGACTTAACCATGGTGCTGAACCTATTTGTGACTGAAGCTCAGCACCATAGATAGCTACTCCTATGAAGCTAATTCCTATAACGATCCAAAGAAAAACTGCAATGGATCAGGAGCTCTGTTTACAAAGGAGTCACCTTGTATATTATAAAGAGAGGGAAGAAGCGCTGCATTCAAGGGAGAAGTAAACTGCAGTAATAGGGTAAGAAAGGGTCTTTAAAGGGGGGAATGACTGAAAAAGGAAAAGAAATCTGCAGAACCATCTCTCAGCACCTACATAAGAGACAAGACCTGCTCATGATCACCCCTCAGAAATTCAGCATTCAGAAGATTCTGGGAGAAAGTTCTGAGCCCTAAAATATGACTACTAGAACTGAGTAGTAGTTCTTTCGAAAACTCTTTCAATTTTTCAGATAAGTCCTGCGATCTTCCTTTTCTCACCCCTCTGGCAAGAAAAGGTCAGTGTGCCAAATTTTCAAGGTTTTCTTCCCTAGGTTTGCTGGGTTTACTCATCTCTCCCCCTTCCATGTCCTGGAATGATGATCCAAATGAAAGCCCGCACGCCTGGACAATTGCTCTTGCTTCCACTTGCATGGCAGTGCATCAGCGGCAACACCAGCAACAACACAGACCTTTAGGAGAAGGGGTCAAGCTTGCCATTTGTGAGCTCTGCCTGTTAGAAACTGCTGGACAATTTCTCTTCCCCTGGAGAAATTCAGTAAAACTGTCTCCCCAGTTTCTCTGCCTACTAATAGGATGGGTAGTTTTGAAGATCTTTTGTGCACAGCTCTGATACAAACCTGTTTTAATCAATGGGAGAAAGGGGTACATTTCAAAGGTGTATGCAATTTTGTGCAAAAATCTAGGCGGGGATTTTCACAGAAAAAGAAGAGGCCATGCTGATGCAGACATGAGTCAGAGTGAGCATCCAGGAGGAATTTCGAGAATATCCAGTAGCTTGGAATTTGCTGAATCACCCATCCCTGCTTCCATCACAGAGCATCTGCTAAGGAAAGGAATTTTGCCTATGGCTTAACACACAGGCAAGCCATCATCTCAAAACATTGTGTTCAAAATAAGCTCAGAGCTATTCATGAGCCCAGCCAGAGATGCAAGAGTTGCCTGGCATGACTCTCACCGGCACAAGCAAATGATGATGATAATGATGATACCAGCAGGAAGCCTGGCGGGATGGATGCAGCGGTGTGGGTGCCGCAGCAGCAGGGTTCAGACTGGGAAGAGGGAATTGGGCAACTGCCACTGTTGACATGGCATTCCAGCACAGGGGGAGTGCTGCACATAGCTGGAATTCTCTCTGTACTACAAAGGCTATATGACTAAGGCAATGAATCATTCATTGTAACCACTGTACTGAATCACTGATAAAACATGCTGCAAGGTTCATGTCTAAAAATATATGGACTTTATGGCATCTATTGTGTCCACTTTTGGGGGATTGTCAGGTGCCTTTTGCTCTGCTGTCCGTGCATCGACCGAGTCAGATTTTGTGCAAACGTGTCCATCTGCATTGGCTCCAATTCATTCTTGCGCAAATTCATACTTGTGAAAATGCTCAAATGTCCCCCACCTACACAATATGCACATTCCCACAATGAGCATTTTCATACTTTAATCTAGAGGCAGAAATGCACATTTTCACTCAGAGTTATCCCCCCCCCCCCCATTTTTTATGACTCAGTTTGTGGAACATAAAAACAGTCTGCAGGTCTGTGGAATCTGTGTACCTCTGGAAAAGCCAGTCCACTGCAGAGGCTGTGGGTTCAACTCATGGAGATGCACACTCATTTGAATCAGATGCAGATTTCTCCAGCATCCCTGTGTCCACCTTTTTCCATGCTTTCCACTTCTCCACTCAGACAGCAAGGACCCACGGACTTATGCCTGCATTCTGCACCTTAGACTAGCAGGAGCTAGTACCTATCAGAACTCACAGACAATGCATTTCTTAAGGATCTTTACCCCCCAAGCATATCTGCTCCCTCTGATGCCTAACCTATTTGAAAGGAGGGCAGGGTTTCCCCTTTTCTGTACTTTTACCCAGGGGAAACAAACAAACACTCTCTCCTACTCCATTTTTCATTAGTGGTCCTGACTGCTCTTTAGAAGGCCAGATCTGAAGATGAAACTCAAATACTTTGGCCACCTGATGAGAAGGAAGGACTCCCTGGAGAAGAGCCTAATGCTGGGAACTACTGATGGCAAAAGAAGGAGGGGACGGCAGAGGATGACGTGGCTAGATGGAGTCACTGAAGCAGTTGGTGTGAGCTTGAGTGGACTCCAAGGGATGGTGGAGGACAGGTAGGCCTGGAGGAATGTTGTCCATGGGGTCAGGATGGGTCGGACACAACTTCGCAACTAACAACAACAACAACAGAGGGAAGCAACCTAAAAGTGACTTAGATTTCATGGCCAAATGGGGACTAGGAGATTCTGAGGTTGTTGTATGAAAAGCTGGAGATATTTTCATACATACTTTTCCAAGGATAAACATCAACAGTGTACATTGTTGAAATGCACACCATCTTTTCCCACCAATTAAGGCTTGTTTGAGTACATTTTCCAAAACAGTGTATCTTGCATGCATATTTTTCAAACAGATTTTATGTTTTCAAAACAGAGGGTACCCAACAGTTCTCTGTTTCTTGCTCCCACCAACTCTGGCAGGATGCAGAATAGCTTGTGCAATACCTGATACAGACAGAACACTAATACAGAGCCTTTAGTTTCATGCTTCAGTCTGTTATTAAAATGTTCTGCTTCTCAGTGGACAGTCTGCCTGTCTAGCTTCTGTAATTCTGATCAGACATCTCAGATCTATGAATGCCAGTCTGATAGTAATAGAAACAACCTGTTACAAGGTTGCATTATGATCCATTTACCATTTGGATTGCACATCGATCCAAACAGTGGAAAAACAATTACCCATCATGTCAGAAAACTTCCAGGTAATCAGAGCAAACAAAACTCAGAATGTTCCCTTCTCCAAGGAAGGCTTTCCAAACAATAGGTTGGAGCTGGTGTTAGTTCTACCAAGAGTGGATTAACTGAAATCAATGAGGCTTCAGGAAATTACTTACTTGTTCCACTGACTTAAATATGTCTGGTCAAAGACTGATTATACCTGGATGATCCAACCTAACCAGTTTCACGAACACACACATTATAGCTACAGCACGGGATATTCTGTTTCTGTAATAAAGTAATCAGTTCTGTGCTGACGATACAAACACAGAGACTGAGTTAACCGAAGTCCAACATTCCAATATCTCACCTGGAACACACCCACCCTTGGAACATGCTGCCTGCATCGTCGCTCCACATGCTAGGGCCTGGAAACAGGTGGCAACGTTGGTGCAGGCACAAAACCCGGCTGCTATACATCTGTACCTATATATAGATACATAGAAAAAGCAAGCCAATTGCCAGCTACCCAGAAAGAAAATCTATCCCTGCACATGAACAGTAGCTCATCCTTCCAAACTGCCCTTTACCAGGAAATGTGGTGTTAATGTTTTTGATCCATTAAAATGGGGTTATCTTATCTTCAGCACTGGCTTAGATAAACATTATCTCTCTTCCTCCCCGCCCCCACCACCGTGTGTGTTTGTGTGTGAGTCTCACTTCTCAAGACGTGCCCTCCTGTTGCTAATAATCATTTACTCAACCTAAGTAAAACCACTAAATCTTACAACTCTTCCTCTTCCTCCTTTTCCTCTCTTTCTCTTTCTTCCTCTTCTTTCTCAATGACTCAGCATTCCATTGCAATGAGAATGCTCAGGGTTGTTTTTCCACCCATTCTGCAGATGAAACCCCCTGGCATTTCACTTTCACTTTTCCACTCCTTTCTCTCCAGCTCCATTTCACCTGGTGCTTCAGTGCTAGAAAGCCAGCCCACAGTCTCCAGTGGCTTGGAGTGAATGAAGAAGCACCCTGGCAGTGTTTTAAAATTATTTGAGGGGGGTTTGTGGCAGAGGGATGGTTTTCTGCTGCATTCCAAGTGCTACAGGATAGAGAAGAGTGTGCAAAAATTGGTAGTTGCATTAACCTCCCATGCTAGTTTCAGCAATGATCCCCACAATCTCCCGCTCTTTTGTTTGTGGGACTTCTTCTTGGCTTAATTCTTGCTTCGGAAGTGAGCTGAGCTGAGAAGTCCACAGACTCTTGTGAAAAGGGGAACCAGTTGCACAACCAGCAGCCTTCTTCCACAGCGTGTGGAGCACCAAAGCTGCAAGTCACACATGACTGTGTGGAGCACCACTTGCACAGAACTTGGGCTCATTTCCTTGCACGTCCTGCACACTCAGAGCACTCACCGGCAGGTTGGATTTACGGCCATGAGACAGCAAGCTGGAGTCCAGGGAGCAAGCCTGGGGAATCTGGTGGATTTTCACCCCTCAGATGGATGTCTCACACATTCCTATCCCATGTTGCTCCCCAGATGGAGATATGCCTTGTTTGGAAGTCCCATTGCTCTCCCAGGATGCTACCAAAGTACAATTCAGCTTCCAAATCTTCCCTGTTCCCCTTGTTCTAAAACAGCAGTGTGGAACCTCTTTCACTTTGGGGCCCAATTCCATTTCAGAGAAACTTCAGGAGCCCACATCCCAGAGATGGATGAGTCCAAAGAGAAAGGGGACAGGGCCAACAATCCCGGCATTGTATAGGTCCAAGATCTTACTGCTGGGGTCTATGTCTTTGGAGAGGCATTTCGACCATTTGGGATGGGTTAGGGTTAGGAGGTGGTGGCAGCAGAAGGTTGTGTAGCCCTCTGGGATGTGGGCTCCTGAAAACCACAGAAGAGCAAGACTTGGCTGACAGTTCTGAAGCTCTGCAACTCTTTTAGAGCAAAGCTAATTCTGTTTTTGCTGCTGCTGTTCTTCCCTGTCAAATTTAGAATTGATAGTGGGGGCCTCAGAAAGGGCCAGGAAGGCTGCACACCCAAAAAGATGGCCATGGGGCATCCATTCAAGGTTTTGTGGTGCAGCATGGAATTGCATGTAGAAAGTACCAGGTTCAATCCTCAATTATATGAAGGTCCAATCTTCAATTTTGTGATCTAAGGAACTGGGAAATATACCTGTCCAGCAACACTTGGCTAGATAGGCTAATTGTGCAATTTAGGGGGACTAGAAGTTGCCTTTTATTAACTCATAAAAGTATCAGAAGAGCCCATCCAGACCAACCTTCTGTTCACAAAGCTTCCCACAGGAAACCCACAACCAGGACTTGGGCACAACACCACCTTCTCATTCATGTTCCGCACAGCCAGCATGCAGAGGCGTAATGCCTAGGGTACTAAAGGGAGCACAGAGCTATCTAAACTGGAAACCATCGATTACTCTCTTGTCCATGGATTTGTCCAATACCCCTTCAGAGCCATCCAGTGGCCATCCATACGTCTTGCAGGAGCAAAGTTTATCTCATTGTGGTGCAGAGAAGTCCCTCCTTCTCTCTGTCCTGACTCTTTTCTCAATCAACTTCATGAGCCAAGCGATTGTCTTGTCTAGCCCGACATTCTCTGCACCAGTCATGTCCAGCCTAGTGCTCACAAGGTGTTTTGGGCTCCATCAGCATCAGCCGCCATGGCCAATGATCAGGAACACTGGGGGTTGTGATTCAAGGTGGACCACAATGGGAAAACACCAGTAGGGCTGAATGGATCTCTCAGATTCACTTTTTCCCACATTCAATTACCAAAAAAATCTGGATTGCTTCATATCCCATGTGCCATTTATGAAGCAATTTGGTAAGTTCAGGTTCGTGTAGACTCACACACATACAAATCCAAATGAAATTCCCATCCAGCCCTAGACTCCACATTGAGCTAGTCTCTTTTGCACTCACTGGCTTCTCCCCAGAGTTTCAGGAAAGAGGATTGCTCAGACCCACCAGGGGACATCAGTCATTGATGGTCCTGGAGCTAAACAGACCCAAAGGAACAGCTGGGCTCTGTCTCACTTAAATCATGCCCTCTACTGCTGCATTGTGGCCCTTCTGTTTAAAGAGACCATTTAATGGTGTGTACATTGATAACTGTTTAATGATGTGCACTCAATAGAGTCACTCCATGGAGCAATGAGCTTTTGATGTGCTCAAACATACATGACTCAAGTGATCTCCATTTTGCTGTGAGTTGGCTGCACATTCAATGGGCAACCCACCAGAGTGGTTGGCACTTACAGACACTTGCATTGTTGTTTACAGAATATCCACACTGGAGTTTTCTGTGCCTTATTGCTCCAATTGTATTGAACTCCAGTACAACTATTGAGGCAAACAGAATTTCAGTCAAAGGCTGCAGCAAAATTGCTGCTTGCTTAAGCAAGAGCGTGCATGTATTTGCAGGAAACATTCCTTCTTGTGTTTCAGAAAAGCCACACGAATATACATCCAATCCCTGGCAAACCTCCAATCTTTGTTACCTTTCAGACTTCCAACTGAATGCTTGTGACACCTTCACAACTTCAGTTTGAAGGTCTGCACATATCCATTTATGATAGTACCTGTGCGGTGCTATCTCCACAAATTTCAGAACCGGGTGGTGAGAACATGGAGCTCCTGGTTAAATAGACAGACCCCAACCTTAGGCATTCAATGTATAGCTGTGGAAGTTGGACCGTAAGGAAGGCTGAGCACCAAAGAATCGAGGCCTTTGAATTGTGGTGGTGAAGGCTCCTGAGAGTCCCTTGGACTGCAAAGAGATCAAACCAGTCAATCTTAAAGGAAACCAACCCTGACTGCTCTTTAGAAGACCACATACTGAAGATGAAACTCAAATACTTTGGCCACCTAATGAGAAGGAACAACTCACTGGAGAAGACCCTGATGCTGGGAGTGACTGATGGCAAAAGGAAAAGGGGACAGCAGAGGTTGAGACAGCTAGATGGAGTCACTGGGTATGGGCTTGGGTGGACTCCAAGGGATGGTGGAGGACAGGAGAGCCTGGAGGAATGTTGTCTATGGGGTCATGATGGGCCGGGTATGACTTTGTGGCTAACACAACAAATCTTAGGCAAGTGTCTGTGGGATCTATGCAGCTCTTCAGGTTGGGTTCTTGGAGATCAGGGACAGTGACCACCTGCAAGATCCCACTTGCTGCTTTGACTCGATCAAACACTTGAAGGGGCCTTCGTGGTTTGCTAGTACGAGAGCTGTAGTGGATCTGTCTGGTTACACAAATGCATGCTTCAGGTTCACATGGTCACCTCTTTGTGAGAAGTGTGCAGAATTATTATGATTATTGTTGCATTACTCTGTTTTTGCGATAATTAAAGCTAGCTTTCTTTTCATCAGTAATTCATAAGAATCACCACCTTTAGGATATTTGTACAAATTGTACCCATCTTCTTTATGTGTATCTCTTTGCCTTCCTCCTACACTTTTTGTCACCACAACAGTGGAGGTTTTTTGTCTGTGGCTTTGCTATCTTACCTTTGATCCAAGTAGCCAAACCAACATAATGATCCCCCTCCTCCTCTCCATTTTGTCCTCACAACAACCGAGTGAGTTATGATAGATTGAAAGTCGGTGACTGGCCCAAGTAATGCATTGAGCTTCAGGTCCGAGCGCAGGGATAAGCTGGTCGCAGTCCAACCTTCTAATCGTGGGCTCAACCACGGCATGACTCTAACTAATGGCTACCCATTTTCTCAAAATACCATGGAGTTGCATCATCCCAAAGCATTCTGGGAAAATAAATGGCCCTATTTACCCCAGAATGCCCAAGAACAATGCAGCAGCATTAGTTCCCCTTTGCTCAGCACTGGTTAGGCCCCGCCTGGAGTACTGAATCCAGTTCTGGGAGTCACAGTTAAAGAAAGGTGCAGACTAACTGGAAGGGGTTCAGAGGAGGGCAGCAAGGATAATCTGGGCCTGGAAACTAAGCACTATGAGGAAGATTGGAAGAACTGGGCATGTATAGCCTTGAAAGAGAGTACTGAGGGGAGATATGATGGCACTCTGCAAGTACTTGAAAGGCCAGTATCTCTTCCTGATCATCCCAGAGTGTAGGACACAGAATAATGGGCTCAAGTTACAGGAAGCCAGTTTCTGGCTTGATATCTAGAAACATTTCCTGACTGTTAGAGCCGTAGACAATGGAACCAATTACCCCAGGAGGTGGTGGGCTCTCCCACCCTGGTGGCATTCAGGATGCAACTGGACAGCCATCTGAGAGGGACGGTTTACTTGGAGTCCTGCACTGAGCAGGGGTCGAAGCCAAGGGCCCTCTGGCCCCTTCTATCATTCTATGATTTAGAGTATTTTAGAAAAATAAATAGAAAAGGGCTGCTAGAAAAAAGGCTGAGAGAAACTCCTGCTACCAGGAAAATGTGTGCATGATAGAGAGAGACTCTGTTCATAAATGAATGGCAAAAAGTATGGTTGATAAAACAAAAATGGACCTTAGTTGTACTATTTGTGTTTCTCATGGCATTCACTTTGTGTACGTGGAATGGAACATAATGATGGAGAACATGGACTGGAAATACAGAGTTAAGTATTTATATGTTTTACAAGGCACTGGTAAAACACTCTCAAAACCATCTTCATAGTCCTAAGGTTTAAAAGCACATGCTTGCTGTAATTGTCAGGATGCTAAATTCCTCTGTTTTCAATACTAGATCCAATGTATTTGCTGCAGTTTCAAATTCTGTATATTTCAGTTTGGTTTAGTATTTATTATTTATCTATTATTTCATACACACATTGTGTACAACTCTATATCCAGATGAATTCTGGAGTGGTGAACAATAGAAAGAAAACTCACATTTTTAATACATTAAAAAACATTGCAGCTATGGGTGGTCATTAAGGAAGGCTCCCTGAAAGAAAGATGTCTTCTACAGGTATCAAAAGAGTATTATAGCCTATCTGATCCCCAAGGCGGGGAGTTCCCCACATCTGGAAGCTGCTCCTAAACCTTACTGAAAGATCTTCTTCTGGTAGACTCCCATCAGGCCAGAAGTCCATGTGCAGATTGGTAACTGGGCAGACTGGCAAGAGATACTGGCACGGAATCAGGAAATAAACACAGCCCTGAGTGTTGTACTGCAGGAACTGCCCACAGTGCTTCTTTGGCAGGGTTCCACACAAGCAATTGCCAGACTCTGTTGCTTATTTAGGTTGATAAGTTTGTTATGCATCTTCCATGGCTCTCAGCCCAAGTTCAGCAGCAGCACCTTGCCTAAACCTGCTTTCCCTGTTGCAAAGGCAAAGCAGCCCTGCCCAAATGCCTGTTCCAAACTGTGACGTTATTGTTCTTAGCTACCAAGAATGTAGAAGGAGTTGGGAAGCCCCGGATGGGGGTGGAGAGAGATAGAAGAGAAATACAAGTTGCGTGTTTCACAACTGCAGTACATATGGCCACCTAAAGGCCTCGTAGCCAGCACTTATAGCACGCTCCTTCTGTATGCATAGATGTGACATTTCCAGACACCTGCGAAACTGCTCTCAGTCTCCAGGCCCCCTGCAAGTGGAGCCTATTAGGAAGGGTGGATGAAGGACAGTTTTAAAATATTTTACATAAATAACACAGAAAGTGAAACGATATGCAAATTAACAGATGAAATGGAAGTTGCAAAAAGCTTCACGTGTTCTGAGTTAGGTCATCTTTTAAAAATCCTAGTCTCAGCTTACCATCTATTGGGGAAGGTTTTGCAATGACCAAAGAAATTGACGATGTGCAGACTACTTTCATACCCAGGGAGGACACATAGACTCTGTCATTTTCAGCATTCTAAATACTGCAGAAGTGCTCATAATAATGTTGTTACTTCTAGCCCCTCTGTCAGTGAAGTGGCCAGGAGAATGCAAGTTGTCTTCATACTGTTGGGTCCATGAAATATTTGAGCAAGCTACCGTATTTCTCCATCTGTAAGATGCCCCCATGTATAGGATCCCCCCACCACTTCTCTTACCCAAAATTCAGAAATCAGTCGGAACACTCCGGCGTTACCACTCCCTGTCGCATTTGGGCACTGGGTACATGCTCTCTGCAGCATCCACTGATGTCAGTTACATAAGGCTCATGATTGGAGGAAACCTATTAGTTTGTCTCTGCAATCAGAAGTTTTGCTCGTGAGGCTAGTTTTCAGAGATAAGGTATCGGCAGTTTCGCAACCACAGTTCTCCTCTTGCCCCCCACCCCACCCCGTGTTTAAGACGCCCCTCCATTTTTAGGTAAATATTTTTAAGAAAAAGTATCGTCTTACACATGGAAAAATATGGTAACTTTTTCTTTGAACTTTTCTTTTGGACATTGGTGGCTGGTAGCTATCAGTTACTAGGCAACAATAACTCCATTCTTCCAAATGAAGACCTACTCTTCTAGAGATAGCTTACATTTTGTACATGTTTGTTAAAACGATTCCTGGAGAAATTCACCTCTGAAAGGACCCGAGAAGGAGGACGGTGTTAGCATGCTAGCCAGTGAGTTGCCTTGGATTCCCGGCTCCTCACCCATCGAGAGTTCTGCCGCAGTGACGGACACAAATGCATAATTTTGCATGCCTGATTCTGCAGAATGCATGCATCACTTTCTTCACTGAACCCCTTGTCTCTGGATTGCTTTTCCAGTCTAACATTTCCCTGAGAGATTTATTAGTTGTTTAAAGTCACAGCATTAAATCACAGGAGGGAGAAGCCCAAACCCTTCCACTGATCTGACTTCAACAATGCACACACGAATAATGGCCCTCCATCCCTTTCATCTACAGAGCAGAGTTCATGGTACAGTTCCCCGGAGATGGAAACTAAGGAGAGACCAAGCTAAGACGCCAAGAATATTGCATAAGAGCCATTTCTCTCATTCTTTTCTGTGGCATTTCCAACACAAACATTCCCAGCTGCATGCCAGTTTTGTGCCCTTCAGTCCTGTTCTTCAAAGGTTGTGCCACCCAGAGAGTCCCAAACTCTTAGAAGAGAGGAGAAAGACCATACTACTGTCTCCAATCTGTTACAACTGCAGGTAAAACGGAACTGCTTGAGGGTGAATTACAGCCAATGACTGGAATGAACTGATATCTTATGCCCATTTAACATTTGGTCACATTTCAAACTGTGCAAGGGGAGGATCAAAGATGGAGGACCATTGGCTCTGCCAGCAAGAACTGATGCAGAATGTAAGCCAAAATGGCATGGGTCTTTCTGAGAATATTTTGGTAGCCCTGCATAGGGTGTGTTTTAAATGGGGTATTTATATGGGC
Organism: Varanus komodoensis; assembly: GCF_004798865.1. NCBI lineage: Eukaryota > Metazoa > Chordata > Lepidosauria > Squamata > Varanidae > Varanus > Varanus komodoensis. The sequence goes on from NW_025335759.1 coordinate 2,859,794, forward strand.
TTGGCTGCATGCGTGGGATCCTGCCTAGAGAGTGTTTAAAGGACTCAAATATGAAGTTGCTGCTTTTCTAAGAAAAATATGTAATATGTTCCTAGGGCCAACATCTGTTCCAGAGGACTGACAGATGGCCAACTAACACCATTTTTAAAGGGGAAATCTGGGAAATTGCAGGATGCTTAGGTTAACATCTGTTTTCAGGAAAATTGGTGGAAACATTATTAAAAATGAATTAGCAAGCATGTAGTAGGACAGGACACACTGAGTAATAACAATTACTATAGTCTTGCATTTATATCCCACCTTTCTTTCTCTTGCAAAGAACCCCAGGTGGCCTACCATTTTCTCTCTCTCCATTTTATTCTAGTAGAGATTATGTACTTGGATTTCCAAAAGATTTTTCACAAAGTCTCTCCTGAAAGACTCCTGAGAAAATGTTGCATTTATCGCAAAAGAGAAAAGGTCCTTTTGCGAATGAAGAACTGTTTACAGAATAGAAAGCAGAAAATAGGAATAATGGTGATTTCTCCCAATGGAGGGATGTAAGCTCTGCATTCCTACAGGGATCTTGGAAATAATGCTTTTCAAATTATTCTTAAATGATCTGGAACTAAGAGTGAGCAGTGAACTGACCACATTTGCTTCTGTTACAAAATTACTTAAGGTGTTTTTAAAATGAAAATTGTATTGTGAGAAACTCCTAAAAGATCTCCCCAAGCTGGGACAATGAGCACGAAAATGGCAAATGAGGCGCATTGTAAGCAAGTGTCGAGTGATGCACATTGGGGTGAGGGAGCCCCAGTTTCAAGTATAAACTGGTGGGATCTGAGCTAGTTGCAACTGGTCAAGAAAGAGCTCTGGAGGGAGGGGGGCACCTCTATAAAAATGTCAGCCTGCCATGCAGCGGCCACCCATTTGGTTGAGTTTAATCCGGACAAAAGCATGGAGAGTAAGGCTGTCAGAGGCAGTCTGGTGGCTCTGTGCCACCTCCAAGATCAGAAGCGGGATGCCAAAGTGCATCTTCGCCAGGACGCATGGGCAGGAATGTGCCGTTGCTCTCCCTTCCTGCTGTGGGTTCCCATGGCAGCTGTCTGGTCACCATGAAAACAGAATACTGGACTAAAAACAGGCTTGCTCTGATCCAAATGCTTCTGTTTGTTTGTTTGTGGTTTTTATAACCCATCCAGTTATCTGGGCTTGATCTCAGGACGGTTTACACATCAGCAATCTAAAAACATAAATCATATAAAAACACAACCAATCACAATATAACAGAGGGTGGTCACAAAGGCCCACCCCACTTCTCCGTCAGCTTCACTGGCTCCCCATTTCAAGGTGTTGGTTATCACCTATAAAGCCCTCAACAGCTTGGGACCTGGTTATCTAAAGGAACGTCTGTGTCCATATATGCCCGCCTGCCCCCTGAGATCGGCAGAGGATGCCCTTCTCCGGGAACCCTCCGTGAAGGATATTAGGAGGGTGAGTACCCACAGGAGGGCCTTTTCTGTGGTGGCGCCCAATCTATGGAATGCGCTCCTCAGACAGGTCCACCTGGTGCCGTCATTATTTGCTTTTCAGAGCCAGGTAAAGACCTTTTTATTTAAAAGTTATTTTAACTGTTAATTTATTAATTGTATTTATTGGGCTTTTATGTACGTGCCGAGATGTTTCTGGGTTTTTTAAGTCTAATTATATAATTGTTTGTTTATGTTTATTTATTAATGTTGTAAGCCACCCTGAAGCTTTTTGCGAATGGGACGGCATAGAAATGGTTTAAATAAATAAATAAATGCTACCACAATAACCATAAATAGTAATAACATATATGATAACTCCAAATCACAAAATTATGACGTCCCCCTTCCCCGTCTAATCCTTTTATTGACTGCTTGAAAAGTTTTGTTTCTATCCCATAGTGGGATCTATGCTATTTCTGAAGCAGTCTTTGACCTTTGTCACAAACAAAGAGCTGTTTATGCACTTTGATCTTCCTTCCAGTTCCCCTTTAGATGCAGCCATGCATCCATCCCTTGGGTACAGAACTCGAAACAGGAGGGATTTCTAGGAAATTGCTGCTATGTACTGTCTATCGCAAACATTTATTGATACTGGCCTCTTGCTTATGAGCACATTGCTGCTGAGGACTGTCTGGAGGAATGTAAGCTGCATGTCACTGTGTGCTCAGTCTGTAAGTATAAACACTCTCCACTTTATTTGCCCGCACATTTAGCCAACAGCATTTCAAAAATGTGCACAAAACCTACCTCCACCCAAAGCTTATATTCAGATTGCTTTTCATTGCAGCAATGCTGTTGTCACCCGTGTCAGTTTCTCCAGAAATGATTTACAGTACCTAAAACCAGACTGCATATTATCCAGCAATTTTCCAGTCATGACACTGTGCAAATGTCAGTAAATCCATCAACTGCACCTTTTTCTATAGAATTTGGCTTGGGATTGGCAGGGTGTACATTTGAGGGTCTCAGCTTTTCTTTACACCCAAAAGAGATTTGGGAAAGGGGTCAGGAAACATTTTTATTCCTTCCTTTTTGTTTGTAAAGTTGTGGAATTACAAAACTTCCTTATTTCACCTTTGCTCCCTTCTACAATGTTGCTGATTTTAAATGTGGGAAAAAAAAACAGTGGGGGATGAACTGATTCACTTTTTAAACTTTTAGTGGTTCAGGTTTTACCCTGTAAAATGCCCAAGTGGAAATCATTCTAGGAATATGGAACATGTTCCTCTGCTGCAGAAAAAAGAATCAATCAAAAATACAACTTCCTATATCAAGATGCTTTGATACAAACTTAGGCTGTGTGACCACATTAGGAATACTGTGTACAATTCTCAACACTGGTCCACAAAAATGATATTGCAGCAATGGAAAAGATGGAAAATAAAGCCATGAAAATGGTCAAAGAGTTACCTTAAGTCCCCTATGCAGAAAAGATATACTATTTGGGCCTTCAGAGCTTAGTGAGCAGGGAGACAAATGATGTGTATATATTTATGAAAAGTATGGAAAAACCTTAGAGGGACATTTATTAAAACATTAAAAATGTTTTAATAAATAAATAAATAAATAAATAAATTTCTCTTCCTCCCTCCCAATGCTAGGGATGAAGCGGAATGGTGAGAGATGCAGAACAGACCAAAGGAAGTGTCTCTTCCCATTGCTGTGCCAAGAATTGGTTTCTCCAAGATGCAATGGTGGCCACCAACTGGAGTAGCTTGAAAAGGGATCGGCCCAATTTATAGGGCATACGAATGCAAATGGCTGCTAATAATGACAGATGCACCTTACCTCCAGTAACACCAGCCAAGTGTACCCATGTACAGCAGGAGGTGAGATGCAGGAGCATCTTCTAATTGTGGGCTTTCCATTGGGGCATCAGGTTGGCCACTTTGGGAACATCAGGCTGGATGCAGGTTCCCTCTTTTCAATGAACAGCTCTCCATTTCAGAAAACTGGTGAAACCACCAGGTGTCTTCTGTTTGGAGAGGTGTCCCATGCCCATTTAACACCAGTATCATAAGCAGCCAATAAGACAGTGGAACCAGCTGCCTAGAGGGGTGGGGGGCTCTCCCACACTAGAGGCATTCAAAAAGAAACTGGACAGCCATCGGAGTGGGGTGGTGTAACATGGTGTCCTGCAAGAGCAGGGGGCTGGACTCAGTGGCCTTCATGGCCCCTTCCAACTCTACTGTTCTATGATATACAGGCCTGTGCATTCTGTGAGCATTCAGCAAGCCTTCTGCAAGTTCATCTGAGAGTTTCTTCCTGGCTCATGATGTCGCCAGATGCATCCTTTTGGTGCCTTGTGCACACAAGGTTACAATTACAATTATACAATTCACACAAGGTTATTATCTGGTCCTCATCAAATGATGGCTTGGTTACCCTGGTTTACATCGACCTCATAGCACCCGCCACATTGGAGAGTACATGCAGAATGTATACAAGGGCAGATGTACACAGCCCATCTTAGAATGAGAGGGGGAGCTTGGATTTGAATGGAGAACAACAGTGATGTCAAGTACGTGTAAGACACTCTGCAGAGAATTACTCCAGGTAGAGAAGACATGCAGCAAACAAAAAGACTGCTTCCCTAGGGAGCTTGATCACACAGATGAGTGCTGTGCTGAACATTTCTCCCACATTTCCCCCCACCATTCTCATCCCATTTGATAGAAAACAAGCGACTTTCAGAAAGAGATCCCATGGTGAAGAAACCAAATTTCTTGCACTTATTTTTGTTAGGCGGTAAGCGAGAAATTTCTATGCATGCCCTGCTTTTCGGGGTCTCACATCCCACTCAATGCCTAAGTGAAGGCATCATGAGATCATTCCACCGTGGGGCTTTTTTCATATTGGGAAGCTCAAATAACCTGAGATACTGCAGAAGAAGGGAGAGGCATGATGGATGGGAGCAGAGGTGACACAATCCTGCTCCCTCACACCTGTGTGGTGGACGATGCAAAAAGGGGACCGGCCTGCCAAGAGAGCTGCTGTTGCTGTCACTTTCAGAGGCAGCATTAAAAGAAAGCCTTGTGGGGGGAAAGGGCGATGGGCTAGAACTAGAACCCCTGGCAATGGAGAGTTCTGCCTGTGACAAACTGTTGAGAATTTCTGCTCTCCCTGGAGAAATTTGGGGACATTGTCCAGGGAACGTCTCTGCCAACACACAGGGTGAAGAATGTTGGGAGTCCAGAGGTGAACCGCCTTTGTTTTGGCAAGCGTTTCCTTGAGATAACGCTAAATATATGCTGTGCAACTGCTTTTGAGTGGAGCCAGAAGTCACAGCACCAGCAATTAGTTGACTGAGAAACAAATCAGAGGCAGAGGAAAAACCAAGCAGCAGTGTCAAGTAGCATTCCAGGATCAATGAGCAGGTGAAGACTGCAGGAGCAAGCTAGGAGGCACAGCCCAAAAATAACTCAGCAGCATGATGGAGTTCAAGAACACCTTGCTACGCAAGCCAGGATCACGTAGGACAGAAAGTCCTATCATGGCCTTTCCTGGCCAGAAGCATCCAGTGGCCAGTCCAGGGTAGAACTGGGATGAACCACAGCAGAATTCATCCCTCCAGTATTTGTAGGCCTCCTCTCATGCTCAGCCTGATCTTGGAAAGCGAGCTAAGCTGAAAGAAGCCTGCAAATGTCCATGGAATGAAGGCTGGTCAACTGGCAGCCCTCTTGCCTGTCAGGTGCAGCGGCTCAAACAAATACGGCTGCAGGCAGTAAAGAAGAGGCGTCCTACAGACATGCGGTGTGCCTGCAAGGAGCCTGGACTCCTGTCCTTGGCAAAGTGGACTGCACCCTTTGGATCCAAGCCCAGGGAATCTGATGGATTCCCACCCCCAGAATGGATTCTTCAGGCAACCCTAGTCCAGGGCCAGAAGGTTCTTCACTGAGAAGGTTGTTACCTGAAATTCAGTTATTCATCACACAAATTGGAATAATGCCAAGCATTGTTTCATAATAATTTCTGAACCAGGCAGATAATTAAATTGCTGCAGTTATCTCTAACATGAACAGAGCATTGAACTTAGCAACTCTGGGTCTTATCAAGCAGTTTCTTTCTCTCCCATATTCACTTTTGCTGCAATGAGGCATATTGATAAAGGTATCAGGGCAGAAATTATGATGCATTGTAGGCCATTTTTGCATGCCTGTGATTTATGGAAATATAGAACATTCTGAGAAGAAATTCATGGGCGTACTCCAAACTAGTCAATCATTTCTGATTAAAAACTCAGCTGCACTCAATTTAACATTTGACATACAAATTTCTAGAACATTTGATTTTTTCTGAATCTAGTCCACAGATGTTTCTTCTTTGTCGTCATCTGTGAAATGAAGCTGAAACTTGAAGTTAAAGCAAATGAAAGAAATGGGGAAATGTTAATTTCATAACACTTTCTTCTATTTCCTGTATTTCCTCATCTCTAACGGATATCTAGAGAATGTAGTCCCTGAGAAAAGCAATCGAATTTATAATAGGAAAGATTGGAAAGTAAAATGTGACTATCAAATGATTTGTATAAAGAAGTTTGGAATATAATTGTTACTGATAAGCTAAATTGTGGAATAAAGTTGACAAAAAGTTTGAGAAATAACAATTCCAAAGGTATTTGGAGACCATTTATTGAATATATTTTAATACAGAGGAAGGGGTGTGTACCATCACAAGATTCAATGAAATTTTGGAAAGGGAGTGGGAGTGAGGCTACCTAAATGACTACATGATTATACATTAAGTAACATGTATCTGATGGTCCAGGTGGAGGTTTGCATTGTTGCGTATTGCTTAGATTATTACTATTAATAATAATTTTATTATTCATATCATTTCATATTTGTATAGATTGTAAATTTTGTTTTTATTGTGTGTGTTTTGTATATTGAAAAAAAAATAAAAATTAAAAGAATGTGGCGCCCAAGAAAGAGATGTCACAGTGAGAAAGGGGGGGGGGTGTAAAACCCTAATTACTTTCTCAAGAGCTTTGTGGACAGTTTTCCTTGAGCCCTTTATTTTAGACAGGTTACCAGTACTGTGTTCAGCGGCCACTTGCTTCCATTTTAGACTCCAAGCAGCCAGGAATGCCATCCTGGACAAGCCATAAGACTTTCCAGTTCCTCAGAAGAAAATGGAAAAAACCACTCCACTCATAACTAGGGATCCAAACTCGGAACCCCCTCTGCTGCTTCAAATATAGCACAGAAAAAGGCCTGCTTGCTAAGTCCCTGAAGTCACAAAAGAGACATTGAGAAAGGTCTTTGGGGGCACTCCAGCAGAAAGGAGGGAGGAGGAGAGTGGCACTGCCGAGTGGGTGGTATCCCGATAGTCCCTGTCTCCTTTCCTCCTACTCCAAAGAACCGCATGAAGACACCCCAAAGTTTGCTGTTTCCATGCTTTGCAGAATTGCCAATGAAGGGCTCTTTTTGCCCCTCCTGGGATGCCCCAGATCCTCACAGTCTGGATGGTTACAGCCATCCCCACTTGTTCCCACCCCAAGTAATTTTAAGCTTGGGGTCATTTCTAGTATAGACTAGGATCACTGCAACCAAAACACCCCAGTTCGTCCTTCCACAAAAGTAAAATCAAGAGTCTTGTTTGTGCTGTCAGTGCCCAGGTCCCTATTATTTGAAAGATCCTATGTATTTCCGGATACATTTTTCACAATTCTTGATACTAGTAGCGAGCACTCTAAGAATCCCCCTTCCCAGTCCTGCTCAACTTTGGGAAAACCAGTAATTATGACTTCCAAGTATCAAATAAAATGGAACACACTTTCAGGTTTTTCTTCCACCTTTTGCTTTGAAAGTGAAAGTTATTCTCTTGTTTGGTTTGTGTTTTTTCTGTGCCTATTTGGCAAAATGCCAATTCCCACTCTCTAATCAAAGCTTTCAAAAGTAAGGATAAGAAGTCCTGATACAGATAAAAGGTATGGTCAAATGTTATATGCAGCAGATATCATAAATAAGGGTCATAATGCATCCGTATCTGGCACAGCTTTGTTTTGCAAGATAAAGGGTTTAGGATGCCCTTGATTCAGGTACTTAAGCATGTGTCTCTGTGGGTTGGACTGTTACTTTCGCCCAAAGTTGACTGAAAGGAAATGGGAGTGGTGGGCCAGACCATCCAGATGGCAGCAAGTTCAGGAAGGCACACCCATCGTCAGGTAGCAATGCCTTTCCAGAGAAAGACTATCTCATGTTGGCTCCAGCTCCACCAAGCCAGGACAGTAGCACGGCAAGTGCCATAACAGACCTGCTTTGTGATCAGGAGCAAAGTTGGCACCGTCGTAAATCATGCTGATTTAGAGCCAACCTTCCGAGGGCAACGAAGAGGAATGGGTCTCTTCAAAGGAGGGTTCCTCTAGTAATACAATGAGGTGCCATTGCTTCATAAAGCAACACAAGACCAAGACTTGCTGTCTTGGGTCAAGCTTGCTAAGCTGAAGAGGACCAACTCCAATCCAGCAGAAGATGGCTACTTTGCACAGCACCAAGTTGAGGTCCAAGACAGTACATCCCTAGGAAAGATCCCAAAGTGTGAGGATTCCTGGACCAAATTAGCAGTCACATACTGAGCATTAAGTTAGGCATATGGAAAAACACAGAGAGGAGGAATGGTATGGATTGGAGCAGCTGGAATTCTGAACATCCTGTAAGGCAACACTTTATGATACAACATTTTGTTACAGCTTCCAGTCCTATCTGTTTTTACCAAATTGCTCACTAAGACATCCTGCATGCAATAGGAAAGCTTTAATATCTGGATATCCGTGTTATATATACCAGGTGGCCTACAGTGAGGTTTATCCCATTCAGCTCTCTTCGTCATTTGCTTTGTTTTCAGTGTTTTAGCTCTGAGTGATGCTGTTTATGTCCCATTTCTTAATGTGTTCTACCTAGGGATGGAGGCAAATTTCATTCTGGTTGGAGCTGGTGGTGGGTCGGGAGGTTTAACACTTAGCAAAATTTATAGATGTCTTCATATATAACATGGGAAGAATGAGATTTTTTTAATGGATGCAGGAGAAACTGAAATATGCATTTGTCTATCTGGGCCTTGGAATTTAAGTACTTAGCTCAGAAAATTCTGGTTTGAATTTGCCTATATTCAGTCAGATTTGTGGTACTGAACTAGGGTGGCCACTTTCCCTCTCCCTCCCCTTCCCCTTCCCCTTCCCCTTCCCCTTCTCCAACAACATTCCTCATCTTTAATAGTGAAAAAACAGGTAGCTGTAAAATAGTTCTTTCCATCCAGAACAGCTGTACTTATGGCATTTGGAGTGCAGGTGATTGAGAATGTTGGCTTGTTCATGTTTGAAAAGAACATACCCAGATCTCTAAATTTCTTCAATAAAAGAACAGAAAGAACATGGGAAATTAAAATCAAATATAGAAGAAAGCAAAACTGACTTATTTGTCCATTCCTAATTTTATCCCAAAGTACACATTTCAATTTTTATTTTGTCTCAATGTGCCCATGTTTAGGTACACACTGAGACAGCTTCTGAGCTGAGCCAAGAATGACGTCGTCATATTCAAAAATATACAAAATGTCATGTGTTGAAGACCAAGGTTCTTGGTCTTAAAATTCTCAGCTGATCTCCAAAAAGCAATGTGATGGCAAGTTAATTATCAAAGGAAAAAAATGCTAATGTGGACATAATACTTTCTTAAGTCCGCACAAATGTTTCAAAATATTGTGCAAAGGATCATATTCGTCAACACTCTTCATCAGACAAGATTTGACAGCTGTCCATGGTGGTAGCAACCCTCTGCTATCAAGGGCCACCTAGCCCCATAAAGGGCATTTTTTTCATTATTAACATCCATATACTACCTCATCCACTGAAATAAAAGTGTTGTGCACTGATTTAACCAATAGAAACCTAACACGATAGAAACAGGAATCTCTAAACAGGAAAAGCATAAAAGTGCAAACGCCGAAAGGCAAAATGGAAAGGGAAAGTCTTAAGACCATCACTAAAAGCCAAGTGAGTGGTGCCCAGTGGTCCGCTTGGAGGGAGCTCATCTCACAGTTTGAGAACAATGCAGGGGGAAAAGTCTGCTTGATCAAGGGGACTCGGCAAGTAATGGTGCCCACCAAAGCACCTTTCCTACAGTTTTGCAGTTATCAGGCAGGTTCCTAGCAAGACAGGTGATCCCTTGGATAGTCAGGTGCAAAGACATTTATGACTTTGAACGTTAGCACCAACGCCCTGGGCTTCCTGGCATTGTGAGAACAATTATTATTGTTTATTTTATTTTTATTTAAAACGTTTATATGCTACCTATTTCACTCATGGGTTCTCTAGGCGGCTAACATCAGACAATTAAAATTTATTAGAAAAAAAAACAATAGCATGAGTTAATATAAATATAAAACCTAATGAAATTACATTAAATTGATACAATGGGAGGGCTAGCAATAATTGCTCATTTTTTGGGACATGGCCAAGCTGATACTGTACCTGTTAGCAACCTGGTGGCCACAATGGAAGCTTCTGGGAACTCTTTGGATATGGAGGACATTGGTATAGCTTGGAAGCAGTGGCAGGCACCAAAAAGATCTAGAACTGGGGACAAGAATATGAATGGGCACAAATTTGCATATGCTAATGTATGTGTGCAACAATAGGTGCGCAACTAGAAATACTGGAACGAGAGAGAAGACCATGCCACAGCAGTGCCTCTGGTCTCACCACTGGGCCTTTCCCTGCCCTCCCCAGTGCCAAAACAGGACTTAGAAGTCCAGAAAGGAACATTCCCCACCCCATCAAAGCAAAGGCCCACCACAGTACGAGGAAAGCAATGCCGCACGAGCTTCTCTTTTCTCCCCTGCTCTCCCATCCCAAATGAAATGTGTTTAAGCTTCACCCTTCCTTCCCAGCTCAAGCAAAGCAGCCAGTCAGAGAGCTCTGTTCACTTACTCCCATCAACCACAATCAAATAGACACTCCTGTGCTGTTTACTTGCCTTTCATTTCTCTCTGCCCAGGAAAAAAGGAGGGGAGAATCTACTAATCCTGCTCAAAAGGTTTGGGCCACAGCCCCATTGGAACATCCCCTAAGTGCCTCCGCTTGGCCTAAACATGATGTAACCAAGACATGGCTAATGGTTGCTAAGTGAGCCTGACTCAAGAAACTAAACCTGCTCACACTGCCTAGGAATGTCTTCCTGCTTGGGAAAGTGCAAAGCACCCGACGGTGGGCCACCTCCAAACTGAGTCTACTTTGGAGATCCTTCTGCATTTCCTGGGATGAGACAACCAAAGCGAGAGCTCTTCTCCCCAGTGGCAGACGGATAGGCGGCATCTCACTGCCTGCGAGGGAAGGCTGCATCGGAGGGAACTCAAAGGTGAACTGCAGAAGCCTTGAGAGCAACAGCGAGAGCTCAGCGATGGTGTCAGGGGCAAACTGGCACGCTTTCAATGATGACACAAATGAAAAGCAGCCACGGCAGAAAGCCCCGCGTTCCAACATGCCTGCCCTCGCTTGTGCTCAGCCACCCCTAATCCAAGCAGGGCAGATCAGTCACAATGTGCCAGGATTCTCACATAGCAAAATGAGAAGGCCAGCTAAGGGAATAAACATGCCTTTCCATTTGCAGACAACACACAAGCAGGTATATTGCAAGCAGCCTTATACAAGGGTACATCATTTCCATGTCAAGTTCAGTTATTTTCTTCTCTAACTGAATATGACTCCCAGTGCCTCGGACAGAGTACTTTCCCATTACTGTGCCTGAAGGATTGTCGAGACATATACAAACCCACTCTAGCATTAAAACCAGCTTCTTACTCTTTTGCCCACCAGCAAGAGCCTTTGGGTTGGTGAGCATGAAGGACAGAGCTGTTTTAGTGGTGGCTCCACACCTTGATAATTCCTTCCCAAAGGGGATTTGCATAGGGTCATAACTGCTGTCTCAAGCAGAAAAAGCACACCCAGAGACTCATTCATTCCTGTCTGCATTGCCTGCTTTGGAATCATTAACTGCTCTGGTGATCTGCATGTGCATTCATGCGCCTTTCTTTCTCAGCACAGGCAAAATCTGGTGGGTAAGAAAATAGCAGTGAACATGCTGATACCAACCAGTATCATCCATCATCAGGTGTGGCAACTAGGAAGTCCAATTCCACCCCCACCTGATTGATGTCAGGTGCCCCCACTCCAGGCCTTCTCTGCATGCTACCCAACTTTTGACATCTTCTTCACATCTTAATTCATCGAGCAGCCCTTACAACGTGGCTTAGATTGCTATAATTGGACACACTATTATTATTGCCATTATGATAATTACAATGATAAAGGAATCAACAGTGGTGGCAGCAACAATATTGTTTGATATATATGATGCAAAAATTCCATCCACTTTGCACATTTGCAAGCAGAAAAATCATTTGCATGCACAGCACACAGAAATTAACCATACCAGAACATTCATCTCTCTGTGGTCATCTAGACTAGATAGCCCAGGAGGCCCCTTCTGACTCGCTCTGTTTCTATGTTTCTATGATTCTAGCTTGCAGACTGGCAGAACTCTCTCACTAGCAGGCTAGACAGATGTGCCTTAGAAGCAGATCTGAAATATATAATGTATGCATGTATGTACCTATGTAAACATAGCTCAATATTGTCTAGAGTTATTTCAGGGTAAGTTTTTTGTTTTGTTTTGTTTACATTACTTAGCCAGAAATTAGGAGGAATTCTGCTTGCAGAGTTTCCCTTCAGTTTCTCATGTTTTCTTAAGTAGTAGGTATTTGCTTATTTGCCTTTGCCTGACTGCTGAAAAGTCTCAGGGGGAATGGAGAGGAGGAGAGGAGGAGGAGGACGAGATATAGCCTCTGTTTCAGGGATAGGGTTCAGCACTTTTCATGCTTTTGCCATTCAGATGTATAGCAAAGGCAATTGAAGAGATGGAGAGATTTCTTCCTGTACATTCAGAAGCAAGCTCTCCCTCCCTCCCTCTCTTGCACACACTTACATGTTTGTTTATTCACGCTCTGAAGAAAAAAACCTACATGCTTATAAGTTTATTACCCCCAGAGGGCTTGGCAGAGAAAGCACCCTCCCAGTTGGCCTTGAGTAGCATTTCCTGGAAGCGGTGCTTGCTAATTTACATGGCATGTGCACTGTTGAAGTGCAGAAATGTTTGGAGCTTTTGCTGCCATGCTCTGTGGGGAAGTATAGAAACGGTGATGGCGATGCTGCTGATATTCTGAACAACCAAGTAATGGAAGATTTGGCGCTCCATCCACTGAGAAGCAATTTCCCCTTCCATTCTTTCCAGTATGTGTTCTGCTTTGCTGTTTTGCTGCTATCAGGGGGGGGGGGGGGGGGGGGGACAACACAACCATTCCTGTGATCACACGTGATGCCATGAGTGAATGCATCGTAGATGGCTTTGGTTGTTTTAATGCCACTATGCACAGGTGGCTGGTTGATGCTTTTCAAAGTTTCTACCCAGGGCACTGCCAAATAAGTAATTCTCTGAGCTTTTTCAAAGGTAATCCAGCCTCACATTAGCATGCAAAATGTTCAAGAAGCAACCAGAGGGCCAGAGCCTTTGCAGATCAGGTGCACTGCATGAACAGGCTCCACCTTCAGTCCCTGACATCTCCAGCACAGGTGGGGTTGGAGAAGAGTTGACTCTGCAACCCTGCACAGCCACTGCTGTGGAGCTTATGATACCAAGTCTATTGAATGTTCAACTCAATAAAGCAACCTTGCCTGGGAGAACAATTTCTACTTCTCTCCTTCCTCCTTCCATGCCTCATCCTCCCCTTCACCCAAGAAAGGAGATGGGGCACACCTATTTTCACAGAGTCCAAGGAAAAGGGAGGTGTTCTTCTGGGGCAACCCAGAGGCCCAGATTTGGCCCTCAAGGTTGAGGTTCTGCACCTCTGCCATAGAAGCTCTGATCTCAAGTCATTTGGGGCATTGAGGGTCGCCCACCTACTCTTTGAATTGGCCCTGGAAACTGACTGGAAGCCAATGCAGCTGCCAAGGTAGTGGTACCACATCTGCCATATTAAACAGTTCCAGGGAATAACGGAATAAGTTTGCTGCACATGAGTAACTCATGGACTTGGCATTCTGACTCAATAGCATTGCTCACATCGTTTTCTAGCATGGGTGAGGGGTTTAATAAGAGTCGATATTAGTGAGGGAAATATTAGCCTGAGGTTGCCACACTTGAAGAGTTGATCGGCTCCTTGTTGTCATCTCTAGTCAAAGAGATCTTTTTGACATCCAGAAGAACTTAGCCATTAATGAGTTACTAGGGAAAAGCACACATAGTAGCCAATTAAACGGCTGAGGTCCCATGACAATTCTCTAAATTGTTCTACGTACCTTATCCAACCCTATCACTAAAAGGGGCTACAGGGAGAGCTTTCAGTTTGACTATTGAACCTGTGGGAGAGAGTTGCATTTCAAGCACTTTTCCATCATGCAATCAGGAAAGTGGTCTTACCTTTTTACAATGAACACGCATCATTACGGTGACTCAGTGCAGCAGATGTAAGACGCAAGAGGACAGAGGACGTCCTTTGGAAGAGTCGCAGTAGCTCACTGGAAACCTCTTGAGAAGAACGACCCACCATCTTTGAGGACAGTAGTCTGGTAACGTAACGTTCAAGCAGAGGGTAATACATATTTTCTAGCAATATAGTGAGAAAAGCCACGACATAACATACAGATAGCCAGCTACTAAAGTTATTGTCTGGCCGTAACGCTACTGCAATGTCTGTAAGACTTCTTGGTAGAAGAAGTGCGACTTGCAAGAAAATATTGAACAAGTACTAGAAAATGCCTCTTTCACAGTACTAGAACGTAGGGTCATCCCGGGAAGCTGGGAGAAGATTCTGGACAGATAAAAGGAAGCCCTCCTTCACATAGCATGCACTTTCGCAAGGTATAACAATGCCCACCAATTTGAAGGCTATCAGTAGCTACTAGTCCTCATGGCTCTAGGCTACTTCCAACATCAGAGGCAGGATACCTATGTGCATCAGTGCACCTGTGGAGAACCTGTGCTTTTGCACCCCTGTCCTGCTTGTGCATTTCCCATGGGAAGCTGGTTCTATGGGAACAGAATGCTGGACTAGATGAGTTGGCTTGTTCCAACAGGGCCCGGGGCTCCTGCTCTGGATGCCCACTATCGTGTTTCATGCACACCCACATTTTCCATCCCTTTCCCCTGAAGCACGGGCACTGTGCAAGCATAGTCCTCACTAGGATCTGTTGGGAGTCTCCCACTTAGAGACATGCTTTCCCTTTTAAGATGATTTGCCCTACAAACTCTGGGATTTCCCCGGGATTCCCTCGCATGCATGGTGGTGCCATCATGGCTACAGAAACAATGACAATCACAACCTGACCATTGGAGCTAGAAGTAGTGCTGTCATTAGATATATCTCCTTATCTCTCCTCCAATAAAACCACTGCAGACAATAAAAACAAAGCTTTATTACAGGAAGTTGGAAAGATGGGGTGGGGTGGAATATGAAGGTAGAAGCAGATTCTCATGGACTCCCCCTGCCCTTGCAGCTAAAGCTATAGGGAACAATGTACACAAAGCATTATTCTTGACATTGTAACCACTGACTCATCAGTATGTCACACAACACACCCCAACCCATCCTCCTTGCAGAATTTCTGCCAATATATCTGGAATTTCTTCAGACTTGCTACATCACAACTTCTTTCTATGTTGCAGCTTTCTGGCATACATATCAATGCATGCTAAACTCATGGTACTGTTCTTGGGCCAGAAGGAATTATTTCAGCAGGCTTCGGGGCTATGGGGTGATAAAGAGAGAGAATCCTAGCAGGGCATTGACAAAATGGCATGTCTGGACTTTAAAAAAACCTACGACTCCTAGCATTCCCCAGTCAACAGGGCTGGTCAAGGACTGTGGAAAGTTGTAGGACTGTTTTCTCTCTGCATTGAGAGAATTGATCAGCCTGGAAGTTATGCAACAATCAAGTTCAATAATATAGTTCTGGTGGAACATGACCAAAGGTCAGCTTCGTCATTAGTTCCTCAAAGAAGGCTGGTGGCCTCAGTACTGACACTTGGCTGATGAGGCTTTGCCAGTTAGATCTGGATTTAGTCCTACTTAGAGGACTGAGTGGGCTTGATTGGATTCACTTTGAAATCCAACCCATCCAATGTCCTTGACCATCTGGACCTTTCCATCACCTTGGCTCAGATACTTCCGTGAGTTGCGTTCTGAGTCGCAACCAAGCAAACCGTGACCCAGCCAGCCATGTTCCATAATGCACAGCAGAGCATGAGGCTGTACTGCTGGTTAGCATCTCTATTATCATGTCATTTCCTGCTTATTATCACCGTTTTTAATGTCATGACACCATCAGCATTTTCCTTTATATCATACCCACCCCATATGCAAACCAATTGATTTTCTGATTTTGGTTTATTACAAATTAAAGCTTGCATTTTACAGTTTTAAAAAGTTAAAAAAATAAATATATGTACATTTATATCCAAACATTGAGATGCTACATACTGAATGTGCACACAAATATGGATAGAGGAGCCTTGCAGATAGAAAACTTTACAAGCGTCACTTGAGTTGCACAGATCTAACATGGCATCAGCGAAGGTCTTCCACGATCCCTTGTGCAGACTGTTTCAGACCAGAGCCTCGAACTTGACCAATATCTTCACAAGTGCAAGTGCAACAGGGATGTATTCAAATTTTAGATGCTGTCACATTGTGATCTAATGCGTCAGATGTAAGAATGCGTGGTCCACTGGATTCTTAGCCCCCTTCACCACAAGTTTTGCGGCACATTTTTAAAAGGAATGTGTTGCTCATGCACAGGTTGCAACAAATACATCCCAATTTCAACAGGCAGTCTTTAAACCATCATGGCAACAGGCTAAGTCAACAGCATCTAGACAGACTATAAATCCAAAAGTGCATTTATCTAGACAACTTCTGCATTTGCAGTAATTAGGTGCGTGTTTGCTCTCCATGCTTTGTAACAAGCTACAGTGCATGAGAAAAGTAACTAAAGTGTCCTGTGCTTTAGGTATGGAAGGGATTCTTTTAAGCCAGGAGCTGAATTGCTTTCTTCCAATAAGTTTGTAAAAATCTCAAGATGATATTTGACTTCAGGTAAGAGTCGTGTAGCAAGAGACTTATACTGTCCCCAAAGGTTCTGCCTACTTATCACACTTAGCCACTCCATCGATCACTTGAAAAATATATATTATTGAAGCTTATTTGCTCCTGGATACATACATCTATGCCCACCCTCCTGCTATAAAAGAGGCCCACTGGGAACAGACTATCTAGAGAACATTGGTGGTATCCCAGTGGCCACAAATGCTGATGTAAATTTCATTGCACTATTGTAAGGAATTTCTAGCACAATCTCAACATTAGTTGGCAGGATGGAATTTCCCGGAAAAGCTATTGTACCAGCTATCACTACTGGCATTATGCTGTGCACCCTTTATGCCAGCACAATGCAATTTGTCTTAGTGCTAGTGCCTAATCGAATACGGCCCTGTGTACTCAACAAAGAAGAACACATGGCAATCTGAAGATCGTAACACTTCCAGACTGTATGTATAGGGTTCCTTTAAAAAAAAAAAAAAAGTTCCTCCGTGAGTCATCCCATAAAACACGCATTCACCTGGAGAATGCTAGCAGATCAGTGGGGATGGGTGGGAATAGTTGCCACGCTGAGAGTATGTCACCTCTTTGCAAGCAGGGACCATTTTCCAGGGACGAAGCATCAAAATATTATCCTGAGTCTGAAGTGGTACAGTTCCAGAACAATCTACCATATGATCCGGGTCACCATTCACTTAATACATTAGCAGGAAAGGTGCATATGTTCTCTTCTCCACCTCATTCCCTTCCTTCTACTTAGTGTTGCATTTTCTGCCCTTCCAAAAGATAGGAGTGAAGCCATAATGGTGCTTTCTTAAGGCAGCTCTCATCAGAAGAAGACCTTTTGTTCCTCTGAACTCCAAACCTGTTTTCCAAGGTTTCCAAACAACTGTGAGTGCTGTGAGAGTTGGTCCACGCTGTGTCAACCAATTATGTACAACAGATTCTCCATGTAATTAGAGTCACCACACACAATATGCT
The DNA here is from genome assembly GCF_004798865.1 of Varanus komodoensis. Classification (NCBI taxonomy): domain Eukaryota; kingdom Metazoa; phylum Chordata; class Lepidosauria; order Squamata; family Varanidae; genus Varanus; species Varanus komodoensis. The sequence goes on from NW_025335759.1 coordinate 2,877,442, forward strand.
TTTAAGCGCCCATTCAATGTACTTATGAAGCTGCCCTAAGAAAGCTACGTACATTAGTAATCACCATGCCAAAAGCAATCTGGTCCGTACATGATATATCCCAAGATATGATGGGACAGTGGACAGCACCACCAAGCCAACTGAAACCAAAAACTTGGTGCAGCACCAGGGCATTTCCTCACTCCCTCATGACTAAAGCTTAGCTCAGGAGAAGGAACACGGGGGACAAGGCCCAGTTCCCAGAAGCAAATGGGCTTGTGGTGAATATGGTCTCAAGGGAGTTGTGCCCGACAAAGACACACTACCAAGTCATTGTTCAATTTGCTTCACCCTGTCTCTGCTCTATCATTCAGCTCCACTCTCTGCTCCACAACCTGCAAGAGCGCAACAAGCGATGTTGTGGTCCGAGCAGCAAGAGGGTCACAAGAGGCCGTGGAGAGTTTTCACCCATCAGAGTAGACTAGGCACCCCTGAACGGCACCCTTCCAATGTTCTAGACCACATTTCCCAGCATTCCCCACCATGGGCCATGCGGGGGTTGATGGGAGTTGCTCCAGACATGTTGAGATCACCCCAGGCTGCAGGAAACAGTAGTGGCTGGAAGGACCAATGATTTGACTCAGTACGGAGCTGATTTGTGTCACTCTGGGAACAATCTCTCCCAAATTGACTACTAATTTCTACCTAGGCCTCCGTGCCCATGGAAGTTCCCTCAGTGCCATCTGCCATGTTTCTGAGTTTCTTAACTGAAGCAGTGACCATTCAGTTTCTCTAAGTCTTGTGCTTATGGTGATTTCCCATCCTGAAGAATTGCAGATCCTCCAAGAGGGCAAGTTTGTCCATACATCTTTGAGTTCGCTAATGGAAACAGGATTTCCAATTAAGCAACTACAGCTAAGAGATATATACATTGGCTTCCCTTCCTTCCTTCCTTCCTTCCTTCCTTCCTTCCTTCCTTCCTTCCTTCCTTCCTTCCTTCCTTCCTTCCTTTCCTTTTGCCACTTTTCCTTTTTTTGGTACCCAAAGACCGGGTGGCAGCAGATTCCTTCCAAGAGGCTGGAATGTCTATGCAATGTGCATCTCTTCCTGTTTTACAGGACTGCAGAGGGGGATGTGTGTGGATAGCAAGAACTGGGGTGGCAGGAGCAGCATGCCGGCATAACTGTTGGAAGATGATTATCAGGGAAAGGGTAACTGAAGGCAACGCGGTCCTGAGGTAGGGGCATTTGATATTACCATATTCAGAGTGCATCATTGCTTTGCCTTCCCCAGAAGCAACATGTGGAAATCTGCTATGCCGTAGCAGCTGTGAAGTCTTGTTGGTATCCAAGAAGAGAGTCATCTCTGTCATCCAGCAAGCTGGAAGACCTTCCAAAAGCAGCAAGGAACAGACAAAGGAGGCTTTCTTCCCTTTAAGGTCTTCCCTGGAGGACTAGAGAGGCGGTGTTAATGCCTCTGCTGCTTCCTCCTTCCACTAGAGCTTATTAACTGGGTTTGCTTCCATGTCATTTGATGGTCATGCCTTCCTCTGTTTCCATTACCCACAGAGAAGGAATTGTTTTGTAGTTGTAGGGCTCCAGGTGGCTAGAATGAAGCCTTTTGAATTGTCTTGTCTTCCAGATGCTCTTTTCCCTTGGAAAGTCCTGCTGCCTTGAAATTTCTTTGAGAGATGCTTCCCTGAAAGCACCACAAGGCAGCAGAGGAAGAGCCCTACAAAACATAAGAGATGAAATCGTGAGTTCCTCTCGCAGTGCCTTCTCCGTATTTTTATGGTTGCAGCCATAGAGCAGGAGAGGGCTTTTTACATCATGAAGACAGGTGTAGACAACTTGCACCCCTGTGGATATTTTGGGCTACAGTTCCCTCCAGCCTTAGCCTGCATAGCCAGCAATGAGAGATGGTGGGAGCTGTAAGCCAAGACAGCTCAAGGGTCGCAAGCTGCCAACCCCAATTGTAAGACTTTTGCAGAATGGGGATGATTCATGTGGCTTCTGTGAGATCTAAAGCCCACTGAAGGAAAAACTCATTACTGGGGGAAATCTGCCTTGCTAGCAATTCCTAAAAGCTGGAGAGCAGGATAGCATCTATCTCTGTCTGTTATTTTATTTCATTTTATTTTATTTTTGGCAGTATCTCTAGAAATATAGCAAGACATTTATAATGTTGGCAAATGAAAGAGACAAACATTCTTCTCAGGAAGAGGTCTTTGAATTATGGAGGCCTCAATGGGAAAAAGAACTGTACTCATTAGTTTTTGGTAAACTTTACAAGGCTCTAATACAATTGGATTTAACCTCATGTTGGGAATTGCATGAGTGGAGCTGGCTGGAGCTGGGGTCAGACTAGATGGCCCAGGGAACCCCTTCTAATCCAAAGTTGACATACATACACACACACAGCTATCTATCATGGACTAACTCAGATTAATATGAGACAAATGCAAATAAATTCAGAATCTGTCACTCACATCTCCAAATGGGAACACAACAGGATCTGTTCCCTACCTCTACCAGTAACCCTTGGAAAATCAATCTTTTCCAGGTTTAGTTGTGCCTGCAACACTGACTGCAGGTGGAGGGGAGAGATCTCCCACCAGCCTTTCTTGCTTGCCTTTCCTGAAATAGCACCTTCTGCCAAGTAACGGCTGAGAAGGAGTAGAGACATGGGTTAGGAGAATGATTGCTGAGTGTGTTCAGCAGTGGAATTCTTCTCCAGACCATATTTTTGATGAACATTATGAGCTCTCAGGACTCATATTTCTGAGAGGAAAATATCACTGTATCCCCTGTGCCCCAGAAGCAAGGTGGCACTATTCCACATACAAAAATATTATGAGAACTTTAAGAGACCATTTACCTGAGATCTTTCAGAAGTTCTGCTTGAGGGGCTTGGTGATACGACTCTGGAGAAACTTCACCAACATCCCAGCATTAGCAGGCAGCTGAGGATTCTTGTGGTCCCTGGGGTGGGGGAAGATGGAGCATGCATCAGAGGAGGCATACAAACTAACCAGAGTACCAAAAAGAAAACAAGATAGGCCCCGCATTTCTTCAGTGAATTTCTTGATGGCGCGTCTCAGTAGTGATGACGGCATTCCCCAGATCGATGTGTCAGAGCACAACTTCCATCAAGCCCAAACAGCCAGTGCCTGCTGTATCAGTCCAACATGCTTGGAACTACTAGATGGAAGAGACTGGCTCACAGCAGCTCTAGTGGCAGTGCCCAAGTTTTGTGGGGCAGGTAGGGGGACAATAAAAGAGTGAGAAACTGCACGCTTTTCAAGTGAAGGCTCTACACACTTCTTGGAAATAATGAAAGGTGGATTCATCTCTGAAGGAAGGGATTCTTAGAAGCCAGTTAAATGGCACATGACCCTACTCTCCTTCTCTGTGACCTGAGCAAATCCTTTCATCATGCAGCCACCCTTGCATGGTTATTATAGGCCCCCAAAGAGTGTCTTTATTACAGAGTAAGGCATTTGGAATCAGTCGTCAATCTCTGGCCCTGTGCCAGGATTTCCTTTTCCGAAGATGAGAAAGCTGCATCATGGGCCGGGGCAGGGAGAGAACGAGAGAGAGAGCAAGATGCTGGCAGGGCTTATTTTCAGCACTTGAGCCAGGAATGGGACTTCCCAGTCCAAATACTACCTAATCTGGAAGATCCTTGGGAAGTTGCAAAGCTAATGCTGTGGGGGAGCTAAGATATATAAGGTCAGGTCTGTGAGAGGGGCTGTAGACAGGGGTGGGATGGAGAGACCTCCTGCCACCCAATTTGTGCTGCCCTCTATTTTTTTTTATAAGCTAATAATTAAAAACACGGTGTGCTTTTGTCTTTAAGAGATGAGATGAGCTGCCCTCCGTTCTCCCACCCCAAACATCCAGCTTGGCTGTGTGGCTGGATGCAGCACTGGCACTTTCTGGTTTGCCTGGATGCTGATGCCAATTGACGCTGACCCCTTTTCAGACCAGGCATGACTAAGGCAGCAATCCTATCCATATTTAGGCAGAGAAGTCTCCTTCCCTCTTCACCATGCCCAGCCAGTCTGGCTGGAGGGATGCTAAGAGGTGTAGGACACTTCTCTGCCTAAACTAGCATAACACTGTGCTCTAAGACTGGATCCAAGCCCCTGTTCGGTCTTCTCCTTGACCCCACCTGCCATAATGCCTGGTCCATACACTGCCAAGTCGATTGTTGCAGATTATGATCTAGAAATGCATTGTTGCTGCTTTACAATGAAAATGGGGGCTCTTCTCAGGCTGCAATGCTACACAAATGACAACCACACCACAACTAAGAATCGCTGCAGACAACCCAATGCTACTAAAAAGAGAAGGCCTGCTGATCACACTTGTGGACTAGATGGAAAGGCCGGGATGTTGAAAGTCAAAGCAACACACAGAGAGAAGCAGTAAGTTGATTTGGTTTTCAAAGCTGGGAAGAGGCCTACATTGTATCCCTTCCCCAAGTGCCTCTGATTGATTCTAAGCCGAAAGCCTGGAACACAGTCTTCTGACATAAAAGCACAGTAGGCTGGATTTATTCTTACAAGCCCATTTAAATCCAGAGGACATATTAAGTCCCATTAATTTCAGTGATTCACCTCTAAGCAAGACTAAGTCTGGACCCAACCGATAGCTCTTCACGTTGTGGCCTCTCCCTATACCTGAGGCATATGAATGTCTTTGCATACCATTGACACAAAGGGCTGGCATTTAGAAGCAGAGGCTGGGAGGAATCCAAGCAGCCTTCCCTGACATGGTGCCCTTCAGTGGTTTTGACTTACTGCTTCCATCTGCCCTAGCCACTGGGCTTGTTGGCTGAAGCCAAAGGGAGCTCTGATCTAGAACGTCTGAAGCTCATCTAGTTGAGGAAGGCTGGAGTATGGGTTAAGAGCTCAGTTAAGATCATCAGGCCATAGAGCTCTTAGGAAACATGACAGAAAAAGGTAAAATATAGTTTTCAGCCAAATGCTCCATCAGATGAGAAGATCAGCAGAGAGATCTCCTTGCTCTGTTCTAAGGTACCACCACCTTCATGCTCTAATTAGCATCTCTTTCTCTACAGAAGGAGTGATGAACCTCTTTCAGCCCACAGGCCAAATTCAGTTCAGGAGATGGCGGGCTACATTCCAGTCATGGACAGAGCCAAAATACCCCAAATACCTGTAAGTTGTACCTTAAAGCTCTTTCTGCCAATAACAAGGCCTTAGAAACAGCTTTTTGGCCATTTAGAATGAATGAAGGACCATGCAACAGACCATGCCAAATAGTCAGGCATTGGAAAAAGGGGACAGGACCTGGATAATAGGGTAAGGCCCATGTGGGCCAGATTTGGCCTGCAGGCCTGAGGTTCAACACCGCTGCCTGTAAGGAGGTGAGCTCCATGCAGAGATAGGAAAAAACCACCTTCCCAAGGAATCAGTGCTATGGAAGTGCTAGCAGAGTTCACAGAATAGCTCGGAGCAGCCTGATGTGCCACATGAAAGCGATGGAAGGAATTCACCGTCGCTTCCGTAAGGCAGCTTCTCTGTGCTGTAAGTACATGTGTTGCACCAGTTGCCTGCATCGTGCCAGGAATCCCCCGGACAGCTGCAGCAGCCACCACCACGAGTGATAACAGTCACGTGTCCTTCCACTTACCAAGGCTTGCCATGGCAGAAGGTTGTGCAGATATTGTCCTTTGCATGAGAGCACTCACACCTGCTAAGGGATCGCTTCTGCCGCTTTTGCAGATTTCCCAGGCCATAGGGTGTGGCATGGCTGATATAAAACATGAAAGAACAAACCAACCCAGTTAACCCTCTGCAATTGATTAGAAGGGAAAGCTACAATGACAATAACAAGGTTTGTTTGCAGGCTGTTAGTAGAAGAGCTCTTTACTAACTCAAGGAACAAGCCAATCATTTCCTCTGACCCTGTGAAGCTCACTCCTGATGCCATCATCCAGCACGCAAGTAGTGGGCAGAGGGACTCGCTGTTCTTCACTTGACCATATCAAGATATGGCCATCATTATCCTTCCTTCTGTTAGGAAGAAAGGTACAGGGGGATCTAGGCCAAAGGAGGGGTGAAGCTGGTGGCCCTCCCTGTATTGTTGAACTACTAGTCACATGTTTGCTGGGGCTGGAGGAGTCAGAGTCCAACAACATCTGGTGGGCCACCAGCTTTCCCTCTCCACCCCAACCTAGGCTAACAATGCAGTCCTCTCCGGAAGAATGCTTTGGGACTTACTCTTTGGTTAGGATCTGCAACGGGGCTGACTGAACTGTGTGCCTTCCAGTGGGTTGGCCCTCTTCATTGGCTATGCTGACAGAATAGAATAGTAGTAGCAGAATTGTCCTGAGTCCCCCAATAACCTCACAGACAAGTGAAATTTGAGCTTGTCTGGACCCGGTGGCATTCTGGTTCCTATGCAACACTAACATAGAATCTAGTGGGGCAATTCTATGCAGCTAAGCGGTGGGTGAGTCGGGGTAAGCAAAAGAAGTCCTTCTTCTCATTATGCATATTTATAAACTATGGAAGTCATTCCCACAAAATGGCATAATGGATGCCAACTTGGATGGCTTTGAAAGGGGATAAGGTGAAAACATGGAGGATCTGCCAATCAATAACTATAAGGCCTGGCGATTTGCTATCATTTCCATTTGCTAGACTAGATGAACCATTGGTGTGATCCAGCAGGGATTTTCTTACAGTCTTATCCCTCTGTTTCAGAAATGCATTGCTCCCAGTTCACATTCCTTGCACGGCCTTGGCCTGAGAGAATAAGACTTCCCAGCCTGCTGCTCACCCGTTGTTCTGAACTCTGGCTTGCAGCATTCCTGACCATTGGCTGTGCTGATTGGGACTTATGAGAGACTCTGACACTGGGAAATGCACCAGAGCAGCCTTCCTGCACCAGGTATCCTCCAGATGTTTTGGATTACAGTTCCCATCATCCTGCCCACTGACCATGTGTTAGCGGGTGTAATTAAAACTATATCTGAGTTGTCTGTCTGGCTTGCATCTCAAACGTCCGGTAGCTTGATTGTTTCAGAGCCACCTGCTGTGCAGGCATCTTCCAAAGCACCACATGAGTTCAAGGCCGCTCCCCTTCTCCCGTCTCCAGCCCAGGAGAAAAGTGCTACCTAGAGCTGGGATGGGCTGGGATCCGCTTTCCCCAGTCTGGAAGTTTCAGATATTTTGGAGTGCAATTCCCATTGCCCCTCACTGCCACCTGCTAGAGCTGTTGGGAGTTGTCTAAAACATCTGCAAGGCACCAGGCGGGGAAAGGCTGTGACAGGTTCTGAGTGATTTGTAGTAGATCAACAAGGCTACAGTTCTGATACCAAATCATTTGGTAAAAGCAATGCCCAGAAGTTTTTCTCTCCGCCACCCCCCAAATTAGGCTGCTAAAATGAAGAAAACCAAGACTGGTGCATTTGCTTCAGACTCCAACTCCCATCAGTTATAGCCAGCTTGGCCAGTGGTCAGGCTGGGACTCATAATCCAAAATACCTGGAGGGCACCAAGTCAGAGAAGTCTGACATGAAACAAAGGTGAACTAAGTCTGGATACTGAAAAGTGCTGGGGGAAGCACTCCATTCCTTCATTCAGAGTGCATGAACTCCCCCTCCCCCCCCTTTTGCACCTGGTTGGCAGATCTTGATATTTGGGGAGGGGGGGCAAATAAATCTTTCAAGCTTGACACCTGTTCCCCCTGAGTGCAATATGCCTTGCTGAAGGAAACATTGGACATTTTCCAAAAATCAAATAGCATCAAAGGGAAGATTCAGAGTCTGCAGAGGGCAGCCTTCCCCAGCCTGGTGTCCTCTAGAAGTCTTGGACTGCAATTCCCATCATCCCAAGTCACCCTGGGCAGTTGCAGCACAAGTCAGTTTATGGCACCAGGGCCATGATGGCTGGCATGGAGCCAGGACAGAGGCGCATGGATGCTTTCTAGGGTCATGTGGGTGAACATTTCTTAGAGAAAGGAACGCTTTCCACAGCCCACAGATAATGCCCATGGCTGTGAACACAAATGCCACAGACCTGCCTGGCAGAGAATTGTTCCTTCACACTGCTCTGATGCCACGGACTACAATCTCTTTCAAGACCTCAGTGGGAGCCCCCACTTCACTCACCCCGGCGTATTGATCCAGATGATATCAAGGTGACAGAAGTAAATGCACTCCTTGTCCATCCAGTTGGTGCAAGAACATCGCTTCATCCTCAGGTGCTTGCCGTTGGCGGCCGCCGGGTGTGATTCTGCGAGAGGATGGCTCAGCCCTGCCGTAGAGGAAAAGGACAGAGAAAACAGGAAGTCAGTTGTGGGTTCTGGATGGAAAAGCTCCGAAATGCACTGGGCTTTGTCAACAGAGTGATTAGACCCACCATCTAATCGTAAAGAAACGATGTTAGCAGTTTTATGGCAACCCGGCCATACTGATAAAGCCTACAGGATCGAAAACAGTGCACAGTTGTTTGTTGTGTGTATTTGGTACACCTCGGCACTTTCCGCCTAGCTCAGCAGGAACTAGGCTGTGCAGGAGATAGGAGGCGCTGCCAGGTGTAAAGAACTCGGAGCAGCCTTTGCCCTCGTTTGCAGCGGCATCTCCTGCTTATCCGCATGTGCACAGGTGAGTCGCTGGCAAACAGATCCGTGTGATCAAACAGCAGCAATCACCGGGCACATGCCAACCATGCCTGGATAAAGGCGGGTAAGAGGATCGTTATCACCCGCTTTTCCCCTTATCAAGCAGACTCGCAGATTGCCTGTGACTGCCAACTTCCCATCAGCACTTAGGGGCTCAGGAAACTGCCTTACACTGTCTCTGGCCCTTTACTGTCAACAGGAATGGCAGCACACCTTCCCAGAGTTGGGTTTTTGTTGTCACTGTTGTTTTTGTCCTGCCCTCTGGAAAGCAGCCCACTGAGTTATGCTCCCCCCATTTTTTGGTGGGAGCTACAGAAAATTAAAGAAAAAAACATGGGTACGAGAGTGCACGTGCATGTACACAAACAAAAGCTTGTCCAGAAAATACAGGACATTTTCATCACCATCTTCGGCATCTTCTTTCCCCAAGGAACCATCCCCTTTGAGGGATGCTACATGTTCCAAGCAGGTTGGACCACGCGTCCGCACGCACGCCTGCGAGGCAAGACAGGTCTACTCCGCTGCCACTCGGAAGCAGCAAACGAGCGCGCAGCAGAGCCTCGGCTGGCCCAGGCAACCTATCATTCAGCCGCCGTGCCCAATCATCGGGGCGCGGGGTGCCGTCTGCCAGAATGGTGCGTGCGGGGACAGCAAACTCCTCGGCTGCAAAAAAGAAAAGGGGGGGAAAGCGAGGAGAGGGAGAAAAAGAAGCCCCGCTTGGTTTCCAACCGATGCACAAAATGAAAGAAACGCAAATGTTCAAAATCTGACGACTTCTCTCACCTTCTTGCAGCACGGCGCAAAGGGCGATTGCAAAGAAAAAGGAACAGGACGGGCCGTGGGCCATTGTGGCGTACTTAATCCTGCAATAAGGCGGAAAGCGGAGCTCGCTCGCTCGCTCGCTCGCTCGCTCAAAAAGGCTCTTCTGAAGCTCTCCGGGCTTCGCTGCAGGTGCTTTATAGGCTGCCAGCGTCTCGGGCGCACACGGGCACGCCTCTACTGCCCCCCGCCCTGCCCCAGCCTGGGACGGGGGCTCCCTCCGCCAAGCGAAGCGGGCACCGGGCCAGCCCGAGCTAAGCCTTCCTCCCCCTTCCCTGCCTCCGCCTCCTGCCGAGGAAGTCAGGCTAGAGTGGCTCTTGCCGGAGCAGGGAACGCGCCCCTCCCCAGGACGCCGGCCCGCCGACGGGTGCCGAATCGTGCCCCCTTGAGTCGCCCCGCGCCCCGGGAGCCTCGCAGCAACTCCGCCAGACAGTTCAGGCTGAGGCGGGAGAACCCGGGAAGGACCTGAAGGAAAGAGAGCGCGTGGCAGTGGTCCCACGCAGCCTTCCTCCTGCCCAGCCTGAGCGGCGGGGTGCTGGAGCACGGCCCCCGGGCTGGCCGGGGCGTCGTGGAAGGACAGGAAGAGCCGTCAGTCGGGACTGGGGAGACCCGCGAAGCTCTGTGGGTGACTCTGGAGCGTCATTATCTCTAGCCTCACAGGGTCATTGTCCAGATGAAATGGAAAGACTCTTGGGGCTGGGGGAGAGAGAGCGGGAGAGCGCCTATATCACTTGCCCCGGGGAGATAATATATACATATACACGAACCTCCCAACCCTTCCATCTGATCAAACCCCAAACTCCCCTTCATTCCCAGCTTCCGAAGTGGAACTCAATTTGAGTGACTCCGTATTTCTCTCTCTCTTCCCTTTTCACTGTAGGATAACAAGAGGATGGAAATGCCTGGGTAAAGAAGGATGAGGTTGGAGGAACTGTCAGGGTACCAGTAGCTGAGGCTAGCAGATTTCAAACATCTTCCCACAGCTTACAAGCAAAAACTAAATAAGCTGATGGTGCTTTTGCTGCAAACCATCGAAAACCAGAGCCTGACAGTTTCTTCGTGTGATTTCAGTTCACCAGTTGGAAATCAATGCGCTGCAAGGCTGCACTGGCTCTCCCGGGGAGGGATGGGACTTGCTCAGTCCCAGAAGTTGCTTTTGAGGCTGTGGGGCTTGCCCCGGAACAACAGCAGAAGAGCCACAGTCAGGATCTGTAGTGTATTTTGCTTTTATCTATGTAATTCAACTCGAGACATCATCTGAAGGAGGATGAAAAAGGTGGTGAAGGCGGGAGAAGAGGAAACCCAGCCTTTCGTGGGGCAACAAATTCTCAAATCTTAGATGTGTGCAACCCAGCTGCAGTTGACACACTCCTAAGTTTGTGCTGAAGAAAGCAGTGTGTGTGTGTGTGTGGCGGGGGGAGCAATTTCACCACGCCAGTTTTCTCCCACAGTGCCGTGTTCATGATGGGGTCATGTATGGAGATCAAGCTTTCCTCAAAGCCAGAGTGCCTATGATAACTGGGGACAAAAGGGGGGCCATCTCCCCTGCAGCTCACAGGGACGCTCAATGCCCGAGTTTCTGGGTCATGACGCACCGGTCCAGCTTTATGGGCAAGAGGCAGCAATGAATCATGGCTTTCGGGTGTGGTTCCCTCTCCCCAGGTCAAGTAACACCTTGGGAAGTGGGGTTTCATCGGGAAAACGGCGTGAAGGAAGCGGGACGTGCATATTCTTTCTAAAAGAAACAGAAAGAGGTCGATCCCGTCATGCTCTCTACTTGTCTTACCTAGCTTGGGCCACAGGGGTCACCCCTGTGCCTCTCGAAGATAATGCGACACGCCATCTAAGGGTAAACTCGCGGTTAACCTTCTCTTCATGCCGTCTTTCTCAGAGGTGCCGCCGACAGCATCCATCCTTTTCTCCCCTCTTCCCCTGCTTTCTCATAATGCTTTGTGAGGCTGAAAAACGGAGAGGCCCGCGGTCCTCTGGTGAGCTTCACAGCCAAGTGGGATTTAGAACCACACTCTCCCCACACTCTCCGGTCTGATCCTCTCACCACCCTCGCACTGGCTCCCTGTTATCTTTGCAAGCCCAGGCAGATGCTGCCTCCCTATTATCTTTGCAAGGTTATGGCTGACTCACGCCTTGCCTGATGTTTCATTGCTCATCACACCAGGACTGCGAAAGTTGGTCTGGGAGAGCTGTTTCACTCATTCAAGGGACCACTGGAGTTTGTTTGCACACCTCATCTGAGGAAGGCATGCATGTGCAGTCATCTTTATTTCCCTCTGTTTCGCTTTTCCTTCCTTTTCCTTTTGTCCTTTGTCAACTTCAGCCTGAAAACTATGAGGACCCCTGGGCAAGACATCTTCAAAGCACCCCTTGCCTTAATGAACCCTCTTTCGGTCCTCCTTCCTTCTCAGCACCACAGTTGTTTGTGCCAGCGTGGGAAGCAGATCAACAGGTGGGATGCAATGGTGAGGAGGATGCTTTGCTGCTGCAGGGTGGGCCATTGGCATGTACCTGGCCATGCCTTCCCTGTGCTCTCTGGTAGGACCGCCTGTTCTCTAGATGTGCACACATCTGCATGCAGTGTAATCAACCAACTGAATCAAACTTTCCACAAAGACAGAGTTCTTACAATGACTGCAAAACAGGGGAGGTTTCTTAGAAACACACACACACCTACACCTGTGTTTCATTGGATACCTATTTAAATCTCTCCCACAACATCTACTCACCTCTTGGTCATAAATCTAGAAGAATGGGAGCAATAAAACATGAGTTTCTGGTGCGATTTCCTCAGGGCCAACTTCAAAGGTAGGCACACTTTGGGCACCAAAGGGCCATGCCCAATCAGTTGAGATCCACTGATGAGACAGCCCCACCCCACCCCACCCCACCCCACCCCACCCTGGACTTGCTTCCCTCCCCATCATTGCAGTCTGAGTCTTCACCAGCCCTTGCCTTGGACCAAGCAGTTCTCTTGTGGAAGAGGAGGAGGAGATATCACCTCCTATCCAGTCAAGGGAGGAAGTGTGAGCAATGGTGAGGAAAAGGATGTGGACCAGTGTCATGAGAAGACAGAGTCATCAAGGAAGGGGATCCACTCAGCGTACTTTGCCCAAAGTACCAGAAAATCCAGGGGCTGGTATTATGCACTCCCCTTTCTTTGAATCCTTTTCCACTCTTCCAGAAGTCACCAGCTACTGAGCTGATGAATTAGCCTCCAGTGAAAGTACTCTACCTGAGCATCTGTCAAATGGTTTCAGGATGAAGGCTGCAACTGCTGTATCTCTGCTATGAGTCCCATAAGAGTGCTACCCTAGAAAGCATCGCACTGACCTGCCTGGAAACTTCTGCATGAATAGCCCAAGCTCTGCAGAGTTAGAGCTCTTCTGCACCTTCACAAGGTTGCTGAAAATATGAAGCAAACTTATCTCTTTCCCCACCTCTATAATCTGACAGTGGTCCAGCTGACACAGCATTTATCAGCCTTGAATAAAAGCAAGCTACTGGAGGTAGATGGACTTTCCAATGACTTCAGCAATTGCAACTGATTGCTTTCAGATGTGAAGCTTTCTCCTTCAGGCAGTCTACCTTATAAGGTTGTTGTGAGGATAAAGCATCTGATTCTCACCTCTGTTATGCACTCTATAAGCTTTCTATGCTGCATCAGCTTCACTATGGGGACAATCACACTGACCTGCTTTCTGAAATAGAAAGCCTCGGCTATTGGGCAATGCAGAAATGTTATACATATATTACACTGAGTCAGGCTATAGGTCTTTCCGGCGCAGTATTGTCCACACAGACTGGCAGGAGCTTTTCAGCATTTCCAGCCAGAATTTTTTCTGGAGCTACCCAGAGAGAGCCTGGGCCTTCTGCAGGCAAAGCAGCATCTCTGCCCCCCTGCCAGGCACCTTCTGCACCCTGATGCTTTCCATTTGATCTGAACTTTGACTTGCACCAGCCCCAACCAATGCGGCCAGTGGCCTGGAACAATGGGAGCTGGCATCCACTGGGAAATGCCAAGAACCAGTGTGGTGTTCTAACTACAGGGTGGGCCTTAGCTTGGAATGAACCTGGAACGTAACACTGCTCAGATAACCAGGGATGGAGGGGTGTCTTTCCAGTTGTTGCTTTTTCACACAATGTATAACCTCCCCCCTCATTGCCTCTCTTACATCCAAGGAATCCAGGGCCACTGAGCAGGTTGAAGTAGGTTTGGGTGGTGACTGGCCCAGAGCCACCGGAGGAACATAACTATGGAGCAGGGATTGGAACCTGGGTCTTCCCCAGCAGCGTCATCGTAAGTTTTGAAGTGTGCCCCTATCATGAGAGCCCCTGTAATCCGGTGAGTCCATGGATGCAGGCAGCTGTGTTGATCCATGTCAACAAGCCAATTCCGGCAGAATTCTTGTCTTACTGCCCATTGAAGAGCAAACCACCCCAAGATACTTTGTATCACAGCAAGGAGAGCTCACAGCAATACACTGTGGAAGGAAATGCTGTTTTCCAGCCCAACCTTGCAGCCAAGCTCAGAGGGGATGAAGTCGTCTGAGGGTGGCAGATGAAGACACCCTCCATGCTGATTGAGAGGTCCTGGTACTTTGACCCTGCGAATCCTGGATCTACTACACCATTGGTCTATCCAATCCTATCCGGACACTAAGCACTGTCACCACCAACTTCACATTGCATGTATATCCTGCCTTTGGTACCCTTGAGAAGAAGCCAAAGCTGTTTTCATAGCTGTCTCGCACTCCATTTTATCTCGGTAACAGCCCTGTGAGGTGGGTCAGACTGAGAGAGAGCAACAGGTCCAAAGTCACCCAGTAAGCAGCATGGAGGAACAGGAACAGGAACCAGGCCTCCCAAATCTGCAATCCAACACTCCCACCACCACACCATTCAGCTCACAGCAGGTGTGTGTGTGGGGCAGAGCTACCATACCCAAGCTGTTGTGGATGAGCAGGATACTTTGGGGCTGCAGTCCACCCTCCCATGCCATGCCAGGTGATCCCTATTATTCCGACTGCCAACTACATCTGTAGCCAGCTTTGATCCATGAGGACAGGTCTCTGGAAATCTCTCGTGATCGTTCTGCAACAGATTTGGGATGGAGAGGCAGATGGTGGAAGGCAGGCAGCTTTCCCAAAGGAGCAACTTCACCTGGAAAACTCCCAAGGGCTAGGTCACTGGGACCTGGGGATGGAATGAAGGGGAAAGGTAGCAGATAAGGAGAGGGTTTCAAACTGTAAAGGGATCCAGTTAACAGCATATAATCCCCTCCTGCCAAAAGCAGGCCGCAGGCCATTTAGGGGCATGTTGAGTCAGGCAAGGGTAAGGTGGTGGCGGCCAGGGAGGGGTGGGGAGAGATAATTTACATGTTGAACAAAAAAAAGAGAGCGGGAGAGAAGAGACTATGTGGTGATTTCATTTTGAAGACTTTAAGAGCAGTAGCAGAAAGGGGGAAGAGAGGGGGAAGCCACTTCCAGTCTCCACAAAATAAATAACTCATCACACCAGCCCATTGCCTTGCAAAAAACCTCACTGGTGCAATATTGAAGGAAGGTGGGAATGCCTGAGTATTCCTGAATTTCAGAAGCCTCGCCTATATATAGCAGGGAGTCCTGGTCTGAGTGTCCCAGTCTGGACTTACTTTCATCTATCCATCCCTTGCCCTTCCTCCAAAGGGCACAGGAAAGCAAACATCCATATGTCATATTTTAAAGCTCATAAAAAACCCTTTGAAGTGGGCCTAGGGTGCCCTTCTGTGCTACCTTGGAGACAGGACTTTCAGAGGGTGGCCCATTCGTTGAAGGCATCCTCTGTTTGGAAGGACAGCTGATTTGAGTCCAAATGAAAGGGGGAGAAATCTACAAAGGGCAGTGGGGAGAGCAGGGCCTTGAAACTGCCCACCCACAGTTAGCACCTGGACAGCAGATTGAGAAAGCACAAAAGTCATCTGGTCACAGTTTTACCCAGGATGGGGAGCTGTAGTGGATTTCTTTAAATTATAGTCAGTGTTTTAAATTCTGAAATTATACATTTCAATTAACTTTTACATCTCTTTTGGCATGTATTCCTTCTTTCAAGATGGCATGTAAATGTCCATGCTAAGACTGCTGAGCTGAAAGACCCAAGGTCACCCCATGGCCAATGGGGCCAAACAGGAGTTCAAACGCAGGTCTTTCCATTCTTAAGGTCTTGAAAACTATCTTGTAAGTTGTGTTGCAAAAGGTAGAATGACAGGGGATAAATGTATATTTGATGATGATGATGATGGTCCAACATGCTAACCTTTGAAGTGGTTTTATGAGTGAATGGTGTCAGGTCTCCAAGAACAGCTCCCCCACATCACCCCTCCAGAGCAGGCCAGTGGAACTGAACCTTGCCCTGCAAATCCCAACCAGCATGTTTAGAGAGAGGACGGTTGTTTGGAGACTCTCTGTGCGTGTGTGTAACATAGCACTATAATGAGGCCGAAGAATGAGGCAATGTGCTTCTCATACCAGCAGAGGGTGCATGGGAAAGAGCAATCAGGATAGTAACCCCTGACCACCACCAAGCCATTCATAGAATTCTACTGCAATATAAATCATTGCTTTGCACACAGAGGCCTTTCTGGCAGCTGATGCATGCATTTAACAGCTCTGATACATCCTGGGCTCAAGCATCCTGCAAAGAGGCTCAGTAATATTCCTGCATGGACTAAGTGTAGCCAGCTGTGATTCTCTTCTGCAGCGAGAACAAAACAAACTGTGGATTGTTGTAACAACAACATTTGCTAACAATCTTATGCCACAATCAATGCTTGCTTCTCGAGGCTGCAGGACTCCTATTTGTTTCCATGGCTTGCCAGTTGCTGGTGACAATGCTTTTTCTTCTTTCTTTGCCCCCCCTTTCTTGTATGTGTGTGTGTGTGGGGGGGGGGGTTGCTGGAACTTATGACAGTTGCAGCTGGGTAGGGATGTTAACCCCCCCCCCCACATCACACAGTAGCACCCACCCAGATAATAGTAACATCACAGTTTTTAAGAATGCATGCATTAGGGAAATTCACATGAAAAGGTATGATTTCTGTCTAGACTAAACAAGAATGAAAACATTCACAACTTTATGTGAAAACAGGATGGAAAAGGCTTGTCCTTAAATATTCCAACAATCTCAGGAAAACCAGGACTGATGGCGTCATCCTCACTTAGCCAATTACGTGTCCAACCAGATCCCTTTCCAGTTCAGAGGCGTGGGGACCGAATTTGAGGGTTTGTACATATAAAGCACGGGCACTGAACCAGCCTTGCAGGTGTGCCTGATGGTGTGGTCAGCGTGGATGCTCAGGAAGCCCCCAGCCACACAGTCTTTGCACCTAGGCTAAAAGAACCACACTGACTGTCTGGTAGTCACTGAGCCATGCGCAAGTTCTGGTTGCTGAGACACACGGCCCTAAATAACTGTGGATCGGGCTCCCTGCCAGACTGCCTACGCCATATGAAAGGAATATAAAAGAGAGAGGGAAGGAAAATGGACGGAAGAAAGGGCGGGTCATGTTGACCTTTGGCTCTGACTCCGTCCACTCTTGGCTCTTGCTCCACCTACCATTCACCTGCAGCCACTCACAGATCACCCAAAGGAAATGCAGCCCTTGACAGGGAAAATAGCCCCACCTATTCTCTCAGGTACTGGCCCACAACTGGGCGCAGTGGGCCTGACCTCAGGTAAGCAACAGTGTTTATCGGGGTACCAGGAAAGCTGGAGTGGTGATTACAGTGTTGGGCTGGGGACCCTGGAGATGGAGGTTCTAGTCCCCACTCAGCCATGAAGCTCCCTGGTGATTCTGAGCCAGTCAGCCCGCTCAGCCTAGCCTACCTCTCAGGGTTGTCGTGGAATAAAACATAGCTATGTGACCAACTGTGGGTTCCTCTCAAGATGAAAAGGGCAGGGTATCAATTCAATGCGGTGATAATTATGCGAATGATGGTGGTGATGCGGGTCCCCCAAAGCATGCTTTGGATTCGGCATGAATCCCAGGCTTGAAAAGGTTGGAGACTGCTTTCAGGGCTATGGGTAGTGCTTGTTCCACACACTACTTCTATTTTTTGAAGTATAGACTGGCAGGCGTTCTCTGTTTACTCTTTGTTTGGCCTTTATTGTTTTGTTGTCATGGATAGAATGCAATAGATTGCCACTTAGTGCCGACTCAGAATGGTTAACCTGCTTATCGCTGGTATAACATATAACAGGTTCTGAAAAGTTATAAAGTTGTCATTCCATCAGCAGCTATGAGTAAATGTTTACAGCTGAAAGCCATGGGAGTTAGTCATGCATGTGTGCTCATGGGCTTCAGTTTGCCAGGTCTCACCCTTCACATTGATTGAAAGGGCATGAAAATGAATGAAGAGCAAGCCAGGCCTATGGAATTTGATGTTGAAAAGAGGGTCTTGAGCTTCAGCCCGCTCCAAGTTGCAAACCTGGGAAGGAAAATCTCAATATATCCGGTTAGAGAATGAAAATAGCTGCCAAGTTTAGATCTGGAAATAGCATATTCATTTTGACTTCTGAACATTTTGTTTCAATTGTTTTGACATCCAGGGTTAAAATCTAGTTGATTAAGAAGATGTTAAACTGTCCTATATAGGGAGGCCTTGAGTCCAGCTTTGCAAAGGGAACTTCTCTATTTGAAAGGCTGTCAGAGGAGAGTCCTCTCTTTGAAGGCAACCTGTATGGCAGCTATTCCCAATTTGGTGGCTTTGAGAGAGCTGGGACTGCAGACTCCCGCATCCAGGTACATTAGCAGAGAGTTTATGGCTGTTGTAGACCAGCACATGTGCTGCCAGGTCAGGGAAGGCTGCTGTATTTGATGGGAAGTCTGTTTTAAAGCTAAAGAACCCTGGAGAGGAGAACAGTGGCTGTTGAAGCAGCCCATCAGTACCTAGCACACCTGGACAGCAGGCGATGCTGCGAGGATTCAGGTCACGAGGGCACTGCATCCCCTATTGTGGTAAGGTGCATTTGCTTCTGTTTATGATTCATGCTAGACATGCATCCATGTACGCAGATTAGAATATGCACATTTTGAGCTGATCAGTGTCTTTTTTTGCAGATGTGGCTACCCCATGTATGAGCCTGCATCCAATCCAGCCAGTTAGCCAGATGCTGCAGCCACGCTTCCAGCTGCTTGAAGAGAAGTGCATGAAATGGTGGTGTAACCAAACAGCCATGTATGATTCATATTTTCCAGCGTTTTACAGCTGAAAAGAGTGATACTCCCATACACTTTTGAACACCCCATTTTCCCTACCAAAGATTACGTCAGCCCCGAACCTTCAATTGCTGCAAACTGCTGAAGTCTCATCTCTCCTTTCTGTACAGAAGGTTGCCAACACTTTCTCTTCAAATGTGGCTTCATCCTAGTCATGACAAGGAGATCTACAGTTTGGACCTGCAAGATGAAAGTGAGAGATTTGCTTCTACTAATTTCCATATCCTTTAAAGTTTCTGTGTATGTATCTTTCAAGGGGGCTGTTTCCTAATGACATACTTAAAGGGCGGGGGGGGGGGGGAGGATCTTAGTCCAGGGGAAAAACTTAGGCAGACAGATTCAAGGAGAGGGGGGAGCAGAAGGTAAAGCACATGCCAGCAAAATGCTAGCTATTCTGGGGGATCAGATGTACCAGGGATAATCAGAGAAGATGGACTTCAAAGGAAAGAGACGCAGTCCCAGCAGGCTGCCCCCTAATGTAACCTTTGGCATGAGGTTAAATCTTCTCACTTGTTCATCGCTGTGGAAGCTACAGACCAGGTTGAAAAGCTGGCAATATTCCTTTGGAGTCGCTTGGCTGAGTGGGGACTGGAATCCAGATTGCCTGAGTTCCAGTCCTGCGCTCTTAACTATGCCACACTGGCTCTCAGGTAATGAAGCTGCACCGCAACATGGGATGCTTTCTTTCTTGTACAGCGCTTGCCACATGTAAGCAGAGTGATGAGCCTCCGAGTGCTTCTCCATGCACACTTCCATAATGACAGGATGAGAGAAGGACCCATCATGCAGAATCTATGGGTGTTTCGTGAGTCATCCATCCAGGGACACAGGCGCAAAAGCACCTTTGTGCTGCACAGCCACAAGATTGCCACAAGAGAATGCTGCTACGCTGCTACACAATTCTTGAGCCAATGGTTTAGTTGAGAGGTGTTGGAAAGGCTGAACAGAACAGCAAGTGAAAGAAGAAAAATAGTCTTAATAGTATCTTCTGTAGAAAGAAAATAAGCATATGAACATGTTGAAGGTGCAAAAACACCCTCCTCTCATCTTCCCCCAGTTTTTGGACATGCATAGCCTCTGGTTCTAGGGGTGACATGTGGCCATTCGGACTGGTGGCCATCAAATCTTGTGGCATCTAGCAAGGGCAACCCTTGTCTGTCTTGTCTGCTAGGTCCCACAGAGGTCTGTGAACCAGCCAGTTCCTGTATATTCTTCCAAAGCCCAGCTCTGGTCTTTCGTCTGGAACCTTAGGCTTATTATCTCCCCTGCCCCCCAGCTTCCCTACAAACAGCTTATCAGTATGTTCCTCTTTAAGGCTTCAGGAAAGTTTTCTTGGATTCCCCCACCCCACCCCACACGTGGTCATACTTAGTGGGATGCTTTGTGTCAGCTTTGTGGAATGCAGCCTTTATGGGTGAACAAACAGGAAGATCTTTCAGGAGGAATTGATGCCAACACGTATGTGATGTTGGCAGTAACAATGGGTTGATGTAGTCTTGCAGACATTCCCAAAGGCAGGTGGACCCGGAATGTAAGCCTGCAATGCTCCCATGGAGGCCTGTCAGCCAGACTGATCCTCGGCTATTATTCAGCTCAGTCCTCCAAGCACACTTGGGAGACACAGGAAAGAAAGATCATGACACATGGCTTCCTGTGGAGGGGGTTCTCAAGACGACGTCCTCAGCTGGGGTCAAACAAAACAAATTCAGTCTCACAGCAGATACTACTAGGGTGGCTAGGTGTCCGACTTTGCAGAGGACAGTCCTCTGTTTGAAAGTGACCTGTGTTTGAATGGCTGTTCAGTCGAAGATTGGTTGAAGCAGATGGGAGCAAGTGGGGACCTTAAATGACCCATGAGCAGTCATTGCCTGTACAGCGGACTGAGCAAACACACTGGTTGTGGTGTTATCACTGTGGTGAGATATAGTGTATCCCCATTTAGACTACACATTCTGCACACTCACCAATCTACACCTCTACCTACAGTTTGTGCAAATTTCGTGCAAATCTCCATCTCCTTTTGTCCTCTTTTTGGGTCATGCTTTTCCTCTCCTCTCGGCAAGATAGCATTGTGTCTGTTAGCACTGTCTTTGCCAAATGCACTCAGGCAGCGCACAAGAGGAGTAGGCAGATCAGATCGATGGACAACTGGAACCAGAAGTATTTCATTTTATAGTCACACTAAGAGTTATAGTGCCAGGCTATAGCCATTTCCACCTCAACACGACTTGCACTCCCCAGCACAGCATCTGAGCCCACATTATCTCAGGCTGCAAATGGAATTCTCCAGAATCTAGAGAAGCAATTCAAAGTGTTTGGCATGTTTTTGAAATAATTGGGGTGAATGCCAGTGCATTCCTTACCTGCCAAACAACCCACATGGAGCAGGTGCTAAAAATATATTAATAAAACCAGACTGTAAGAGAAGGACAATCAAGTTAAGGTTGCAGCCTGCAGTGTCTTTGCTTGGAAGGAAGCTAAGGAGCAACCCTACGCAAGTTTGGACAAAAGAACGGGCCTACAACTCCCAGCATGGTTCAGTTGCACAGGATCTCACCCTTAGTGAGCAATATGCCTAGAATTGGGCCGTATAGCTTGGATGCAAAAACAGAACATAGAATTTTATGTTGGTTTCTTGAAGATGTAGCACCAAAAATGGAAAAAACGAAGTCTGTTCTTAAAAAAAAAATAAAGTAGGAGTAAAAATGCTCAGTCATCAAGGTTGCCACTGTTCTGGACAACCAGAATTATAATACTTGTTTCGGGATTTAAACTGCTGCACGACTACTAAGGCATTCACCAACAATATGAAAGACAAGCAGGAATGGTAGGTGGTTATATATTCATTTGGTAAAAGCAATTCTATCTTACACAGGATGACTTACAACATATTAGAAGGTGGCCCGATCCTATACATGCTTTGACTAACATGTCCAAATGAGAGTCAGCATGGTGCAGTGGCCAAGAGGGTGAGAATGGGACTCAGGGGATTCGGGTTCCAGGCCCCGCTCAGCCTTGAAGCTCAATGGGTGACTTTGGGCCAGCCCAACCAACCTGAAAGGGTGGTTGTTGTGAGGATAAGACTGAGAGGAGGAAGAAAATTATGTAAGCCACCCTGAGTTCCCTGGAAGGAAAAAAAAAGGTGGGATATAAATAGAATAAATAAATAGATGCATTCTTATTAAGAGCCCATTCCAATTCCTCACCTATATGCCATACTGATCAACCACACCCTCTCCTCCAAGCACACACACATCAGTTAATTAAGCACTTCGGAAAGGTATGCATCTGTTTTATTTTCAAGACACCCGGTTGCACTGCTTCTGAGCTGTTCCTCTTGGGCTCTGTGCCCAGTGGATTCATGTGCACCATTTTCTCATGCTTGGAGAAGCAAAGCCCACAGGGGAATGTTTGTAAGGAAGAAGTGAAGTGCTTAATAAAGCGAAATTGAATGTCAGTTACAAATCTTTCCCATTTGCCTGCCTGACTGCACGTGCCTTCTGCCTGGTGGGGAGCAGAAGGAGAACATTCTGTGGCAATGCAAGGGAGGCACTCCTTCCCTCACATGAATGGGAATGCCAGATCATGAGGACTAGGGTGTTGGACTGGGGGTCTGGTAGACCCAGGGCTACTCCCCATTCAGCCGTGAAGCTCACTGGGTTACCCTGGGCCAATCACCAGCTCTCACCCTACCTTGCCAGGCTGTTGTGATGAGGAGAAAATGGAGTGCAGGAGGACTTTGTAAGCCTCCTTGGGATCCTTGCAAGAGGAAAACGGGCGGGATATAAATGCAATGCAGTGGTAATACTAATAGCCCTGTTTTCCAGTTTGAGCATAGGGCTTGTCCTGGGGAAGAAAGAACTTTCTCCATTCCTCCCTGTCCATGTTTAACAGAAGCCAGTGGCTGAGTCCCTCTTTCTCAAGGTTTTCTGACATTCAAAGGGCTGAAACAGCCATTACATGGGAGATCCGCGTCTGTGAGTGAGCATAAGGCAATGGTGTGGAACTGCTCAGGCCCAAAGGCCAAATCGGACTCTTTGGGAGCTCCCCAGGTGGCCAACTGTCCTTCTCTTGGCCTCACCCTCTTTCCCTCAACCACCAATCATTTGGCAGCTTCTTGTAGTCCTTCCTGCCTTCTAGGCTCCCTTAGTTGTATTTGTCTTGTCTGGGCTCTTGCCCTAAAACCTGGAGGTCAGTAATGGTAGAGATCAAGAAGAATGAGCTTCCCTGGGATCCAAAAATGGGTTTGTTTAAGGTGTTGGTAAATTCAGAGAACACCGAGATGTTGATTTATTTACTAACTATGGTATATTTGTTTATAAGTGGTAATGCATTTTTAGGCAGAAAACTCCTCCAGTTTCTAGTATAGCCCAGCCGGCTAGCGAGCACTAGAGAGGGGAGGCAAGAACTGGATTAGTTCATTGAAAAATTCAGTTTGTATATGAAGTGCTAGAAGGATGAGGTGCAAGTCCAACGAAAGTCCAACTCCCAGCATTCCCAGGCCAAGCATGGGTGGTTGGGGAACGTTGGGAATCATAGAACTTTCTCCTCTCTAAACGTGCCTAGGATTGCATCCTTAATTAGGGACTAATGTTAGGAAACATAGTCTTACACCTACTTTGTAAATTTGTAAACTTTTCAAAATCAAATGTATTTATTAAAATAGAGGTTGTAATGTTGGTTGCTTTTGGCTTTGCTTTGAATTGAGAATGCCAGTGTGGTGTAGTGGTGAAGAGCATGGGACTGGGACTCAGACAATCTGGGTTCTAGTCCCCGCTCAGCCATGGAGCCAACTGGGTGACTGGCCCAGTCACAGACTCTCAGCCCAGCCTACCTCACAGGGTTGTTGTTGTGGGGATAAGATGGAGGAGGAGATGTAAGCTGCCTTGAGCCCTTTGTAGGAAAATGGCAGGATATAAATGGAAAAATAAATAAATAAAATGCCAAAATCCCGTTGGCTCTACCCAGAAAATCATTGGTGGAAGAACACATGTGGCAGAATTGGGTTGAAATGCTACAATCCACTTGGGTTTTGCAGGAAAAGGCTGTGAGACACAAATCCTGCAATACTAATTGTTCCTGAGATATCAGTCGCCCTTGGGAAATAGCCCTTGTTTCCCAGAGGCTAGTGGTGGTTGGTATGATGCAATGCAGTGTGCCACGTTCCTTTCTTCATACTACCCCCAATGCTCAGGTAAGATCAGTACATCGGAGGGCAGACAATGGAGAGCCGACTAGTTAGAAAGCGCATTGAAGGGAAAACCTATCCTTAGCATCTCCAGATAGGCTTGGGAATGACCCCATCTGAAACCTTGTCATTGCAGACCAACTATGGTGAGAGACTGAAGGTTTGCAAGATCAACTTCAGTTTTAATTGAAACCCTGAGATCCACCTACCAGAACCTGGTGTCAAAGACTTGCACATAGAATGAAAGGGCTCTGAGCCCAGGAAATTGTCTTGAATACCAGAACCAAGGAGAGATCACAGCCCTTGTGCACAAAATTTCACAGCTGGTTATCCTCAACTCTACTCCAGCTTTTGACATTTCAGCAAAATAGATTTCATCGGGTGAGGAGAACCATTCCCTTGCTGCTGGTTTAAAACCACAGAGAGTCAGGAATCCTTGTCAATCACCTGGAGCTCATCCAGCGATTTGTAGATTGTAGATATCAGGAGATTGCCATCAACTTTCTGCCGGCTGTATTGAGTGATTGAGATCAATCAGCGGTTTGCCTTCCTATGGCAGCCTTCTACATTCCTAACCAAATTCAAATTGACTCAGAAATAAATTATTTCCAGATAGATAGATAGATATTTTTCTTAGCTCACTCACCATGAATTACCATATTTTTCGCTCTATAAGACGAACCTGACCATAAGACGCACCTAGCTTTTAGAGGAGGAAAACAAGAAAAAAAATATTCTGAATCAAATGGTTTACTAAGCTATTTACTAAACTATAACAGAATACAGTAATACCGTATTTCAACCTTGTAAAGTGAACAGCAGTCAACAGTGGCATTAAGAACCATCATCACTGTCATTAACAAGAGAGAGACTTTAAAGTTCGAGTACTCTTCTAGTTTTCGTTGAACCCATAAAACTCATCATCACTAGAGTCAGA
>NW_025335759.1:2902389-3096099 GCF_004798865.1 Varanus komodoensis
CGTAAAGTGAACAGCAGTCAACAGTGGCATTAAGAACCATCATCACTGTCATTAACAAGAGAGAGACTTTAAAGTTCGAGTACTCTTCTAGTTTTCGTTGAACCCATAGAACTCATCATCACTAGAGTCAGAATTTATGAAGCTCTGTTGCTCACAATCACTGACATCACTTTCTTAGTCAGTAGTGAAATTATTGAAGGAATCCACAATCTACACCAGTTATACAAGAGCTGCTGCAGACAATTCAATAACAAATCTAAAAAAGCCAGTAATGTCCACATTGCCCTACTAGTAAATAATAGAAAAAAACTTCTGACAAAAAATGAGATATTGTACGGCAAATCAAACACACAGTGGACTAAGTAGCCTTTGAAGAATAAACTTCATACACGAAGGCAATGCTGTTCAAATATCCACTGATCCTAAAAAAAATGTGTCTGATCAACTAACAGATAACCGATCCATGGAAAGCTTCCTGATAATCACAGGCACATTCCCCATCACTTCACCATGGGCTTCATTAAAAGACAGGTTGCCATTTGAAAACACACACCGACCTGTGATTAACAGCTCTCACCTGTGCTGGAGCAGGGGGGCAGAGCAGGGCGCGCTGAGCGCGTGCCAGCCAGGTGGTGCCACGTGGGGCTGGCAGCGTGCCAGCGGTGGTCTTCCGGGCGGCGTGGCGGCAGGTCTTCCTGGGCAGTGGGGGTGAGCAGTCCGCCTCTCTGTGCAGCCGGCGGGTTAAAGCCCGCAGCTCCTCCTCCTCCTCCGCACCTCTACCCCCGAGCGGCACAGCTCTCACCTGCACTGGGGGGGGGGCGGTGGGCAGAGCAGCACGCACCGAGCACATGCCGGCCAGGTGGTGCCACGTGGTGCAGGCGGGTCGGCAGTGTCCCGGGCGTCAGGCACACACACATTTGCTCTATAAGACGCACAGACATTTCCCCTTACTTTTGAGGGGGGGAAAAGTGCGTCTTATAGAGCGAAAAATACGGTAGTTGTGCTCCATATTGCAAGTCAGTCAAGGGGCAAAGTACAACAACCCGACTAGAACCTCCACTCACGTTTGTGGCCTTGCAAGGCAACATCTACATACTTCAGCCAACACATCACAAATGCTTTCAAGAAACCACTCAAATACCAGTTCCTGAAGTCAGCTCAGATTCTGGTTTAGCTTGGCCTTGACGTAACAGCTGCATGAAGCTACAGGCTTCTAGGAGGCCAGGAAGATTATCTCCCTGTTCTTTGGAGAAACACTCTGACTTTACAAACATTTGCTCACCCAAATGAACAAAAAGCATTTTCTTTGCCCAGGCCTCTCCTCATACAAAGTCTCTCCCTCTTTCTCTCCTTCTCTCTGCCACTGAGCTGATATGCAAATTTAGATAAATGCAAAGAGCTGGCTTGCAGTCATCTTGTGCACCAATTTTGGTAATAGCGTTCTACGTGACTCCAAGGCTGTGAGTAAGCAAAGAAGAATTAGCAGGGCCTCTTTGTTCTTTGCAGCATAGCTGAAATATGAATGCTCTGGCTTGACCAAAAAAGAAAGAAAGAAAGAAAACCAAACAAACCAGCTCCTTTGCACAAAAGGAAATGGGGAGCCCAGGAAGGCTGGTGAGTGACATCTAATAAGGTGAAACTGGAAGATGGGTTAGCCAAGGTGCTGCTGCATGCTAACCAAGGGCAGAGCACAGAGCTGGGTCCACATGTTTCAGGGCTCTTGGGCAAGACATCCTCCATGGGC
This sequence comes from Varanus komodoensis, assembly GCF_004798865.1. Classification (NCBI taxonomy): domain Eukaryota; kingdom Metazoa; phylum Chordata; class Lepidosauria; order Squamata; family Varanidae; genus Varanus; species Varanus komodoensis. The sequence goes on from NW_025335759.1 coordinate 2,904,134, forward strand.
CCCCCATCAGTGCAACTACCTTCTTGCTTGCTTGAGAAAGACAGAAGCCAGCGGCTGGCATGTATTTTTCCTCCAGCCTGGGCCAGAGAGAAAGGCTAGTTAAGAAGCAGGTTACAGTGATGAAGCACAGGTGCAGGTCCAGGAGACTTTTGTCAATGCGCTGTCGTCTTGATGTGGGACCTCCACAGGGGCTCAGGCATGCCTCCTAGGCACTGGCCTTGGCACTGCACTGCGCTTTGAGCATTATTTTGAGAGTACCAGGCAGAACAGACAATGGGAAATGTTCAGACACCCTTGAAGTTGCCGTGACTTTCAGGATCTGGTTCAGGGCCCCTGCACCTACTCTAGAGTAAAACATGGAGTGAGGGACACATAGCTGATGGCTATAGATTTAAAGCCATGCCTAAAAGCACAATCACAAACCATTTCAATGGAGAAGAAAAATGGGAGACAATTAGCAATGCAATCCTAAACACACCTACTTGCAAGGAAATCTCCCTGAACTCCATCAGTCTTGCCTCAGAGAAGACATGCACATGATTGCCTCGTTAAATATCTAGCGTTTCTGCCTGAAAAGCAAAAAGCCTCTTGACGTAAGGTGTTTGTTGTGTGCTCAAGATCCCTCACTCACAGGGCTTTCTGGGGTCTTCTCATGATGGTGCCAACCTCCCAAGGCCAAACCCAAGTTTTCCAGTCATGTTTGTAACTAATCTTAGAGCCAGAAATTCTGGTCTTTTCCTAGATGGTGCCTTATTCACTGCAGAAGTCTAGTGTAGTTTTGCGATGCCATCATTTTGTGTTATGCAGTGGAACATATGTGACCTTATGGAGAGACAGAGAGGAAAACCCCTGCAATGAAACTTGAAGGATACGCTAATCCCGCTGCAAAGAAAGCAGAAAAAGAAGTCTTAGAATATGCTTGATGCAAGAAGTTCTTAGAGATAAGCTGAAAGGAAAAGGGGGATTCATATAAGAAGCAGAAAGAAAGACAGGGAATCAGTAGTATAGGTATTAGTAGCTAGTCTTGTAGAAATGGAGTAGGAGAAACTGACGTTCCAGAAAAGGTCACCAATGGCCTGAAAGAACAGCATCACTTTGTTTTGTCTTTTGTATGTTTTCTTTCTCTTTCTTCACCTCTTGGTTTGACCACGCTGTGACTGGTTTGCATGTCACAATTACAACTGATGCTTTCAGGAAACAGAGCAGGATCAGCTGAACAACCCAAGGGTGCTTTGCTGTGATGTGCAAAGCAGGACAAGCCGGGCTTCCCCAGCAGACCAAAGTTACTGGTTGGGACAACACTGGAAACAACCCAAAGATGAGATATTCCTGAGCTGCTTAGCCATGCGAGCAGCAGGGGGTGATCAGACTGTGTGTGCAAGCTCTCCAACATGTTCACAATTGTCCAATTTAAAAAGACAAAAGAAATCAGGTTATTGTGAAATGTGATTGTTTGAGTAATTGATACCCTGAAGAGAGCCAATCCAACCACTATTAAGTCAAACAATTCCTTGTTGGCACTATGTTTGTAGATGTACTTTCCAGTTGGGGAAAAGAATCATGTAATGTCAACTAAGTGTTGTAAATTTAGGTCTCTGGGCAAACGCGAGCATTTTACTAGGGAGTTCCTTCAAAAGTTGAATGCAACATTATTAATTGCCAAAGCACTAAACCAACAAATTGTTCCATACACCTACTATATGATCAAGTTAAATGTTTTAAAGAATAACATAGCAAAAAAATAACCAAGGGGAATTTTAATAAGGTGCGTGAGCAGCCATTCCCCAAAAATTCAGTATAAAACAGGGCAATCTGGGAATGCTAAAATGGGAGCCAACATCTTCAAAGAGCATAGATAAGTTCTGGTATAATCTCACAAAATGGTGCCCACAAAATCCCGCAAAACTACAGCCGAGCTGTCCCTGCTCTTCTGTTGCCAAATCCAGGCTGAGGGTCCGATCCTTTAAAGCAGCTCCTAATTCTTGCTGGATATTGGTTCAAGTGCAATGCCTGCTGCCTGACCAAGGGATCTTCATGGCCATTGGCAGTTGGGTCCATTCCATGATCAGCAGCCAGCAGTGAGACGTGCTACACAGAACACTGCCTACCTGTTCTTTCCTGATTGTTCTAGGGTGGGAAGGAATGGTCAGTAAGTTAATAGCAAGGGGTCAAGTTTTGCATAGTACTCCAAGTTACTGGTGATCCTGAGAACAGCAACTGCAGGGAAAGAATCTGCAACTTTCTTCTTGCTTGTTGAGGGGTTAGGAGCCTGCTGGTAAAAAGTGTGTCTACCTGGTTATTTATTCCCCTTTATGGCACTTCTTCTCTGTACCCTGGAATGTGCTCACGCATTGTTCTTCCTAAAAGCTGTTTTTATGTAGATACCAATCAGTACACGGTGCATCATTCTTTGGCTAGTTCGGTACAGAAATGCAGGTGGCTGAGAAGATCTGAAATGGGCAACCTCCACAAGAGGACCAAAATATTTGGATAGAATTCATTATGGGAAATTGTTGGCAGAGTGCAAAGTTTGATCAGAACATTTGCTTTAGCATTTCTATACAGGACCTTTCCTCCACATTAATTTCATTTCATTTATTACTTTTCTATACCACCCAGTAACTGAAATCCTCTAGTGATGACCTATGACTTCCATCAGTGACCATGCAGGAGAGGTGCAAAGTTGAGGCGCACCAGCTTGGTGCTCAAAAGCCATGTGCATCACAACACTGAGGAAGTACAAGGAGCAATAGTCATAATTACAGAGGATACAAAACTGGGTGGAATACCAAACACCCTGTTAAGATCTAGGGCAATCTTGATAAGCTTGAATGCTGGGCTGAAAGCAGCAAATGAGATTCAATCAGGACAAATGCCAAGTCCTCCAACTAGGAAAAAGAAATCAAATGGATTCATACAAGATGGGGAATACGTGGCTCAACAGAACCAAACGTGAAAAAGATCTTGGAGTAATTGTGGACTACAGGCTAAATAAGGAGCTAACAGAGTGATGCAGCCACACAATGGACAAATGCTATTTTAGGATGCATTAATAGAAGTATTATTTCTAAATCACAAGAAGTAATAGTTCCCCTATACTCTTCGCTAGTCAAGACCTGATCAAGAATACTGTGTTCAGTTCTAGGTCCCAAGATTTAGAGGCAGAAAAATTAGAAAGGTCCAGAGGAGGGCAACAAAAATGATCCAGGGTTTGGAAACTTTGCCCTGTGAGGAGGATAGAACTGGGTATGTTCAGCCTTGAGAAGAGAAGACTGAGGGGAGGATATGATATCACTTTATAAGTACCTGAAAGTCTGTCACAGAGGAAGGACAAGATCTCTTCTTGCTCATACTAGAATGTAGGGTATGGAATAGTCAATTCAAGTTGTGACAAACCAGATTCAGATTCAGGCTAGATATCAGGAAAACATTCCTAAATGTCCGAGCAATAGAACAGTGGAACCAGTTGCCAAGAGAGGTGATGGGCCGCACCACACTAAAAACATGCATGGTGAACTGGATAGTCTTCTGAGTGGAATGGTATACATTGGTGTCCTGCAACAGCAGGGGGTTGGACCCTATGGCCTTCTTGGCCCCTTCCAACTCTACTATCCTATGAGTCCATGATTGTACAACATGTGCTCAGAAGCTCACCATCTCTCCTGGGTTCCCTTGTGGAAGCTCCTCTAACAGAACTGCTACGAAATTAGGCTAAACTGTGCAGGATGAGTGGACAGAGAAAGTCTACAGTGCTGTGCATGTATCTGGCATACCATGTACGGTTCTCATCACCCCATGTAGTCCCAGTTTCAGGTTGCTGAGGACCCTTGTCAAGACGTCCTTAATGGGCTTCCTTCCTTAGTTGGTCTCTCTCCCCATCAGCATTGTCACCAGCTTGTTTCTCCTTATCCTCTTTCTCCTTATTGCTCCCACTCGCTTGCTTGACAGACAGAAAGCTAGAGGGCAAATAGGCAGTGGCATCTAATTATCTGGACCACAGTGAGAAGAACAAGCAGTGGTGAAGAGGAGGAGCAGGGCCACGGGGTCAACAGACAGTTACTGGGATGCGGGCTCTTTCCAGGTAGCCAGCCACCTCTTTTTTGTCAAGTAAAGGAATGTGCAATGCTTCCTAATCTTTGCCATAAACCCACACCCTGTAAATGAGACACTGCAGCACTTTAGTTCCCTTTCGGCATTGCTCAGTGCTGCTATTAATTACTTGTTTAGCGGGCATGGTAGATGACTTCCACTTTAAACTCTGCTGGGCAGGTGTATGGGGAATGAAGAATCTTAGCAATATCTCACCATTAATTGTTATTGGCTCCTAGCAGCTAGCAACAATTGATAACATTGCTGGGATATGACATGCGTTGCAATGGATTTCTGCTAGTCATGTTAGATTGGAATTATTCTATTCCTCCGCCATGATTTATTTTGAGTCAATAAAGTTGACTCAGAGGTCAAAGTGCAGTCTTCTGTCAATTCTCTTTTGGAAAAATGGAAACAAACGGAATAAAAAAGAGAGCTGTCAACTTTTCAACCAGAGCCTGCTATTCTACTTTTGACAGCAGCTTGAGGTGAGAATGATATGGCGGGAGAGGAGAGAATACTTCAGAAGTCACTGTTACAGCGGTTAGAGCAGGAGCAAGCAAACTTTGGGGCCATGGGACAAGTTTTGCAATTTGAGAAACTGTGCTGGGCCCCACCACAAAATGGCTGCCATGGGAAGCATGGCAAAGGACAGGTGCCCTGCTCTAAAGGTTAAGTCCAAGGGAAAGATAAGGTCAGAATTGATGCCACTGAGCCCTCAGTGTTCAGTAACGCCAGAAGCCTTTTGCACAGTAATTCCAGCATGCTGTGCAAGAATGGATGGGTCAGGCACCCTGACAGCCATCAGGGAAGGTGTCCTGGGTACTGCGATGCCCGTGGGCAACAGGCTGCCTCATCTGGGTGGAACAGGGCTTGAGGGGCACGTTCAGATCCCCAACCGCAGGGCACTTGCGGGTGGCCCTGGACCAGTACCCTGGACCTCAGCCTGACCTATCGTGAGGCTCTTCCGAACCCGAAAGGGACTCTGGAGAACCCTTGCGAAAGTGCTGCAGAAACGCTAAGGCGGGTGGCTGAACTGCATCACTTCAGACAGCAGTGAGGGACACAGGCACGGACACTTTCCTTAATGCCCCCTGGTGTTTAAAACAAAGCCAAGGCCCTACATTCAGAAGGGAAAATCTACCAGAACAGGCAAAGGGGCGTACATGCGTCAAGAGGTGGTGGTGTTAGGATTGTGCTGTAATAGGAACTGGAATTAAATGAGCTGGGGGAACCAGGCCTCTGCCTGGCACCGAACAGACCACTAGGCTGGGCTGCCACATCAGGACAGTCCTCCTTCTTAACAGCCACACCCCCCTTCATTTGTGGGAGTTCCTGCGGGAGAATCACTGAAGATGATCTTAGGGTCCAAGCAAGTGTCTGTAGGAGATTGTCCTTCTGGTAACCCACTCAAGCTCTTTAGGGCTTTGAAAGTTCATGCCAGCCCTTTCAATTGGGCCTGGAAATGGACTGGCAGAACGGGCAGGGGAAGAAGTACTGGCACAGTATGATCACGCTCGCAGTGTCCGCTAACTACTTTGCTGCCCTTTTCTGGGTCATCTGAAGCTCCTGGGCCATTTAAAGGCTGTCCCATAGATAAAGCACTGCAGCCGTCCTGGCCAATGGTTATCAGAGCCAGAAAGACTGCAGCTAGACAAGCTCTGTCCAGACGAAGGCATAGCTAGTGACTCAGCCTGAAGCGAACGAAAGGTGCTCCATGCCACCGAGCTCACCTAGGTCTCTAGTGCAATGCTGGATCCAAGATCCACCCTCTTCCTCAGATTATGTTCCAGCCCCTTTAGGGGAAATGCAATCTTTTCTTGGGACAGGTTAATCATCACTTAGGGTGTAAAAGGAACCATCCACTAAGAATACCTCTATCTTGCCTGGATTGAGTCTGAGCAAGAATCTTTCCCCCTGGTGTGTTAGCTTTCTGATTGCAGGGAGGGTGGCGGGATCAGGGCCTGAGTGGCCTTCGCCTTGCCTGAATCCTTGTACCTGCCTCCACCCTCACTCCAGCCTCTTCCTGCTTCCATCCCCGTCTCCAGCCTGACCGTGATTCTCAGGCACCTGCACCCCTCCTCCCTGACCTCACCTTGACTGTATCTGTCTTTATGGACCTTGACCTTTGGACTGAGCTCTTGGACTGAGCTTGGATTGTAACACCTTAGACAGTGTTTGCTCAGATCTATCATTGCCCTGGCTTTGACTCTGGACTGTTAAACAAACGTGCCTCTGGCCCTCTGCACCCGCTGCAGGACTCTGCCTGCACCTGCGCCCTGGTCCTGGCACTGCAGCCCTGGTTGTCTGCTGCCCACACCCCGGACCTTACACAGGAGAGGTGAAAAGAATGTTTGAAGTGGAGCTCCTTCCTTTATGGCATAGTGGTACAAGCCACTCCATTTTCCCTCTGCAAACAGGAACAGTGACAGCTCCTCACAGTTATCCTTCAAGCTATTGCTAATTGCCTGATCAGCTGGGAAACAAACTGAAAGGACTAAACCCAAATATAGCATTTGACTGAGCAAACTGAATGGAATCTCAACTGTTTCCTTATATCTCAACTGTTTCCTTAAAGTATTTTGTTTGCATGTTGTATCACAGGGAAGTGCCATAGGCTGGCCTGGATAAGTGGTGTCTGTCTGGGACTTTGTATAGGTGCAGCACAGAAACCTCCAGTCATCTTTTTATTATGGGCTGAGTCAATATATTCTTCCCCCATCTTTGTCATCCCGTTTGGAAGTGATAAACTGTGGCGATGCAGTGGCTTTGAGGGCAGTGAGGTGAACCATGGCAGAGGCATGTGAGTTGAGGTGATGAAATCCAAACAGCTTTCCTACTTAGGGATGTTTGAGGATGTAGTTTCATTTTGCAAATCATCTGAGTTTCTCATCGAACATGAATGTGAACTGGTACACATTTTTTTCATGAAACGTTTGCACATTCCTGAACTTCCAATTGCATTTGAAAAATGTGGCTTTTGCCCACATGTGTTTTCATTCTTCAATCAATGGGATAAGTTCACACTTTTGAAAAATGTGATATGTGCCCTTTTGCCATTCGAAGCACATACTCTTCCCATTCAAACACACCCACACACACAATGTCACAAATATCATTGGAGGGGCAAACCGAACTGAGCTTCAAAGTGAAGTTTGGAACATTACAGCAAGCTTCAACATCCTTGGCTCTCCCACACAAAGTCCTGTTGCTGAAGTGCCATCTCCCCATCCTGAAGATCAGTCTGAGCACCATCCAGTGTTTTGGTGTTCCCATCATCTAGCCAACATGGATGACAATCAGGAAGCATGAGAACTCTTGGGCCAAACTCCTGGAGGCCACTTGGCTGCCTGGTGTAGAGTTTTGGACTATGAATGAGGGAGAGACCTAGGTTTAATTCCCCACCCCACCATGATGCTCAGCAGGGAACCTGAGCAGGTACTTCAGAGCTCTGTAGTGAAGATGAGGTGGGGTGAGGGGAGACTCACATGTGCTGCCCCGAGTCTTTGTTATGTGTCCTGAGGTGTGTGAACTGGTCACAGCTCCAGTTCCCTGAACGCTATAGACATTGAATCAGAGGGACCGGTTGGGTCCAAAGCTGCCATTATGGAAAGTGGAGGTACCATGGGAGCTTTCCTCAGCCGAGGGGAGAATGGACATTCTGGGGATTGCAGTCCAGTATATCTGGGGGGCCCCAGTTGGGGAACAGTGCACGAGGGGGACATTGCTAGACTTGCCTTTCCTTGTTCTGATTCCACCTCTGCCATTCACAAGATCGCCTGCTGCTCAAAGGACCTGGTGGCCTGAAGGTCCTGGCTCTTTGGCCACCTGGGAGTGAGTAGAGTGGCGGCAGGTGGCCAGCAGCCCTTTAAGGTGCTGTGGGCAAGACTGAAAGGAAGGCTCAGGTTGGTTGACAGTGAGTCATATCCATGGTTAGGCACTTGAGCTTTTGCCACACCTGGAGGGATTGGCGGTGTCACTGTAATCTGCTCCATTGAGCAGAGGAACTCAAGTGGAAGGAAACTAACCACTGAAAGCCATGCTGCTCACTTTCCCTTGCCCTAAAAGGGAAGCCAGAGACTCACCTGCCTGTACAACATGATGAGCGGCAGACGGAAGGAAGGTGAAGCACCGCAGGTAGATGAATTTCAGCGGCTGCCATGAAACCTGATGAGCCAAATATAATAATCAAAGGTCAGTCCAGGGTGAGCTCTTCTAAGCAACAGTGAGCTCAGTGGAGGATTAAAGGTCATCATAACTATATTAGAACGTAACATCCAACTAGGGGCATGACTCCATGGCATGCCTGGGATTTTATCTGGGGTTTTTTGTTTTTTGCTTGCTTGCTTGCTTGCCTGCAGATCTATCCCAGCAATCCTTTACTATGAGCCTAAGAATGCTGTCCTTCTGCTTCTGAAACATGGGTAACATCCTACAGGAGTGCGAATCCCACAGCTGGGGACCAAATCTGGTGCTCCTGGACTCCCAGTGCATCCCTCCCACCAAACATCCTCACTCACCCCTTTCCTTAATTCCACCTATTTTCCACAACCACAAGCTGTTTGGTGGTTTCCCAGGTTTAGTCCAGTTTCTGTCTATTCTAAAAAAAAAGGCGAAATCGCTCTTGGTCACCAGCTGTCAGAGTGCTGATCCTGCTGGTATTTCAGCCCCACTCCATTTGTCTTTGGCCTTGCCCCTTTTGCTGTCAGCCACTGAAAATGTGGCCCCAAAAGCTTATTTGAAATGGCAGTTGGCTCTCATGATGAACCAGGTTCTACACTTGTGCCCCACAGAGCTGGGCTGCTGTAGCTTGGATAACTTCTGATGAAATCCAGCAATATGGGGACAGAGAAAACATGGTCTCCTGCATGGCTTTCTACAGTCAGACGTCCACCCAGGAATCCCTTCCTGTGGCGACCTGCAGCCTTTCTAAATATATATTTATAGGCCAGCTTTTTCTGATGTCAAGTTTGGATTGCCTGAATTGAGATAGCATGAGATGCCAAGTGGGAGGCCTCCCCACTCCCCATAAATTCCAAACTTCCTCCGCTCAAAATGCCGTGCTTCATTTTGTGCACCCCTTTGAATGAGGTTCAATTCAAAACATGCTTTGCATCAAGATACTATCCAAATCTCTCCCTGCTGGGATCACCCACTTTCCCCAGATCCCCACACCAAAAGAGAAGAATTCCTTCAAGGAAGGACTGGGAATAACAGATGGGGAACAGAGCTTAAGAGCACTACCTAAAAGATGGGAAGCTGGAAACAAATTGAAGTTGAATCAACTTGTTTCCCAACTGTGGATTTCCCTGCCCATTCCTTCCCTTCCACCCCCCACCCCCGCAAAAAAAATGATACACAGAAAGTCAGGAGATCTTATTGAATGAGGCATCCTGTGGTATTGGGGGAGGGAGGATTCCTTCCCCTAAAATGGGTGGTATTTTCCTTGAGCAGAACCTTTCCTCCTTCAGAAAGGGTCCAAATTGGTTGGATCTACCTGTAGGTATATTTACAGTAGATCCATTGAAATCTGTGGAATTACAGTTAGTCACAACAAATTCTAGTCCCATTAATTGCAATGGGTCTACTATAGGTATGACTGAATCTGGATTCAACAGTGTACAGATGAATGTATATTGTTCATCTGAGTTGCAATTTTTCAGGACATTTTTCTAAGAAAATGTATGTTGTCCATCTTTCACTTAGCCCTTCTAGGGAGCTTTTTTCAAATATTCTCCATTTAAAAATATTCATTCATTCATTCATTCATTCATTCATTCATTGGTGGTGGAGGTGGAGGCGACCACCTTCACTCCTCACCTACCTTCAATGTCCCAGAATATTGCAAGGTCCAGGAGAATTCTGCAAGGAGCTAGAGAAGTTTATGGAGAAGAGCTCCATGTTTAACCTGGAGAAGAGAAGGTCAAAGAAGAAAGACATGACCACTGTTTCCTGAAAGTCTGTTATGCAGCTGGTGGAAAGGACATGTTTTCTGTATTCTGGAGGGGAAAACTAAACCTAATGACTGCAAACTGAAAGGAAGTCAAGTTCAGCTGAAGGAAAGCTCAAGGTAGCAGGCTGTCTTTCTCTTATGGCATTTAAGCTGAGGCCTGATAGCCGGCTGCTGTGGCTACAAGGTTCTTGTACTGACCAGGGGGTTAGACTAAATGACCTTCATGACCTCTTTCCACTCTAACATATGAATCTATGGACCACACCTTTCTTTCCCAAACCTGAAAAAGCACCCGTATAGGGCTCGTGCCGATATGAATACTCCTTAACTTTATCCCAACTGAGATCATCCATCAATTCTTTATCCATCAAGTACACACTGAATCAACTGACAGTGCTAACGCAAGCCCAGACAACGCAAAGAAGCCCCAAATGGCCATCTTGTGCACAAAACTCTGAACATGGCACAGTAATAGAAGATGAATAAAGGCGCCCATTTTCCTAAGTGGTGATTCACCACCATGTGTATTTAAGGAATTATTTGCATCTGATCAGTGCAGTTAGGTAATTTTAGACTCTGGGCTTATAGGGCAATCCTGTACAGATCTACTGAGATGTAAGAGCCACTGAATTCAATAGGGCTTAATCCCTGGTTGGAGGGCCGGGCGGGGGGGGGGGGCGTGTTCATTCTGCTGAGTGCACTGAGCATAGTCCTTGGCTTTCGTCCCAAAGTTCTGCCCTGATGGCAGCTCCACCGTGCTGTCCTACCAAGTGGCAAAGAAAATATTAGCACTCCATGAAGTAGAAGCAGAAGTGCAGCAAGAGTTGGCTCACCCGCGGGACAGAAGAATGGATACGTGGTTACACGAACATGGGGGTGGGGTGCACCGCATACTGAAATGATCCAGTGCTCAGGCCCACAAGGAAAAAGCAAAAGCACGCGTATGCTGCTTTACATACATGTTACAGTCTCTCTGTGTGTCTTTAAGAGACTTTGTCTCCTAAGGATCTTCTATTAGTAAAAGTGATGTATGGGCAAAGGAGAGGAGGGCATTTGATTTCACAGAAGGGAAGAAAAGGTGCAGGCACCTTTTTGGCTGTAAAGTCCTGGCCCAGGGGATGCTCAAAAGCTCGAAGGTGCTCAAAGGGCCCTATCACAAAGATGGGGCCTGCCACTGAAAGCCAGTCACTGGGGCCATAATCCTGGCACACGTTCAGCACCTTGTCCTTCTGGTGCTCAACACCCTGGCACAAACAGTTGGTAAATAATTACCCCATTTGCACAAGTGGCATAATTCTGCAAGTGCAATTTATCATGCTCTCCGATATTGCAATTGCTGACTCCACAACCAGGGGTTCCTTCCTGAAAGCCTCGATGGCATCCAGACTGCTGCTGCACAGCGCCCTCTTGAGGCAAAAGCATTAGCAGGGAGGCCAGCATGGCACATGCATTGCCCATCTGCTGCACCAAAACAGGACTGTGACCAAAGAGCTGTGGTGACCCCTCCTGAAACTGTGGGTTTATGCAGAGGGCCGTGCGCCAAGGTTGGCCCTGAAATGGCAGTGGAGACAGTTCAGCTGCTTTGCGATGGGAGGAGGTGATGGCCATGGCTGCAGCAGGGGCGTCCTCTGTCTCAGTCTCTTGGCACAAAGGGTACCACCTCGATTCAGTGGAGGCTCGCCTTCCCTCCTGGGGCCCTGTGCATGGGTGCGTGCGTGCAAAATGCATCTGCACTGGGTGGGGCAAAGGCCAATGGTGACCAGGACTACCACCATGAATAGGTGGTTCACCACTTTTTGCCACCTCCTTTTCTCTTCCTCCTCCTTCCATGAAGAAGCCTCTGGGTGAAGGGACAAGGGGTTCTTACCGGAGCGCTGACCTGAGTGCCTGCAGAGAGGTTTTGACAAGTGCCAGGCTGACCCGTTTTATAATAGGTCATCTGCTGCCAGCATTGCTCTAGGGGGGATGTATGCTGGGTAGAGCAGGGGTGAAGGAACATGGCGCCCAGCATTCTTCTCTGGATCACCATCACAGGCTGTAGTTTTAGCAGTATTAAGAGAGGAGGAGATGCTGGCACCACACCAGGTGGTCTCGCTATCTCTCAGCACTGTAACTCCCCATCCTCTGTTGAAGTCAGCCAAACTTTTCTGGACCCGACTCCATAAAAGCATCAGAAGCCCTACCCCCAATTCACTGCATCAGCTTCCGAACACCCAAAACGGCTCTGCTCCCAGTATCTTGCACAGAGCTGGACTTCGAAGCCACACCCATCCATCTCCACTGTTACAACATGATGGCATTCCTAAGTTCTCCACACTCCACCTGGATGTCAATTTTGCAACTCGTTTGGGGGAAGGTTGACATAAATAGAGCAGTGTTCCAAGTCCTATGGCTCTGACTTGCATTTCTCTGATGCCAACCTAAGCAGAGCAGCAATTGAGCTGCCGTCATCCAGGTATGCTAGGCCGCTGTTCTCTTGCAATGAAACTTGGAACATTACCGGAACAGAATATCATAGAATTCCTCTTAGGTATGATTTGAAGGACAGTATGGTTTTTTCATACACATCTTCCTTCAGAAATTGTAATCCACAGAATTACCTTTGAAGCAGTTATGGTGCTTCTGTCATAGGCACCACAGAACCAGGCTGTAGGCAGGACAGGCTCTCTCCCTCGATAGGCCTACCTTCTCACCACCTTCTCACCTTCATGGTCCCTTCTCACCACCATTGTGACCAGCCTCTTCCTCGCCGCAGCTGCCACATGCTTGCTTGACAGGCATCTCCTGTTGCTCCTCCTCATCTGGGACAGGACAAGCGGCGGATGAACAAGCACGTTGTCATGGTGAAAAAGGACAAGCACATTGTGTTGCATGAGCTCTCTCAGAAGAATGGCCAGGAGAGTATAAAGGTTCAGCACATTGCAGAGTGAATTTTCCCAGTGACCAAAGCCACTTTCTTGAAGATCTTGTGGCATTCAGCTTGTTAGGAACAGCGCCAGGGAGAATGGCCTTGAAGCTACTTTCCCCAGCCCTTCTGTAGATAAAAGCTGCTTTTGCTGTGAGAATGAAAACTGTTTACCTTACTGGAGCAGCTCTGACACCTCCCCTTCTCTTAGGAAGTGTGTGTGGTGGGGGTGAGGTTAGAAGGAATGAGAGAGAGGAACTTTACACATTCCATAGCAAGATGTGTTGTTCTTCGTTCTCAATCTGGGAAAAGGAATTGATGTGTCACTTACCTAGGCAACTTTGGGGGTCCATAGAGGATCCCCTGGCCTATTCAGAGAATCAATACAGCCACAAAGAAGGAGAGTAAAAACATGCTTTCACTTGCTTATCATCTTTAACACAAGTGCTTTTGTTTTATCTGTGTCCTTGGGTCTGGAAATGAGGTGGTTTGGTTGGACCAGGGTCCTGGGCTTAATGCACACGAACAGGGAGTACTTGCTGGGGGGCCACAGCTGGAGTGTGGACTGCCAGCAAATGCCTGACCATGCCTCCCCTTCTCATGTGGAAAGCACAAGATGAAGGAAAGCCAGACTTTGCTTTGGACCAAATTAACAGATTGCATATTGGAGGAGCAGGAGGGAAAGAAACTAGATGCAGGCATGTCTGCCTATTTGAAAAAGTGGGTGGTGTTGCTCTGAGTTTTGGAGGTGGCAGCAAAATGCATGGACGGATTCAGGGTGTCTTAACATTTGCAGCAGTGGCTTAAAATGGCCAAACTGCACCTATTCACATGGAAGACATTTTGGTTCCACTCTATCCCTGCAATACTCTTTTTTAAAAGGACAAGAATAAAGGCACATAAAAGTTTGTTTGCTGTGACAAGAGTAATCCAGTAGATGGCACTACTGGACAGCACTACAGTGTAGAGGGCCTTTAAATACTGATATGATCATCTTCTTCCATTGGATGCTTACTTGGATATTTGGCCTGCTTTTGACACCTATGTACAATTGCTAGAAAGCTGCATGCATTCCATGCAAATCCATGTACTAATATTGGAAAAGCAATCATTAAAATGCTCAAACTGCCAATTCAACCTCTTGGGTTTCATCTACAAGCAGGGGCTTTTCTTTTACAGTTCTGGGGCTCTGGATCTGGGAACTTTGCAGAGCCATCTGCAAAATGTTGAAAGATGAGGTTGCTGATTGTTCTTTTGTCCCGATCCTGATTCTAGCCAGATCACACCTAGCAGAAAGTCTTTGACATTCATTTTGGTGGAGGGACGGCTCTTCATGCACAGTTTGGTATGGCTAGATCCACTCCTACTAGGCCCCTTAAGCAAAACATTAATGGGGATGTCGGGACAGAGGTACACACGGAAAATAATTTCAGTCAAAGCAAGTGGGCTCGGCAACAACATACTGCAGTGCTCATTCTCGGAGTTCAGGCAAGCCATTCCTTCACGCAGGGCTTCCCCCATCCCTCCGCACTTCCCTTTCAAAGGAAGTGGCCCCTGATGCCAAGCTCCTTCTCAGGGTAGGACATCTGTTTAAAACCTTCCCAAGAACTGGTTGTTTACTCTCTGTTCAAATATGATTCCACATTCTCTTCCCAACCATCTCACTACATTCCATGGCTACTTGGTCCCAGGCAGTCCTCACTGGACTGATTTTTGCTGAGGTTTGCCCCAACTGGATTTCTTAACAGCTGTTTTGTGCTTCTGTAATGCCCCTCTCTGCTTTCTCCATCACCCATTTTGGCTACCTTGCTCTTGGCACTCATCAGGTCCCTTCCCATCTTAGAAAGAACAATGCTATAATGCAGCAAGTTCTGTTTTGAATGCAGATGGTATAGTTTATACTATAGACAGACAGTATAGTTTGTGGTGGATTTTCATTGCACAATTGCCCATCTCCCTAATTCTATGTGTTTAAATTTTCCTGAGTGGTAGTGGTGGTTAGCTGAATGTACAGGGCCTTGCATAAGGTAGCCAGGAGTTTAAAAATGTGGCTATGCATCCAACATTGGTGACAGGTAATGGTAAAAAAAACTTTGGAGCTCTGCTGACACACAGTAGACAATACTATGGTCAACAGATCAATGGTCTTGACTTAGGATCAAATGAACACCCAACTGAATGGCAAGGAGAACATCCAAACGGGATGCACATCTCCTTAAAGGGAATCAACAGTTTGCAACATCTTAAAAGCACAACCAAAGTGTATCCAGTGGTTGCCACGTAAAGGCAAGGCTACCCTAATTTCCCTGCAGTTTCCACGGATATCTGAAAACATGTGATAAAAAAGCAGAAAACTCTGCATAAAGGAAAGGGCAGGACTCCCACATCCCATGAAATAAATGATTGCCAAAAAGGCCAACAGTGATAAGTTGGGACTTTAAAATTTATTCCAACGTGCTATTTTTTAAAAAATATGCTCAGATCGAGTAGACCGTCTGAACTGTAGTAAAGGCAATATACGTGTAAAAACTTTTTTCATTCACAGTACAGATGTCATTTACAATAAGGGTCACAAACATCAAATGCAGAGTATTTTTCTCTTTTTTTAAACATTATATTCTGTGCTTTTCACCTGCAATTTTTTTGCACTCTTATAACCATACAGACATTGCAAGATGCAAATGTAGAAACTGAATTGAAAATAAAAATTACAAGCAAAACTACCAAATTACACTGTACTCTGAGTCTGTACATATTTACAGTACCTTTTTGGAATGTATTGCCATTTTTAAGAACATATAGAAACTTTCTAAAGCCTATTCCACTTACAGAATACATACACCTTTTAGAAAAAAAGGCAAATATTTATCTTACATGAGACCATGTATATTAAATTTGCGTACACATCATCAATATTATTAATATCTTACATTACATTTACTAAAGTGAGCATAAGTGCCATAATATTTCAATAATGAAAACTTGTTTTAATGTCATCATTAGGACCCAAATTTGGTATTTTCATAAAAAATATTTTACCTCTTAATTCACAAATACTGTGCAATAACTGGACAAAAAAATCCTAAGGAACACACAATAAACTCAAGTGCTGAAAAAAGTAAAAGGGGGGGCATATTGAAAAATGCACAACAGAAGGGCTAGATCGCAATGCTACATGCTTAGCTCAAAAGCATTTTATCATTATCAACAACACAATAGCTTTAATGCCTTTTAAAAACTAGTCTCAATGGCATTCTAATTTTTTCATGGCAGCTGACGCTGGGAAAGCCAGGAATTGGAAAAGGGGGGAACTTCTACCTACAAAGAATCAACAGGCAGAATACAATGGGTTTGGACATCACACAAAACCATAGTTTAATGGAATGAAATCAAGCCATGTGCTCAGACACTCTCCCTCCTCCAATGCAGCTGTGAGAAGTTCAGAAACACTGGCTTCTGGTTAACCACAGCATGTTGTATCCTCTGAACCTGACGCCCTATGATTAAACTTAATCATGGTTTGTTTGAAACAATTTGATGTGAAAACATGGGTTATGAAACTGGCTTGTTTCAACACATCATACCTAACCACAGTTTAAGGATTAGGGCTTAATGCTAAACTTTAAAAAAACAAAATCTCAGACATGATCAGAAGCTTCTAAATGCCTCCTTGCAGTCAGCTGGGAGTGATGGGAGAGGGAAGCGTGTGCATTCAGGGCTCACTGCAGCTCATTCCCATCGCTCTAACCTGTGGTTCATCATGACATGAATATGGGCAAGTCTAGGGCGAGTTCAGTGATTGGAAGTGTTTATCCACCAGGCTAATTCTTTTCGGTGTGGGCATCTTTCCCGGAATAGTCTGAGGATCCCAGCCTCAGTCAATAGTCTTACATTTACATTTATCGACAACACTATGTGGCTGCAAGCTCTTTCCCTGACTCCTACATGGACCATTGTGTTGATCGAATTGCAAATACGAGGAAGGACGCTTCCATGGCTTTTTCTTTTGTTACTTTTCTGAGATTCTCAACTTGAAAAAATGAATGTCTGCAAAGTCAATCACAAATATAGGTAGCAAAGATCCTTGCAGCTGAGTTGTTTTGAGGACTGCCAACCAACTCAGGTATAAATGCCAGAATTTATTTAAGAAAATCTGAACTGAAATCAAATTGAGCCTTACCGAAGTAAATCTGCCAGCACAGTCCAGGTGGTCCAAAGTTTCCTTGGAGTGACGGGCTGGTGGAAGCAGCCTAAGCCATTTCAACAGGGAATGGTTCTCGCATTTGTGTGGAACACTGGCTAACACTGAAGGGACAGGGCAACTGTAATCACGACAAAGTCTAACTGGAACACTGGACCATAGCCAGTCTTTAGCTTACATCCAAGTGGTTTGATTTTGCTGGGTGGTGGGGTATTCAATGCCAGCAACGTTTTATTGGCTTGGATGCATCCTGAAAGATACTTCAGGACAAGCACCAAGCCACGCTTTGTCGTGGTGTCTGAAGCACCTTCCAATAAACTATGATTGTTGAGTGGCTTCCACATCAGTATCTCAAATCACAATTTAAATGGCTTTGGAAAAACTAAGGTTTGGCATTACATCTGAACTGACATACCAAGGCTGGCACCATTCCTCTGTCTTCTGAATCCACTCTTTAGGATAGCATCTATACATTCTCAAGGAAGGCAGAGGGAAGATGGAAAGCACACAAACCATGGTTTTCTTGTACAAAACATGGTTTGTATACTGATGCTGCAGTCCTATGTCCATTTACCCAGCAGTAAGATTATTTCTGAGTAAGACAGGTATAAGATCCGGCTGTAAATTATAATTAGAATAAATCATGGTTTGCTGTTATTATGACCAAACCAACCATTTGTGTGACAGCAACTTCAGTAAACTCACATTACTATGCAGATGACCAAATATTTTTAAATCTTAAGCCTTTAATGAACAATCAAAATGTCTACACAGCCAAAAGAAGTAGTTAGTTTAGTATCTTTCAGAACACTGGAAAATTAGGCAAGTATATAAAGGTGCTTAAATATCAAGTCTTTCATGGATTATAAATCTAATTATAAAGCACTTTGAAATAAAAAGCAATCAACTTTTATTGATGCCACCAACATTTTAAAATGTTTTCTTCTTTTTCTCTTTGGCCTCTAAATGAATAAAACTAAGAAGGGCACTCTAAAGTACCAAAGGGAGGGTTAATAAATCATAATACAGATGTCTTAAGCTGGGAAAAAAGACTTTCAAAAGGGGTTTGATGCAAAGTAGCTTTACATAAACCATCATCAAAAATTTGAACTCAAAGTTAGGCCAAGTAGAAAGCAGTTCTAGAAATAATCTACAGAATGTACAATCCAATCACATGCCTGTTTATTGTGAAGTAAATTCATTATGTTCAATGAAATCTACTCCTAAAGGTATGGAAGTGCAAACTTAGGGTGCACGTGTGTTTACATTCTTTGCTGCAAGCATGATTACAGTGCTATCTCTGGGGCTGGGGAAGCTCTCCTCCAAAGCAGAAGAATGGATGATGAATCGGACAGATCTCCTCGGTCTGAGAAGACAAGAGGGGACAGTGTGTGGCGTGGCTGTCTCCTTAGGCATTCATCACAGCACCACACTGTGGGACCACGCAGCGGCTCTGCAATTGACCCAGAAGGTTTCGTTCAGCGGGGCCATTTAAGTGCTTTGGGTTAAGCACATTCTTAAGGCTTTGCTAGGTCTGCCTAGAGTGCTCAGCACCTTGCAGGATGAGCCCTTAGTATGTTTAGTAGCTTGCCGTAAGGAGCCCAGCTCCACCTGGTCAGCCAAGTGCACTTGGTCGGCCACCAAGAAATGCCCCACAGACATCCAGGAGTCCAGCTGGTTGACAGTAATGACGGGCTGAAGGAGGTTCACTGCATGCTCTGTTTTTTGCTTTGTATGCATCACACAGTAACTCCAAGCTTTTTCACACATGAGGGTTAAAGAGACTTTGGCTTAGATTGGTCTATAATAGGAATGCAAAGCAAAATGAAACCCAACATTCGCAAGAATGTCAATTCAGTTCTTCTTCTTTTTCCCTCCCCTCTCTCTCCACCACCTTTCTGCAATCACAACTGATGCCAGTAGTGCAAGAATGGCTTGAGGCTCATTTAGGCCTCAGGTGTGATAACTTAACACTTGCAACACCTTCATCGAACTGCACTAAGTCAAACTGGAGAACCGAAGGATACATTGACGTGGCAGGAAGGAAGGGCAAAAACGGTCACAAGCAGATATGCTAACCTGAATGTTCAGGAAGTAGGCACTCTATGTCAGATCCCAACAAGAAAGAAAAGTGAAGTTCAAGTATAGTCATCAGTAGAAGGAGACAAAAACAAGACATTGTCACCCAAAGCAACAGCACTTTGGCTCAATGCCTTGAATGCTCTGCCTGTGGTTCAAGCAGTATTGTGATCCTTTGTCAACAAACCTTGGTCTCCATCCCCTCTTTCACCAGATGAAAGTGGCTTTGTGGAATAGTATGGAGATGACTGGGCTTGGCTGCCACATCAGACGAGCATTTGCACTGCAGTGTGGACAAAACATCCCTTGACAAACTCCTAGGAGTAAATTTAAAATAAAGGTGCAAGAGCAAATATACCCAGATGGTTATTAATATTAGCTCTGGGTTGTTTACAGATTCCATGAGAAAATGAGGAGGAAACATAACTTCCAGTGCACCCAAGGGACAGAGAGAGAGAAGGGAGAAAAAATAATAATTGAAGGCTGAAAACTGAGCACCATGTTGCATTGGATCTAGCCCTAAAGCAAAACCAGGTACGCTTAGAACATGTGTACAAGTAGAACATGGACTAATCATAGAGGTGCAAGAGTCTAATGATGGCTCATGTACAATTTCAATATGGAAAACCATTTGGTCCAAAAGGGCTGCATGGAAAGCAGGTCAGTGAAGGAGGGAGGGCAGGATGGAGGGAACTGAGGGGAATAAACAGCCTGAAATTGCAGGGAATTCAGAGCCATAGTGGAAATAAGAAGCTGTTTTCCAGCCATGCCCAGAGAGGTTCTGGTTTGGGGCTTCCTCCTTCAGTGAAGCCAGTGAGTAACACTGTGAATCCTTTGACATCGATGTGAGTGTGGTACCAATTTCCATTGGAGCCAGACTTCCAAGGTTGCTGTTCATTCCCCTATGACCTGTTGAAAAAGGGGGTTGTATTGGACCTTCCATAAGGCCTCTGGTTAGGTCCTGGACTCCAGCACAGAGTCAATAGCACATAATTCTGTTCCTTAGCACTGAAAGAGGTATTATAAGCAGTAAACAAGGAAAATATAGTAGACCATGAAGAACGTTTTCCAGTGAACTCTGAAATTCCAGCATTAGTTTGGTCACCTTCACAAGATCAATGTCACTTTGACCCAAAATAAATCAACCCCCCACCCCAAAAGCAACATCTTGTGGTCCTTAAGTTACCTAATACAAATATGAAATGATACATCACAACTGCAGAGTATTCAGCTCAAATCACACCCATCCCAGGTTATTCAGCTGTGCAATGACAACAGTTGGTGGCTTTTCAAGCCTGCCTTAAAATGCTCTCATTCAGGATTTCATTATATTTGCACTGTTAAATAAAAAGAGGGAGGCGAACATGCATGCAATAAACTGGAACTTCTCTGAAGGAAGGAAGGACTGGTCCACTGGTTAAATATTTGTGGAACTGGTTTTGCTTCATTAATTGTGCAAAGTATTTGGGCAGACTCCATACAGAACAAGAGACTCTCCAAACAAGCACTGAGCTTCCTATCTACCCGAGTAAACATTTGTTCTAACAGTCAAACTTCTGAGATGGCATTAACATGGCAAAGCTGCATGGCTCTGATGTCACAGCTTGGTCTGTACTCTTCCGGTGGGCCTGTTTTTATAATTGCACTACAAATGTTAAAGAACATCCATGTTTAAGTGGCCATTAGACATTTGCTGTTGCAATCTATGCTATAGGCTAACAATGGCAGTTTTTCATTTATTCTGTGGGAGGGGGGATAATATGTGAAAATTTTGTTTAAATACCCCTTATTTTCTTCTTTGCTATGTCAGTGTAGTGACCAACTAAAGATGGACATGTCCAAGATCCATCCCAGAACCAGGTATGGGCTGGGCTGGTATAAAAACACAAGCATGGACTTAACCCAGACTGATGAGATGCTTCATGTTGACGGTTCACACCAAAGCCAAACTGCAGGTTCCTTGGCTGCCTCTGCTCCTGCCCATGCTTTTCTCCCCCCTGGCCCCCACCAGAACTTGCTGGGCCACAACTCTCCTTTCCACCAAGCTGGTGGCAAAGGGACCCACAGAAACCTGGTCGGGGGGGGGGGTGCCAGGTGGGGGAAGGTGCTCTCTGAGACCTTCAGAGATGGTCTCACATGTCAGACAGCACCGATGGCCATGTGAAGGCCATCAGGTCAGCAGCCCTGCCGTTTATCCCCCCTCCCCTGCTTTGCGGTTTCCAGAAGTGGGATCAGAGGAGATGTTCTCCAGTGGAAGCGTGGGGAGCAGGTGGCAGGAAACAAACAAGCAAGACATGCTGCCAACGCTGAGAGTTCGCATCTCAGGCTTGACAGCATGTTTCCAATGGAGGAGCTTCTGGGGGGCAATGGCCCAGGGTCCACAGCAGAGCCTCGAGCTTTAGCAGCTGGTTAAAGGCACTGCGTGGGGATTGTGCGTATGTCGTAAAGCAGCAGCCAGTCATGGAATGTCAGTATTAAAGCAAGAACGGCTTTCAGAAAGCTAAGATCTCCTACATCATACTCATTTTTTCTACATTCAATACATTCTTACTTCCTTGCAATTTCAGCGGGGCAGGGTTGTTGTTTTTTTTAATGGGCATGCGTGTGTCCCTTTTTTCAAAAGTGCTTTTGAGGGTTGTATGTAAGGGAGGCACATTCTGAGATCCTTTTGTGTTTGAGTTGCGGGGGGAGGGGGGGTCTTTCACCACCATCAGGGCCTTCCCATACAAAATAAGTGCTAGTTTCATTTACAATTCAAAAGTAAACACTTCTTTTTTCCCCCAGATTCACTCAGTCACAGCTGTCCTGAAAGCACACTTGCAGGGCAACCAGAGCAATGCAAATAATAAAAGAAATAATTATAAAACAACAAGCACTTTGCCACATATTAAATAAAGCAAATAATAAATAGGGGGTCTTTGGGGGGTTGTAACTGTCTGTACATGACAACGGGGTCGGTCCCCCCAATCATTCAATCAATATCATTTAAGAGGTTTTCAGTGCAGCCTCAGGAAACAGTATTTTACCCTTTCCTGTCTGCGTTGGACAAGCCCAAAGGAACAGACTTTGTCATGGTGATGAGAGACACAGTCTTCTAAACCCCTTTCCAAAATTCTCTAAAAAATAAAATTAAAAAAATCATCGCTTCTATTTGTTTGTTTGTGTATTTGAAGCAACAGCAACAACAACGCAAAACAGTATAGAAAAAGGCACAGGTACATGTGGAAATAATACCAGACTGGAACAAAGGAAAAAACGCAACGAAATGCACGAGTCTCTGTGGGTTTGGTCATATGCTAGAGAGTCTTTTCCTTTAGCAATGATTATTCTAAAACCAAGAGCATTAGCAAGGTCTGTTTTGTTTTACTTGGGAAGCCTGTGACAAAAAGATGGAGGGAGGTTCAAGTACTTCTCGTATTGTTATCCACTTGCCTTTCTGCGAGGCGGAAGCCTGCTTGCTCCACGGGGGGGCTCCTCCTCCTGTGCGGCCCCCCTTGGGGCGCTGGCTCCCCTGAGAG
Organism: Varanus komodoensis; assembly: GCF_004798865.1. Taxonomy (NCBI): domain Eukaryota; kingdom Metazoa; phylum Chordata; class Lepidosauria; order Squamata; family Varanidae; genus Varanus; species Varanus komodoensis. Next base: position 2,926,879 of record NW_025335759.1, read on the forward strand.
GTTCCTTCTCCTGACAGAGAGTGGGCAGGAGAACTGGCTCGAGCCAGGCTCCAACAGGCAGCCGGTGCTGCTGCTCCTGTCCAGCGTCTGCGCAGGGAAGTCCGAGAGAAAAGTGCAGGGGGGGTCAAAAGAGGTGCTTAAGCTGCTACGCTTCTTCTTTCCCTTCTTGCCTGAGAGTTCTTCCCCACTGACCAAAGGCTCAGGCGACGCTCCCTTCTCTGGGCAGGAACTCGCTCGGGGGGCCGGGCAGCTGTCCTGCTCCGAGCCACCGGCTTCAGCACGTGTTTTTACCCTGTATTCTTCCTCCTTGGCTGCCTTTTGGGGAAGCTCGCTAGTCCTTACCTTCTCCTGCAGGTAGCTGCTCTGAAGCGGTGGGGTTGCTGCTGATGACGGAGTGCCACGGAGGTCTTGGGCCTTCCTGCCCCTTTCTTTAGCTTGGCTGAATTCAGAGAAGGGCTCGCCCTGTGCAAAATAGCTGACTTGCCCGGACATCACTGAGCTGTGCCCCAACCTAGGGTGGCTGCTGGGCCTGGCCTGGACCATCTGGATGCCCCCGATGGGGATCATGGGGCATGGGCTCCTGGTTAACTGTTGGGAGTGCAGTGGGAGATGACTGAAGATATAATCTTCCACTCGGCTCGGAGCACGGACGTTGATGTCGTGGGGTGACTGCAAAGGCCTTACACAGAGATGTTGAGCACTGCCCGGTGAGCTCGATGGGCTTCTGGATTCTTTCTTCTGTAATGACAAAAGGGTTTGCACATGTGTGTGTGTGTGTGTGTGTGTTTTAAGTGCCGTCAACTCGCAAGGTTGCTGCCCATTGAGCAGGGATGCAGGATGCAGGCATGGGAGCCAGCCTGGGCCCTGCTGAGGTCCACCTCCGAGTTCCCTGGATGCCCCCACCTCCTTCCATCGGCCCCAACAAGCCCCAGTCACAGAGTGGCTTCAATGTGCAGTGTTTTCCCCCATTCAAAGGGTAAAATGCCTCCCCCAGATCTTTATTCCTGTCAGGAGGAGCTGAAAATTTGGCCTGCCCCTTTGGCCGCAGCCTTGCTCACTACTGGAATGCAGCTCCCGAGAGCTTCTGCACTGTACAGAGAACAGACACAAAAACCAACACGCTTTTAGAAAGGATGCCTTGTTTTGGAGACAAAATGGAGAAAGAGGAGGACAGAGACACTCTCCCCTTTATTGCACAGGCCGTCCACGGGCACCAGCAAGCCCTGAAATCCCTTTCTCAGCACCTGTCCCACTTTTTCTTTCATAAATTAGCACCTTTTCTTACTGGCTGCTGGGACCTCTTCAAAGCAAGGTGAGGGCCTCCATCCACTGTCACCTTCCGTCTCCCATAATTCCCATGGGTCACATGTGAGGTTCGAGGGCATTTTTAGTAAATGCGCCTAAAGACTATTGCTTTCCTCTGTGGCACATACAGCCACCCAAGAAAGTGGTGCCCAGAGCAGTTGTCCAAACTGCCAAATGTTCCCATGGGGCCAGAAAGGTTACCAACTGCAGCACTGTCACAGCTGGTTACCCTTCTCCCTCTGTTCATTAGAAAGCAAAAAGACACACAGAGATGGCTTCATTGCTGCAGCCCACTTTAGGTTGGGTACCTGAAGTCTCCTGACTCACCATCTGAAGTGCTTGCAGTCTCCTGAACTACCATCAAAGAGCAAAGGCACAGAGCTTACCAGTTTAGGTTCTTCATACAGCTCCGTGTTTTTGCTGAGGGACCTGTGAGGTAGAGGCACCGAAGATGATATTCCATGCTGAGTTTTGCACGAGCTTTGAACTTTTTCTTCACCTGCTGAAGGCAAGTCCTCTCTCCCTGGGGACGGGTACCGTGAAGGTGGCTCTGAAGAGCTCTGGGACAACGTCTTCTTCATGGAGAAGTATCTGGCTGAGGACATTTCCCTGCTTGGAGATACGTGTCTCACAGGGGAGACCCTCCTCTCTGGTGGAAGATACACTCGTGGAGATGACAGCTCTCTTCTTGAAGAAGCGTATCTGCTTGGCGACGGCTCAAGTCTTGTGGACAAGCTATGAAGGGGAACTGCCTCTCTCCTTGGAGACATCCGATGACAGGGCATGCCCAGCCCCAGAGAGAGACTTCTCAGTGAAGATGTTTCTCCAGTGGGCGAAAACCTTTTCAGTGAAGTTTCATTTTTGGTTAAGAGGTGCTTTCGAGCCAGTATTGATCGGTTACCACCACCAGTGCCAGACTCCTTGCCTGGGAACCATTTCCTTCTAGGAGAGGTGTCTTTGGAGACGGACAAGTCCATTGCTAATGGCACCTGTGGCTTTGCAATTGATTCCTTCTCAGCTAGGAGCATACTAGAGGTCAAAACTGGCTGATGGAGTCTCAACAAGCTGTGGCAGACAGCAACTTCACTGTTATCACCAGACCATTTCATTTCTGCTTCCGAGGAGGTGGTCTGGTGACTTTGAACAGCACACTCACTGCTGGAGACAACGTCTTCAGCCGTAGGCAAGGCTGTCTTAGTACCTTTCTCCTGGGCAGAGGGAGAACATCTTGGAGAATGCTCTGGGAGGCAGGTGTTCTTCATTTCTGAGGCCTTTGCAGGTGGCTCCTCTTGGCTTTCCTCCTCCTCTTCCTCCTCTTCCTCCTCTTCCTCCTCCTCCTCCTCCTCATTGTCATCATCTTCATCAGACTCTTCCAAGTCTGAAAACTGGTGTTCTTCAAGCAGCTCGGATCCCTCCTGCCCTTCTGAATCTTGGAAGAGATCTTCACTGGTTCCTAAAGGGGGAACAAATGATTGATCAAGTATCTTCAAATATCTATATTTATGTCAATACAGATTTATATCTATATACACACAATCAAAGCAACCATATCTTTGAAAACCACTGGAGATAAACTTTGCTGTGCTCTGTACAACTAGTAATGGTGCAACATTTGGAAGGGAGCATAAAATGTGAACTCTTCACTGTGCAAAAACTGTGGCCCATCTCAAGTCCGCTCCTGACTTTCCAGCTTGGGCTCAAGTTGCAACAAGAGTCACACATTAAGTTCTTATTCTTCCCATCCTAGGTTAAATTCTTCCCAGACTTTTGAGCATTTTTCCAAACTGAACGTCTTCCCGAGGCTTGATTTCCAGATGCCTATTATCCCAACATATATACCATACAAAATATATTTTGGTACATCTTTAAAGCTAAGAACTGCATAATAAAATTGGAGAAGTGCGAACTTTGAAAGGCAATTTGTCTCTGATCTGCATATTAGTGTAGGACATGTGGATCAGGTCTGTTTGTGTTGAGAACAAGAGGGGCCATTGTTCTTGGCATGCGCTTTCCAGTCGCACCAGTCTAGACTCACCGGAGGAATTGGGGGCCTGGCAAATGGGCTTCAGACACTGAGGCAGTGCAAGTGGAAGAGCCCATCCCAGTGTCACCCTCCCCAGGTATTCAGGAGGAATCTGAGACCAGCCAAGATTTACATGCTGTTGGGAGAGAAGAACCAGCCAACCAGAGGGTCAGTAGAGACACGTCTGCCTCCAGTGGGGCTTTCCCATAGGGATGGGGTCCAGAGTTACTCACAAGGAGGATTCTCAGAACGAGCTGCTAGATTGGGCTCAAGGAACAGCTCTGTGCATGCTCAGACACTCGCTCTTTGTTGGTTATGCCTACTGGAAGTTCATTAGGAAATGAAGAGCTTTTCACCAAAAAACAGTCTGTTCTGGAAGTGCAAAGGGGGAAACTTAGTTTGCGGCAGTTTGACTCAGAATATGTAATTCCTAAAGCAGCTCTACTTTAATAATACATTGTTATTAAGTCATTTTCACTGACTGCTGTGGGATTTCATTGTGATCACTTAATCATCTGGATGACAAAGCGATGCTTTATGTGCACATCATTATTCCTGATGGGTCAGAGTTTTTGCATGGGGATGATTTGAAAGGAGAGAAATGGAAACTGTTTACATGAGTTCCTAGGTACCACAAGAAGAGCAGCAAGTGGACCAAAACTGCATTTGAAGTGTGATCCTATGGCCTCCCAACATTTTCTGGGGGCCATAGGATAGGAAGGAGTTCCAGTTCGGTTTGCAGAAAAATTTTCCAAGGATGGAGCTGAGATTTCAACCTTGGAGGGCCCTCCCTCCTTTTCTTTTCACATTCAGCACAGTTCTTTCCATTGCAGCTGGGCTCTGAAGGTGGAAGTCTTATTTTCAGATCTGGTGCTATGTGTACGGTGGTGGTGTTGGAAAGCATGGAGGGAGAAGCAAAGCACCACTGTCCTCTGAAAAATCCCACAGGTGCGTCAGCCTTTCCTCTTTGCAAGGAGTGGCTAAGCAATTCAGACAGCTGAACTCAGCTTTCTATGTTTTGACAGATCAGGGGTGCATGGAGGCAGCCCTTGCTTCCACACTCCTCTCTCTTCCACTGGATGCCTGTAATTTTCCAGGTTTGGCACTCTCCAGTGACTGGCTTGTAAAATTTGCATCTATATATATAAAGGAGCAGAGACAACTTTTTCACATATCATTTCCTCTATTCCTCTTGTTTTCCTGTTTGCAGGGGACTGATAACTAGTCACCAGAGTCAAAGGGAGAGCATAATTAGGTATGCTGCCCCTGAAATCTCCTTTAAAAATCCTACTTCTCCTTCTTGGTGGACATGATGGACCGTTTGATATAAACACAAAGGAAGTAAGCACTGTGTGTGTGTAGAGAGAGAATGCAAAACTGCATGCCTTGCCATCATGAGGCAATGAAGCCAAACACATTCCAGTGGACAGGAGTACTGCCAAAATCAACAGATGAGGAAGGATTGCAGTCCAGTGGATTGCTGGTTTCCACGAAACTAAGATCAGCTTTCATGATGGAACTCTGCAGGTGTCCAGGATCTGAAAAGGCAGGTGTAAATAAGGACCCTTGGCCCAGGATCTGAAATAAGGACCTCGACTGCCACTTCAGGTGCACTCAGCCATGCAAAGTTTGGAGCATGAGGGCAGCACTGCAGTATGCTTTGGAGTTCCCTTTTCACTTTTCCCTGGGCATCCTTCCCACTTTTGGAAGCAGAGCAAACTTCCACTGGCTCAGAGGCTTGAACTGCTGCTGAGACCCTGACTTGCTGTCCTGCTCATGATGCGTCACCATTAGGCCAGCTTGGATGTGGGAACTGTTTGATAGGCCAAGGCAGTTAGCCACCGGAGGGGCTCCTTTCAGAGACCGTGCCTCCGCCTCCTAGTCATCCACAGCACAGAACACAGTCATGATTTTCCAGGCTTTTAGCACACTGCTAACAAGGACCAGTTGTTCAGCTTCCTCCTTTTCCCCCACCAACAGTTCAAGGGATGACTTCATTGTGATGTTGCAGGTTGGCCAACGGGCCACCCAACTTTCACATTTTTGGTGCATCTTAAGATGTGGGTTGAGGTAGTTGGCTTAAGAATAGGGATGGTTCTTGAGAACCTCCTGAATCTGATCAACTATTAAGAGTAAGTAAGCAGACACCACAACTTCTCCAGAAATCTGACACAGAAGCAGATGTCCGCTGGCTGACACCACTGTGACTGACACAATACTGGGACTTTCTTTTGCTTTGCACATTCTTTCCTCCCAGGGGTAACCCTCTGGCAATGTAGCATCCACTCCAAATGGAGAAATGTTTTTGCACAAAGCAAAGCAGCAGGGAAAAAGGGTCCAAGGGAGAGCTTGGATCAACCAGAGGGAGGGGAAATAAGACCTTGGAGGTAAAAGCAATTTCTGGTTGCCCCAGAGAGAGCAGCTGTGTGATTGCAATGGCACAAGGAGAGCCCCGCTGGATCGATGTCTGCCCCATCCATTCTAGCAACCTGTTTTGCTGGTTCCCAGCAACAGAGCGTTCTGCTTCTGCCACTGCTCTCTGGACCAGAGCTGCTTTCTAACTTTTTTATTTTATTTATATGCCACTACTCAAGATACAAATCCATCCAAATGAGAAATGCTGGAGACACTTGCAAAAGATTGAAGGGAATGAGGATTTCTACTAATCTGACTTGTGGATTCAGCAGCCTTGCAGAAGGGTTTTAAAAAATGTAAGGGATTTGCACTAACTCGCATTTCCAAATTAGCAAAAGTCTGGTGAAATAGAAGTGATTCCTTCCATAAGCAGATGGTCAAACAAAATACACCTGAGAATCCATGAAACCTAGGTAGAATGGACTTAACATGATCCTGTATATCCCGAAGCCAAGTAAAATGGTAGACAATGTCAAAAGGATCACCATGATATTTTCCATAGAATGGCTGATAGAATTTGGTGTTGGGGGAATGCAAAGTCCCACTGGAGAGGGAGAGGGGAACAGGCAGCAGCAGACCAGCTGCTCTGCATGTAGATTCCCCAGGTTTAATCCTAAGGATCTCCAGGAAGGGCTTGGTGGAAGGAATTCTGTCTGAAACCCTAGAAAGCTGCTGTCAGAGCACTGGGCCAGCTGGACCTGTTGCCTGGCTCAGTATAAGTCTGCTTCATCTGGTCTGAAGAGCAAGCATCGAACACCATCCTCCTTTCCTTTTTACTACAGGGGTTGCTGAGGCTAGATGGCCCTGGGGTCTCAGTGGGAGACGGAGTCCAGCTGGGGCGAGGTCTGAGATCTTCCCTCACCTCAGGAGAAGGAAGGATTGCATTCAGTTTGGAAGCATGCTGACCTGAGCTGCATGTCCCCAGTCCCTGAACTGCTCCAGGGATTTTTTCCTTCCAGTTCTGCACACGTCTGAATTTTGTGTGCAGCTTTTAGCTGAAAGAATATGCAGTGCATATAGTATATATTTTAAAATATAAAATCTACCTGGATTAATGGAATCTCCCCTAATGTAGCTGCCCCTACAGTCTATTTATTTAAACAAAAGCTGAAGACATTCCTGTGGTTTAGACACTGGGACTGTAACATGTTTAGGTGTGGCCCTAGAAAGGTTTATTGCTGCTGTTTTACTAGATGTTAAGTATTGTGATCTGAAGGATGCTTATTTTTCTGCTCTATGGATGGATAGATAAGAAAATAAATGGGCAAATACAATGCACAGAGAATGGGTATGACTTTTGTGCAATTAATTTTAGAAGGAAGATTCATGCAGAAAGAGGATGAGAAGGACTTAGGAAGGAACACATGCAAATGGGGCCTGGACCAAAAATAGCCTGATCCATCCATCCCTAGCCGTGTGCCCAGCAAGCTGGGCTGAAGTGCCATGCCCTGTTCGGAGTTCAGCTGCTGCTTAATGACCCGAGATGATTCATAATTCATCTGTGATGCCACACGGAGCACATTCTCTCTCAAAGATTCGATTCTCGTGCACGGCACTCCTCCTTTGCTATTCCCAGCACAACTCTGGGGGAGTGGGCGTGCAGATTACCGTCTCTTCAGAGGAAAAGTGCACGGCTTGTCACTGCTTGCAGAAGGGAGAGGAGGGGAGAGGAAGGGATGTTTTCCCTTGACTGCTATTCTAGGATTCTAGTTCTAATTTCATGGATGAGGAGGCTTCTCTGGGCTGCTTGTCTGGATGGGAAGATGCTGCCTCTGGTATCAGAGATGGTGTGCACACCACTTGCTGAAAAACATGACTGTGTGGAGGTGCTACTGCTTGTGGCCTTCCCACAGGAGGCTGGTTATTCATTGCAAGAACACAACGCCGGCTAGATGGACCCTTGCCGGATCCCACAGCGCTCTCCTTATGCTTTTTCCCATCATCACCACTTTCCAGATCTCGGAGACAGGCGTTCAACAGGATTAAGCTAGCCCTGTATACGTGGAGAAACCACACAGGTGCAGTCTTCATACTGCATTACCACCTCAGGAGGGAAGAAATGCATTTGCACAGCAATGAAATGCACTTCAACAGCAACAAAAGAAATCTAATAAACTGCTGGCAACAGTTTATAAAAAGGTGGCATGTTAGAATTCCAGCGGAATCTTCTCACCCGATTTTCTTGATTGTGTTGCAGCTGTTGGTTTACATGGAGGAATAGCTGGTTTCCAATTATGGCTTTCCATTCCATAATTGGAAATCATAATGATATGATTTTTACAGTACTGTAATATTACAGTACCACAATATTAATAAAAGGTGTATATTGGCTGGCTGGCTGTAGGGTTACAAGTGAAGGTACAAGGCAGGCTTCTTAACAGCAACACGTATGTATCTGCTGAAAGTGTCCCTGCCCTGTGTCCTGCTGTTCAGGGAATATATCAGCAGAGCCATTTCAGAGAGAGCGAAGCCATTTGGAATTTCAATAGGCTGATCCAAAACCCAGTCCTTGGCACAAGTCATGGTACCCGTATTCAAAATCAGAGGCATATGGTTGCAAATGGTTTGCTCCTCACTGAGCTGCTTCGCATGTAACGCCTGCCCAGAGAACGGGGTGAAAATGAATCGCCGTTGAACCACGGACTGTCACTGAGTCATGAGTTATGACTGCATTCAAACCCTGTAATTGAGAACATTAAAAGCCCACAATGGATCAGAGCAAAGGTCCCTCTAGCCCAGCATTCCATACACACAGTGGCAAACCAGCTGCCCTCAGGACCTCTCAAGCAGGATGGGAACCAGGCCTCCTCCTGCCCAGCTGCTCAGTAACGGGTGTGGGCAGGCATGCTGCCTCTGGTGAAGGCGGTAACCCATAACCAGAGAGGCTAGTAGCCGCTGATGGCCTCCTCCTCCATGAATCTGGCTAATCCCTTTTTAACGCCACCCAAATTGGTAGGCATCATCACTTCCCATGGCGATAAATTCCAAAAATTTTACTATACACTGTGAAGAGGTACTTCCTTCTATCTATCCCAAACCTTCCACCAATCAGCCTCATTGGATGACCCTGGGTTCAAGTGTTATGGTCAAGCTGTTTTCACACCATGCATTATTTCAAACACCTCTACCATGCCACCTCTTACCATTTTTTTTTTTTTTTTTAGCTAGACAGTTGTTATAGCAATTTCTCTTACTGGAATTGCTCCACCTCTCTGATCATTTTAGCTGCCTTTCTCTGTACTTTTCCCAACTCAATAATGTCCTTTTCCAGGGAAGGTAACCAGAGCTGAGCACAATTTTCTAACTGTGGTTGTACCAAAGCTTAGTATGAGGAAAGCAAGATCTTGGGTGTTCCATTTTCTATTCCTTCTCTAATTTTTTGTTGGAGTTTGCCTCCTTCACAACAGCTGGGCCAACATTTTCATCAAGCTGCCCACCGCCCACCCTACCCCAAGATCCCTTCCTTGCTCCTTCACTGCCAGCTCAGATCCCATCAGCCCATGCTTGAAATGGGGATTTTTTTGTTCTGATGCGCATTACTTTACACTTGCTTATACTGAACTGCATTTACCATTTGACGCTCATTTTCTCAGCTTGGAGTGATCCCTTTGGAGCGCCTCACAATCCCATTTGATTCTAACCACCCTAAAGAGTTTGGTGTCGTCAGTTCTGGGTTCAAGGTGAACTCTGGGTTGTTCCTCTGTGCATACCAGGCCATTGTAAACCAAGTGCTATGTCCAGTGAAGGTTTTGCCTGGCTGGTAAGAACTCGCTCATTCCCATCATGCCCTGGCAGTGGGGCCACCTTCTCTCTCCTCCTCACTTACCCGGCAATGGAAAAACTGGAGCAGTATCAGGTACCTCTCTGAAGATGTAGCCTGGCTCTTCCCTCTTCAAGGCATTGCTGTTTTCAAGGTGCTTCAGCACTGCATTCTCAGTATGACTGAAGTCATGATTGTGGCCAATGAAAAGATTGGCAATTCCGGGGACGGGGAAGAAAATGCTGGTGGGGCGGGGGGCTTCCTTCTGTCCATTTTTTGCTTTATTTATATTTTAACACTAATAGAGGCAATCTTGTTTGCTGTTTGTTTGGTAGTAACCACCATTCTGTCCCACTTAACCATGGCTGAGAACAGTTCTGTTTCCCAGTCATTCAAGAGAGAAAAATATAATTTTTTATTATGGTGTCAATACTGCAGAGACAGCATCTTAAAGCAGCAAGCATGGAAGGAAGAAGCTATGCCCCATTCTTTCACTGCCACAAGGCTAACCCTCTGGAAAATGAACAAAATCCACACACACTTTAGCACTGGAGAAAAGGGTTACTGAGTTTGGGTCCACCCGTGCCTGGAATCAGGAATGAAATATACAATATGGCACATGTCCTTTACCTTCTTCTGCTTCTAGTTCCACCAGTGAAGACACCAACACACCCATCTCCTGACATTTTTTGCTGTGGGCTTTTGATTTCATGTGTTTAGTCAGATTCCCTGAAACAGAACAAAACATTCAGATTGGTCAGCCATCGTGAGCTTCCTGCATGCAGTGACCAGAGGCGCTTCTGTGGGCAGCCCTTTGCATTCTCTGCCAGACCCAGAGGTGGCTACCCTTGGATGAGCAGCTGAGCACATGTCTAGTGAGATAATGACGCAATGACTAACTCTCATGCAGTGTGGACAGAGTGGGCAGGCACGTGCTTTGCAATGCTGGAGAGGTGCTACCAGGATGCTTTCCGCTTGACACACGAAACAGGCAGAGAAAACCAGGCAAGAGAGATGCTACGTATGGAGTGGACAATCCTGGCCCACATGTCTCCAAACTCAGCAGAGCGCACATAGGATCAGGCACTACCAAACACGGCAAGGCCGAGTTCCCTCTCCAGAGACACCACTGGCCATCACTGTCAGTGGCATTCAAGGGAGAAATAAGAGGCAAGAGGATGAGAGACACAATGAAGTGGGATGCAAACCTCATGGTCTTCTCCATGTTGAGCTGAAGAGCGAGAATATAAAAAGCAGGGGTATGTGATATGTGCCCTTCCAGATATTGTGCCCTTCGATTCCACAGCATTGGGTATGCTGGTTAGGGGCTGATGGGAGCTGTTGGCCAAACATCTGGAGGGCCACTTTCTCCACCCACGACACCCCTGGCTTGTGCTTACATACTTGAGGAAGGCATGTTATGCATGCTGGCTGTCTCTGGCGAGCTTGTGACCCAGCAGCAATCCATGGTTTGGTGCAGCACTAGCCCCAGGTTGGGAGGAAACTTCAGGCAAGGTGCTCTCTAGAGGGGGAACTCTGGAGGAGGACCCAGGACCCCTGGACTTGCACTGGTGTTGCTCCTCGCTTGCCGGAAAAGCCACTGCTTTGGCTTTGGGTATGAGCAACAGGCAGGGGGGCTTTCCTCACCATCCTTGCTGCAAATGGCCACTGGCTCCAGGCCAGGAAGTTAGCCTGTCAGCAAACAGGTGACAGAGGCAAGGCCATGGAGTCCTGGGTCTTTCGTCAGGGGTGTGCGGCATGGTGGGTTCCAACCATTCCAACTCCTTGGTTTGGAGTCCAGCAACTACTTGGGAGGGGGTGCATTGCCTCCTAGTCCACCACATTCTCTCCTGGCACTTTAATTCCCTGACATCCTGGTTCTCAGCATGTACTATTAATCCCAAGTAAGCACAGAATTGTTTCCACCGAAAACGAGGAGAGAAAGGAGCACATGAGCCAAAGGTTTGTTTGCCAGAAGCAGAGCTCAGTAACTAGCAGTCCTCCAGACATGTTGGCTAAGGCTCCCAGTATCTTCAGCATGGGCTCTGCTTGGCAAAAAACACGTGGAAGGCTGCAGGTTGCCCACTTTGATGTAAGCCAAACCACGGTCTGGAGGTGAAGTGGGCTCGCCTGCGTGTCACACACAAGTCACAATTTGCCAGAGTTAAGGAGATTCCTTCAGGTATGAAAAATCTGTTGGGACCACACAAAGGATTTTGGGAACCTATCACTAGATTTTGAATCTGTCCCAGAATCAGCCAAAAGATGTTTCTGCTCAGTTCTCCACTGACATGGCAGTGTAAGCTGAGGACAGGCCACGAGGAATCCCAACAAGGATTGCTGAAACACACACCTTCCCTTGGGCATGCTATGCAGAGAGTCAAGAGACGCTGTTAAATGGAGAGAGCTATAGTGGTGGCGGCGAGAGGATCAATGAAACTCTGGTGGAGGGACCATCTGTGGGTAAAGCACTTCCTCCCACAGAAGGTCCATTACTCTCATGCACAGAAGAGCAGGATCCGGCCATTGGTTGGCAGTAACTATGCAACTGTATTGATGTTTGAATTGGTTCGCGGGAGTGCACAGAAGTAGGGAAGACAGGCATAAGAACACAGGCAGAAGCCTGCTGAGTGGGATTACAGGTCCATCCAGTCCAGCTTCTTATTCCCAGTCATGGACAGAATCCTCTGAGAAGCTCACTGCAGAACATGGAAAAATCAGGCTTCCATATCTAGCAGCTACTATTCAGTAACTGGAATTATATCACACACCTTCCTCAAACTAGTGTTCTGGACTACATCTCCCATCACCTTCAACCACTGATTGTGCTGTTTAAGGCTGAGTGACCCAGCCTGGGGAAAGCTGTGCCACAACAACCAAAGAGCTTGGGAGGATCTTGAGCTTGCAAATCCTTGGAAACCCAGTGACCATCTTCCTGGCATCACACTCCACAAAGATGCACAACCTAGATCCCCTGTGTAAGGACAGAGCTGTTGCTCGGTCCACTTATGGGGCTTAGTTGCAGGGGTGTGTTCTCATGCCCTGCTGGTCTGAGGAATTGAGAAGAGTAAGCACAGACCACAGAGCCTCTCAACGAAGTAAACCTTTTACTATTTGGAACGTTAAAAAGAGCTCTTTGGATCAGACTGAGGGTCCCTCCAGTCTAACATCCTGCTTCACAGAGTGGCTGGCCAGATTCTGTTGCAATGTCCACAAGCAGGTCTTGCAGACAATGGCAAACCTCTCCATTCTTGGCAAACCACTCCATCCTCTCCATTCAGAACTAATCTTCAGTGGAATAAAACTTTTGCACACAGAGAGAAGGGTGGAAAGCACTCATCAGGTTGGACCCAATGGCCTTCATGGCCCCTTCCAACTCTACTGTTCTAAGAGAGCTCTACATTGCATTGCTCACTCCAATGGCTCAGGTTGGGTTGGACTCAGAAATAAGCTTTGTGCAGCAGGAAGCAGCTTGGCTGGTTTCTGAGCCAGAGCTAAATTTGGCCACCAACTTCACCAGAGAGAGACCCCATATTTTGCAGGTCACCATCCATGAATTATGGAACCTCACGGGGCTCCTGGAGTTCAATGTCAACTCCACAGCTAAAGAGACTTCCCGCTGTCACAAATCCTCCCAGGCTGCAAAGTTGTGATTTATAAGGAGAGAATTTGGACACTTGCAAACTTGCCCCAATCTTGGCCTGCAAATGACAGCCAGCACTTTGCAACTCAGGGTCAGCGTATCCCTGGGTTTCAGGGGGTTTCTTCTGGAAACTCAACAAGCACTCCTGATCTCAGGCCAAAATGACAGCCAGCCCAAGAAGCCCCGTGATCCCTGGCTGCCTTTGACAGTATCACTTGGCCAAAAGAAACACTTCCGGACTTCTCCTGCCTCTGCAAAGCTGACATTTGGAGGTTTGTTGTGGAGGAGTCAGTGGGAGAAGGCACCAAGAAATCCAATTCAAAGAAGTTGCAAGAGAATCCCTGTTCACAAGGGATTCACACAGGGATGGAGTAGGAACCCCAGAAGCTCCTATCCAGCTCACTGCCAGTGGCCCCTCGTCAGTAATCTCAAGGCTTAAGAGAGTCATAAAAGGGCTTAGGTGGCCTAGATCTCTCTGGCAGCACAAATTCATTGGCATCAACCCAAGTGAACATGAAACATGTTCTTGTCTGTCCTTCCTCAAACTGGAGACGGAGATTTGTTCTGATAGAGAAGACAGAATCAGGCACGAGAAAGAGGAGAAGAGAAAGAGTTACCGATCGAAGAACATTGCAGAACGTTTCCCTTCTCTTCCTTACCCTTCTCCCTTCACCTCCGGGGACTGAGTGGATTGAAAATATGAAGGCATGTACTTCCTCGGTGAAACTCCTTCAGGGTTTAGTTAGCTCCTGAGCATGTCTCAATATCTAGCTGGCTTCTCCAAATGCACTGCAACAAGATGACATAGCCGAGACTCTCCTAACTGTTGGCAAGAGGACCTGCAACCTGATACACCTGGAACATTAGGGTAACAAAAGGAAGCCAAGCCACTGGTCCCTCTGAAATTGCTTAAGCAAAGTGTCTGCACCTCTCCCTGGGGGCTTGTCAAGAGCCACTGTGAGGGTGCCTTTACCTAAAGAGGCCCAATGCACAGTGAATTTAGCCTTATAGCCTATCAGGCCCAGTCTGTTCAGCAGACGATCAATAGGGTTAAATGTTGGTGTTTGGGGATGATGAACCCCTTTGGATGACAGTTCTAATCCTTTTTCAACAATCCGTTTAAGGATTTTGAACAAACTTTCTCCCCACGCTTTCCTACATGCTCTAATCTAAAATGGAAATGCTAATGAGCTACAGTTGCTGTTTTCTAATAAATATGAACTGCAAACTAGTCTGAATACTAAATTGGTTTTAAAATGCATATGAATGAAGATAGCATCATGTGGAAGGTGAATTTTGCCTGAACTGTCCAATACATTTTGCTGCCTGATGCAAAGGAGAAGACCATGCCCTCCCTCACTCCAGGGACAGAAGTCCACCAGATTGGTGGCTGAATATTATGCCAATCCTGGCAATGAGATGGTGCACCTGAGGTCGGCTGGCCTGTTCAGCCTTGCTCCTGAGGTACAAGGCAGGCAGTGTGGCACCTGCATCTCTGTTCTCCAACCTGCCACTGCTGCTTTCTACTCCCAGGCACAGGAGGGGTCCCAGGAGCATATACTGTCATGTCAGCATCCAGCCAATCAGCTGAGCCCATGGGATGATTCTGAATGGGCAAACATTTCCTGCCCTCTCTCCTGAATGACTGCCCAAACAGAGGAAGGTATATTTAATGAGATCAGCGGGTGTTGGTGCTGCCATAAATGCACCCCTATGTCTCAGTTTGCTTCCTCAAGGTTCAGGAGGACAGCCTGAATGGGTATGATATTTTATGGTTCAGTCTGACTGCGAATGGTTGGGTACTGTGTCATTGAAGTGCATTGACTGCTGTGAATATAGTATGTGACTGTTCTAAAATTAAAATTTAGAAAAGGCCTTTATCTGCATTATGAACATAGCAACATCTCAAGAGCAGCAAGAGCAGCCTTGGGTCGGAACACCATCCGTGGCCGGCGCTCTGCTGATCTCCAATAGCCTTCCCTTTGCCCCTTTCACATAAAGCCTTGGGCATCGTTATGTGATGCCCCCTTTGCACTGAGCAATGGCACATTGCTACAGACTGTGTATCAGGGTCCACAACCTTTGAATCTCAAGGGCCACATCTGGTGTGTCCATGAATGTATGCCTGTGCACACACGAACACACCTACTCTTCCCCCTACGTGTGCACACACACACACACTGCTCACACCACAGGGATGGGAAGGGAAGGTTTAAACCTCCCTTCCCTGCCACCTGAGCCCTGGGGGTTGCCAGGAATGGAGTTCTCCTGTCCCTCAGCAATTGCCAGTGAGATCGTTGCTTTTCCACTGCTAGTAGCAGCAGGAAAACTGCAATCTTAGAAGCTGGAAAATGGCAGCTTTTCCCCCTGTAGTCCAGTTTATCTGTGCCAAAGTGGAGAAAAGTCGACGGGGGCTTTGGGGAGGTGCACAAGGAGTGGCATATCCAGTTGAATAGGACCAGTCATGGGAATCCTGCCAACACGATCGGCCCACTGATTTAGAGGATACAAAAGGGGTTCCCTTTGGGAGAGAAGACAAGATCAGAGCCTTTCATCCAGGCATTGTAGCTTTCTTCGCAGAAGGATTTATCTGTTGTGTGGTAGTGCACAAAAGTAGATCTTCAGATGTTCTGGTATTCTAATCTAGTCCTCCTGACACTGACCAGACTGACAAGCTGAAGTCTGAAACATCTGGAAATCTACCTTCTGCCCACTCCTGGTATAATGGAGCATGTAAACCCTCCCAGTTGCAGCCTGCAGTGGTCCAGCTCAGGTACAGGTCTATCACTTAAGTAAGAACACTGCTGGGCACACAGAATAAGCAGAGCAATAGAAAGGTAGAAGCTTTCCCCAGAAACATCACTGGCCCTGGCCCCCGACCTCAGTATTGCTGGAGTCTGCATACTCTCTCTGTCACTGGGATGTTTGTCATTCAGGATGCTACTATCTGTCCTTCCTTTTTAATTAGGGCCCACCGTCCAGTTACATCAGGGTGTAGAAAGAGTTGTTTTAATGTGACCAGCGTCTTCCACCTCAAGCAGCCATCCCTACGGTGGTCCGTGAGTTACTCACCAGGAAAAGCAACAGAGTAACTCTCCACAAAGCAGCAAGGTGAGAGAACCGCTGATCTAAACCTACCAGTGACTCAGGACTGGATGCACTAAAGGCACACAGCTGGGGTCACACAGTTGGGCCCGTTCAGCAGCCGCACATGTATGGGAACTCCCATATGAGTGAGGAACTCTTGCTTGGCTCAGTGCAGAAAGGGGCCCTGTATGTACATGACTGAACAACCTTGCAAAGGATACAGGGAAGAACTGCTACAGGTAACCCACACTGAGGACAGCTGGGCACGAGCCACATGGCTTCTTTGTGGTGCAAATGCATCATCAGCTACTAAAGGGACACATGCATGGCTTTCTGCTGTGTCTCCCAGCAGCATTCCAGTGATCTGCTTGACAGCTGAAGGTCACCCTGTACGTGACAGAGTTAGAGCTAAAACAGGGTTGTACGGATGGAGCAGAAGTTAGTGACTCCACACCCATCCTACACCTTGGTAGGGCCCCCAGATTGGCAAAATTTTATGCAAAATATTCTCCCAGAGGTGAGAGAGCGGGAGAGGAGAGTTCTCTAACCTTTTGGTGGTGGTGTTGAGCTGAAAAAGAGAATACTCAGAAAACGTCTCATAAAATTATCAGCTCAGCAATGTTGGCTCAGCTACTGAAACTCGATTCTGCGTTCATACTAGGGGAGGAAGGAAAAACAGGCTAAGAGAGGCGGATCAGATGGAGCTGAGGGCCAAGATCACGGCTGCCTTCAGTGATATTAAAACCATATGCAACCAAAATGAAGAGAGGTTCTGCAGTTCGTGATCCCAGAATACCGTAGACATTCTCATGCATGCTTGTCACCCGGATCATCCCCATTCTTCCCCCATTTGGCCAACTTTAATGCACACAGGCGCGCAGATCAAAGTGAGAGGGAACATGCAGCAGCAAGAGAGATAAGGCATGCCACACCCACACACACACACACGCATTTCCACCATTGCCCTAAACACTATTAGCGCCTTAAGCTCTTTTGTTTGGAAGGTCTTGCTTTTACTATTGCTTGCAGACAGCTAATACCCTTTTGCATTCTGAAATGCCAAGCAGCTTAGCAAGGAAAAGGAACTCATCCCATTCCTTTCAGCATGGAATACAGAGATGGGAATCTGATCATCGCCATGCCTGCAGACTTGAACAGGCCGAGGAGGAATGCTGAAGGCAGGTGAGACCCAAATGAATGCAAGCGCGGCATCGGAAGCTGTTTTCCCAGCTAGCCAGGAGAGAAAGCCAAGCCTGATGCATTATGCAAAGGTGAGAGAGTCCATCCGCCCTCTCCTGTCCTCCCCTCTGCTTCCCACCAATGACAACACATGACGAACCGCTTCCTTAGGATTCATGCACACAGAGGATCATAATACAACCTGCTACAAATCAGTGGATGAGCTGCAATTGTAGGAGAAGCACACTGGAAATGCTCTCTTAGCAAGGCAGACCCTCACGAATTGTTAGAGCAGGGATGTGGAACCTCAGGCCTTGGGGCGGAATGCACCCCATGGCATTCTGCTGATGGTCATGCCCCTTCCGCTGGCTCCACAGCCATTCCTTCTGACTGCTGGTTTGCTGGGTTTCATGCATTCTCTGCCCGCCCCTGCCCCCCATCTTAGAAGGCTGAAATGCCTCTCCCGAGGCTTAAATACTGGCAGTAAAATATGCAGTTATTTCCAGTATTTTGGTTCCGTGCCTTCTGCTGATGGCCTCATGCACCATGGGAAGATGGTTCTCCAGACCTTCTCTTTGGTCCTCCTGCTGCAAGGAGTTTGACAACCCACACTAAGAACATTCACAGTGACCCTTCCTGACCTGGTGCCCTCCAGAAGTGTTGGACTATGCCTCCCTCGGCCATTAGGATTGGATGATGGGGGCTATAGTCCAACATTCATGAACCGGTCAGGAAAGACAGCTTTTACAGAAGTAATCCGCCATCATTCTTTGAAATAAATGTGAATCAACCTTGTCTTTGGATTGTGCAGGTCTTTCAGCAGTGGTGCAGCTACCCATACTTTGGGGAAGTTTATAGAAATGCCTTACAGACTAATGTTCAATTGCCAGTGACCCCCCCCCCCCAGTTGCACCAATGGGGCACCAATGTTTGGCAGTGCAGCAAAGCAGAGGCTTTGCAAGCCTGGTATCCAGAGGCAAACCTGATGTAGAATCGCCATGTTGTTTTATGTAAACTCAACTTTAAATGTGGCCCCATTCATTCACTGGCTGTATAATTAGTGGGACAACCTGGGGCAGCTATTAAATCTAGCTTTTTATTATCTCCACTTGCAACTAATTACTGAGATGTTCTCTACGTCTTAGAAAGGTCCCAGTTCAAGAATGCAAGTGGCAGAAGGGGAGGAGAAATTGATCCTACCTTGTGACCAAATTTCTCATGGTGTGAACTGGTGTCCTGCAACAGCAGGGCGTTGGACCTGATGGCCTACATGGCCCCTTCCAACTCTACTATTCTTTGATTCATGCCCCCACATTTATCTGAAGCTGCAAACAGAACCACTGAGATAAAGGACCAGAAAACTACCGAAAGGCTCAGTTTGCCATTTGCATTCTCTGTTTTCCATTTCACTTGAACGGGGAAAGTTGTGCATTTTTCAAAATTTGTATATTCTTTTAAACATGGGGCATTTTTCAAAATTTGCATGGTTTGCAAAAGCTATGCATTTTACAAAAGTTGTACGCTTTGGGAAAGTTCTGTATTCTTCCAAAGTTACAGATTTGAGGAACTTGTGCATTTTGAGAACACTGGCATCTTTCCATAAGTACATCCTTTTCCAAGAGTTGTGCATTTTGATCTTTCACTTGTACATCCCTGTCCATGTTTGAGATTGCAAACAGGGCATCTTTGAGTCATTTGAAACAAAACTCTCACACATCTGTAGCTGAAGTGCTTATAGGCAAAATTTAGGATCTGATTGTGCAGAGGGACCTTGACTTGTATGCATGGAAATCCTCCTCACTCAGATAAGGAGGGAGGACAGTGTACATTTTGGAGGGTCTTGGTTTAAAATTAGTTTGGGAAGAAGAATGAGCCTCATCATACCTAGGCCTACGTAAAGGATCCTATGGAGGATCATCAGAAAAATGGAAAACAACTACTACTTTTCTAGGGAGATCTGGGAACTATGGGGGGATTCCTTCTGCCACCTAAAGCTTTCTGAGGTATTCCCCTTTCCTTTCCTTTCCTTTCCTTTCCTTTCCTTTCCTTTCCTTTCCTTTCCTTTCCTTTCCATTCCATTCCATTCCATTCCCCTCTAAGTCATCACATCTCCAGTTGCACCACAGAGCAAAAACAGGTCTTTTAGTCTTGCCTTCATTTTAACTCTTCCACAAAGCTACTTCCGCCCCTGCATGAAAACTGAGGATGGAAAATACATTTAGCATTAGTGATGCTGGACTGAGACTGGCAGGACTTTACTACAAAGAGAAGGTAATCTAGAAGGACCGTCATCCAACACCATCTTTCCACCTTTTCAGGTGTGCCATTGTTTCAAAATCAGCCCATGATTGAGCTTCCAGCTTCCAAGCTAGCATGGCTGGAGCCCATCCTGCTGATGGCCATATTGCATTTATATCCCAACTTTTTTTCCTTTATCTATGTCATTTAGAAACAAAAAGTGCACAGGGCATGAAGGTGAACATTGGAAGAAGAGAAAGAGAAAGAGGGCAAGAGATGAAGTAAAAGGCAGCAGATAAAGTACAACAGTAAACAATATTTTTATAAATATATGCTAACATGCCTTTCAAGATTTTATTAAACACTTATATGGCATAAGTGTGCATTGATTTATTTCATTTAGTTTAAAGGAGACCCTCTTTCATAACTTGTCTTCCAACCAGAAAAAACAGAGGAAAGGAAGGTTTCCTTGCTACATTTTTATGAAGAGCATGATTCAACCAAAGTTAAGATCTTAAACCCCATTTATTTCCATGGTGGAAAAATAAGCATGTCTTTAGCACTCTGACTGAAATCCATGAGGTTTAGAAGGGCCTAACTATGGCTCTATTGTGCTCAAATAATTTTGGGTACTGAAATATGTTTTTACCATCTCTTGTAACATAGAGATATTATATTTAATCTTCATTACCCTTTGGAAATGAATCATATTTTAAATTGCTCCAGTTCACCACAGGGCCTCACCCCCTGCTACACATGACACACAAATGCATGCAAAAGAACCCCGGTTTTCTCTGTGTGTCTGCACACATCTGAATATTTTAAGGAAAGTAGCTTTATGAAGAGGCATTGGGTGGGGAGCACTCATAGAATCATGGAATAGTAGAGTTGGACGGGCCATGAAGGCCCTCGAGTCCAACCCCTGCTGCTGCAGGACACCACGTCACACCATCCCACTCAGGTGGCTGTCCAGTTTCTTCTGAATATCTCTAGTGTGGGAGAGGCCACCACTGACCCTTCTCCACTTCTTTTCTCCATGCAGCCTACCCTAGAAGCTGCTTCTCCATTAAAAAGGGGACACAATGTCCATGGCACACAATGTCCAATTAGCCCTGGAGCAGTTATACCTGTTTCCCCTAGCCTGGTGCCTTCCAGCTATTTTGGACTATAATTTTCATCACTATTAGCCATGCTGGCTGGAGCTGCTGAAAGTTGTCCATAGCATCTGCAAGGTACCAGGATGGGAAAGATTGGTTTTACAGAAAAGCACTCGGGCTACTAACAACAGCTGAAGCAAAAGCAGTCTCATTTTTTTCAACTGACTGACAGTCACTTTCTCATGGGGTTGACATAGGCAATCCCTTTAAATTATCTGCCTTGAAATGGAAAGTGGACCCACAGAATGAAGGCTGACTTAGAAGTCAAGGCACATGTGGGGCCAACGGGAAAATCTGGGTACATGCCATTTCTTAGGGGTTGATGGAGGCAGACTTATCTGCCCCCTAAGCAGAGAAAAAGAGCCAACATGCATGGACTCTGCGTCTGGCCACTAGCAATCTGCAAACCCAAGCATACTAACTGAATCACAGAATCCAAGAGCTGGAAGGTATCATTCTGGGTAATTTTCCTAGCACTGCTACATCATTTACTGGCTTTGTCCGTGATCTCTGTTTGGAGCAATGTAGAGCTGGTGTAGTGTGGTGGTTAGACGGTTGGACTGGGGACCTGGGCGCCCTGGGCTCTAGTCCCCACTCAGCCATGAAGTTCCCTGCTTGGCTTTGGATCGCTCACACACTCTCAAACCTACTCACAGGGTTGCTGTTCTGCAGATAAGATGGAGCTACGTAAGCCTTTCTGGGTTCCTCACAAGAGGAGAAAAGGTGGGATATAAGTGGAATACAATAACAATAATAATCAGTTGCAAAAGTAAACAAAATGAATGGGAAAGATTGCATGAAAAGCTCCATCTTTTCCAAATGTGCACACTCCTTCCCATAGTAATAATGTGAAAAGGAACATTAAAAATATGTGCTTTAAAAATGTTTAGGGGTATTTGGAGGGTTTTGTTGTTTAAAAGGGAACAGTTTTGTGAATGCATGTTTAATGAATTGCAAACAATTCTGGAAAGCACCTTGTCCTGCTCATATCTGGAGTTGCAAACCCAGCATATTCTCATGATTTGTAAGCCTGTATGACCCTGCTGTGCAGCCCAACTCATAGCAGAGGCTTTTATTTTAAAGAGCCCCTGACTTCTGCTCTGGCGTGGATGGAAATCTGGCTTCCCTCCCACAAGGACCCCCCACTCCCTAAATCATTCACCCAGCTGGCCTGCAATTATAAATCCCACTCTGGATTTTTCCCTCAAGGAAGCAGGGCTGCTTGCTTGCTTTCTCCTTGCACTGCCAATGTTCGTGCCACCAGTTGGAAAGCACGGTGTGAGGAAGCGGTGGCTGGGAATTAAGTGGGCTGGTGAGAAGGATGTTGTGCCATCAAGGAAGGCTAGAAGGAAGTAATGGAAGAATGGAGAAGGGGCCGGGCAAATTCCAACCACTGGATCGGCATGGAAAAGAAGAGGAGCTATTCCTAATACTTCGGGAAATAACTGCAGTTGCTTAGCCGAGGGGAACAAGGGCCAGGATGGACCCCTGCCTACCCTCTACTGAACTGAATGACAACACACATCAAAACTCAGGTACCTGCAAACCAATTTGAGATTAGGACAGATCCCTGCCTTGAGTTTTGGTACACAAGCAAAAAGATCCAGACAGGCTTAGCCGACTGATGATGCTAACAAGGATGCAGCAAATTTGTAGTGTCGGGCCTTTGGACCCCCTAGGCCACCCTTTCCCAACCTGGTGCCCTTGAGATGGGTTGGGCTGCAACTGCTGTCATTCCCAGCCCCATGACCACTGCAGTCCAGCACTGCAGTCCAGGAGGGCATGAGGCTGGAGAAGCCTGACTGGGGCTAAGACTGTCTATGATGGACGACAGCATCTCTCCAACACTCAAGCAGAGATTTCTCCTAGTTCTGTTCCCCGAAATTCTTCCGATTAGAAATACTGGGGAGTAACAGAAAGTTGATCTTCTGCACCCAAAGCAACACATTCCACCACTGAACTGTGGTTTCTTAAGACTTCAAAATTGAAAGAACCCAGAGGAAGAATCCACAGGTACACCTGCACACTCAAATGTCCATCTGCATGCCTTTCAGGCTGGATTCTAGCCCCAGCTAAGGTGCAGTGCTTCTGTGTTATTGTAAGGTGTAAGTATTTCGGATTGCGTGCACACAGACTTCTACGCGCTGCTGCGGCTAAGCATGTCAGTGCCACTTGGCATGGACAGGTCTCTGCTGAATAAGCCTGCCAGGACCTGCTGCCAATTCCCGTGAGCTCCTCGGCCCTTCCCACTGAAAATCTCTCCCAATTCCACCAGAACTATCACATCAAAGTCTGGCCCAGCCCTGCCTTCCCTGAAATTTGGCGGCAGTGCCGTGAATCGCCGGTGGAGAACCCTGGGCTGGTTTCAAGATAATGGCACCTTGGGTCATTCAAGGGACATTCTGTCACTCACACAGGAAGGAGGTGTTGTGTTGTCAGGCACAGTGGGGCTAGTGTCGAGGTCCCTGGGTTACTGAGACCAAAGAAGCAGCATATGCTGGGCCACATTATGTTTAAAGAGCATTGCGAGTTTTGTTTCTAACCCTCTCCCACACCCAAATTTATGGTTTGGGCAGATTTCATAACCCCTTGGCTTGTGGTCCTTTTCATAGCTGTCCAGTCAAGCTACAGAAAGCTTATCTGCCAAGAGGATCAGTAATCTCGCTTGCTTGCCTAATACTAAACAAAAAGTGAGATCGTAATAAACTCATGGAGCTAGAAGCTTAAAAGGTGTTGATATGGTGGGAAAGAAGAAATGTTTCCAAGAACTGGCAATCCTGCAGGCTGTGGACTGGAAGCACATTCATCTGGGGAAGCATCCCTTGGAGCATAAAACATTTCCAGGGAAGGAAAGGGTAAAAATAAACAGCATATAAATTCACACAGAGAGGACTAGCATGTTAGACCCCAGATACACTTATCAGTCTGTGAGGACCTCTTTGGAACCCTCCAAGAAAGAAGCCCTTTCTTGCCCTACAACTAAGCTATTTGGCTGGTTGTACAGCTGCCGGCTGCGCGGTGGTGTGGGAGCAGGGTTTCAGCCACAATTGCTGCTCAAAACCATCTTTCAATCAAATCACAAAGATGGTTTGTACCACTGCAGGCAAAATGCTTACGGAAGTTCGCCACATTGTCTGATGAATCAAGCACATTACAGTCTTGCTTTGGCATGCCTTTCCAATTTCAGCCCATTAGAGGTCTGCAAAATCTGCCCAGACTATGAAAGGATTGTAACATCCTTTCCTGTTTGCACTAGTTCCCCCAGGTAACTTCAACTAGCAAGCGGATGCACTGGGAAGATGAGCGTGGAGCTGACTGGTGCTTACCTTTGGTTTTAAAAGCAAAGTTACAGTACTTGCAGACATATGGCCTGACGTCTGTGTGCGTGCGAATGTGTTTCTTCAGCATGCTGGGTTTCTTGCAGCGAATTCCACACTCCTCACATACATACTTCCCTCGTCCACGGCCTCGCACATACACATACTCTTCGTTTGATTTGTACCTATGAGCAACAGGGTGTCATGGTAACAGAAAGAAACAATTCCCACCTTTAAGTAGTAACAAGTGTCCATTAAAGAAAAAGGGGAGAACACCCCAACATCTCAACATTGCATTGTTCATGGATACAGGACGATTTGTTTTGGCTAGTACTTTGCTAGATGATCGTCAAGGAGTCATCAGGCTTCATGCGCACTGGGGTGGGGGAACCTTCCCTCTATAACCACAACGCCTCCATGCTTCGCAGTGGGAAGAACCAGCCTCTCGTGTATCTGAAGGAGCTAGTGTGGGGCAGTCATCACAGTGTCAGGCCAGGACCAGGACCAGGACCAAGGTGGTCTGTCTCCAAAACCTCCTCTCAGAGGAGGCTAGACTCAGTGGGGCTCCTGCTCCATTGCAGCTTTTATTCTGAACTTCACAAGAGCTATCCACAGGGCTGAAGCTAGTTCGAGGTAGAGTTCAGCACCATGGCTAACTCCTATAATGCTCAGAAACCATGCTGATAATGTTGTGAAGATAAAGAAGTGAGGCTGGAGGAGAACCATGCATGCTACCCTGACCACCCTGATGGGAGGATAAACATGTGGTATACAAATAAATACACGGGTTGGCTTCTCGGACTGAATAGCGAACACCATGCAAGAACACATCTCTGTGCCCGCTGATATCACACACAGATCTCTCGCACTGATTCACTGACTTCCTTCTTCCTCCCAAGCATGTGAACACTTGCTATTTCTGATACTATTTGACCAAGATGCACTATGGATGCTTCCTACTTTAACAACCACATTATTTTCTCAGTAACACCCGGAGTTGGTGATCTGAAACCTGCAGCCAGAAATCCAAGGGAAGACATATCAAGGGAGGGGGAAAAGACATCTCATAAAGTTAAACAACATCAGCTTTGGGCAAAGCCAAGTCGCTGCAGCTTCCTTTCCCATTCATACATAGGCCAAGTCAACATTCTTTCATGCACAGTATATCTTGCCAGTTAGAATGAAAGGACACTGGACATTCATGTGTGTTGCTAGCAAAAAAGACAGAGGCCATTGCTTCCTACAGTTTTTCTTGTATCTAAAGCACAAAAGGCATTTATCTTGCCTTTACTCAACTGAAAAGCTCAACACAATATTGGCTAAGCTTTGAAATGATTTTTGCCTTTGTGACCATTTGAGCTTTTAACTGACATATACAGACCACTTTTCACCAAGTCCTGAAGCAAAGAATAAGCAATGTCATTACATCAGAAGCGATAACCATGAATCATAATAAAACTACACAGCAATAAACACATGTTAATAAACAGTTGAACTGAATACTCAGCTGCAGGAGTGGTTAACATCAGGTTCAGGGTCCAACATTCGCCTCTGGGGTTCCCCAGTTATCCATGACCTTTTCCCCAGATATCCAGGCCTAACACTCCCTACAACCATGAATTGTTTGGTGCTTTCCAGATGTGCTGTTTCCTCCGTGCTAAAAGTTTGCAATTCCTCTCCTAGGAATTGCTTATGAACACTGAGAGCTTAAACTGCAATACACTGGTATTTTTTGTACTTTTCCTGCACCCTGATTGCCTTCGGTCCCACCCATCATTGGAAGGGAGCCCTCGAGTCCCTCTCCAAAACTGCAGGTGAAAGATACTCCCCATTTGTGCCTGACTGTGTCCTAGCTGGGTCAGCTTTGGAGAAAGGCTTCGCGAAGGGATAATTCCTGAGAAGGGGACTAAACCCATGACTGTGCAGGCTTGTCCAATGGAAGTTGGCAATGAATGCCAGAGAGCAGCTGCTGCATCACTAAACACAAAACAAGCCAAGTACCCTTCAGAATTTGCATTGAGAAAAAGATGCCTCAAACATGATATTGAATTTTAAGTTTCTATGTGATGCATTTAGAAGAGTCCAGGAAGAGAATGACCAGAATGACCTGTTTTGAGCCGTCCAGAGACGTAGAGTGATTGGATGGCCTAGAAATATCCCAAATAAAATAAATAAATAAATGCCAGGGATGCTGGAGATGAGCAGAAATATATGGCTAGACGGACAGAGGCAACACTAACACTAAAGAATTTCAATATAGCCCAAGAATTGACACACACGAGTTCATTCTGTCCCTTGTAAAAGCACAATTTTCTCCAAAAGACATGCTCAAACAGGCTCAAATTTCCTTTGGTACATCCCCCCAAGCCACTGCTTTCTCACTGACCTATTTCTGTTAATCACTGGTCTTCCACCAGTGGGACAGGACCCAAAACTGGCCCACCTAAAGTGGGCAATCCCAGGGACATGCCACGTATTGTAAAAGGGAAAGTAAGAGTTAAAAAGAAGCATGGGTTCAGGCAGAGTAAGAGAGAACGGATTCCAATCAATTTAAGCATAGGTGCCAATCAGTGGAGCAGGATGAGTTTCAAAGAGGCCAAATTTGATTATTACTGTCTACATCAGAACTGGCCAAGTTGAGGGCCTTCAGGTGGCTTGGCCTACAACCCCCATCAGCCCTAGCCTGAAAGATGATTGGAGTTGTAGGCCAAAACAAAACACAAATTGCTTGTGGTGATATAGAGATTGGGACCTTTCAGAAATCCTTGTCCAAATTTCCATGGAGAGTTCTGAGTGATCATGCCTTCTAAAGATAAGATTCTTTGGAAATCTATTCTTTAACTTCTTCTGAATTTTATACAGAGTTCTCTGGAGGTACAGCTCACCAGAGCTTCAGGATGTCCTTGTCTTTCCTGCCAGCCCTCTTAGTTTTTATGCTGGATGTGGCAGGAGGTGGGCTCTGTCTTCAGCAGAGAGATACACTGGGCTGCCTCAGGATGCATGAAATGCTTCATACCTGTGCCAGCAGCCTCCCTGGTTTTTACACTGAACAGGAAGGAGGTGAAGTGCCTATTGTCAAAACATTGCCTAGCTAAGAAACCAGGTGGACAGGTGCCGGAAGGGTGGAACAGTCTCGCATTCCTCTGGCAGACCACTCACTCACCTTCATGGAATTCCTAGCCATCTAGAATGACCAGGTGTGCAGGAAAAAACCTGCATGCAACATTAGCAGAACACAGGGGGTTCAACCCCAATCCATTACATTGGCAACCATCACATCTAAATATGTATTCACCGATGCTGAAGATCTTACTGTATGGTAAGTTTTTTTACTATAAGGTACTTAATATATGGTACTTAAGAAGCACTAAAATCTTACTATAAGGTTGTAAAAAAAATTGAACAGGACCACCAGTAAAAGAGAATCTCTTCCTAGTCTTGAACTCAAAGACAACTAGAAGGCTTCCTACCCTACCTCTATCAGGTGGTCTGTTGCAAAATCGGAGCACGTGATACAGATCCCAGGGCGGCGACGCTGCAGCGGGACTACGCCAATGCCCTCTGAGCTGTCCCTCATGTGGATTATAGCATAAAGATGAGCAAGAGGAGCTGACACAGTTCCCTTGTTGCCTGTGTTTGGGATGGTTACTCCATGTGCCTGGAACCAAGAAAATATGCCCTCCAGTGTCTTAAGCTGTAACCTCAACCACAAGTGCTACTCACTGAACTTGGTGGGATTTAGGTCAGAGAAAACATGTTTAGGATCGTCCTCTGGAAAGGAGAGAGACATTAATTCAAGACCACAAAGATTTTTCCATCTGCTGTTGTCAAGTGTATCCACTTCCTTTCCTACAGTTCCTCCTGCCTACTGAGATTTTTTTTTTAGCAGACGCAGAACGAAGATCAGACTCAAGGGTCAGCTGTCATGACCGGGACTCATCTTCACAGGCAACTCTCCCCTACACAAGCTCCAATTCCTTCCCTCACTCCCTGGCTTGATGTTGCTTCAAAATGGGTTTTTGTTACTGATGGTGAGCTTTAGTCTTGTATTACCATCCTGAGAGCCAGGTGAAGGATGGGATAGAAATGCTTTTAATAGACAAACAAACAAACTAAGGCTCAAGCTACATGGCCCAAATGCTTTCTGCTGTGGTTTTGACCGGCCTCAGCATGAACGAAAATTCGGGATGTCCTGCTTTCTGCAGGGATGCTGAACTTCTTTCCCTCCAAGGGCTGAGCATCTCCATCGGCCATGCTGCTTCTGTCCTCTACTGACCTGAGGCTTCAGATGGTTCTCTCCATTCTCAGTCACTGTCCTCTCCTCAGTCTCCTCTCCCCACTTTCAGATCTACCATTCTCTGTTTCTGAATCTCATCCACCAGTTCTCAGAGTTCCCCCACTAACTCCACAGAAATGATCCCACCGTCCTCTACAGTGATTCCCAAGGGACACATGGGTTTGGCTCCAGCCATCCTACAAAGGGGCCACATGGCCCAAGGTCATACCTGATTCATCTTCTGGTCAGCATAAGTCTTGCATGTGGTTATTCATTAATCTGTTCCACTGTTTCCCAACATCTGGGATCTTTTAACATGCTTACGAACGTTCATATTTAAATATGCATTTTATGAACAGTCATCCTTCAATCTGTACTTCAGTGTCTTCTTCCACAAATCATGGATTCTTACACACAATTTACTCTGAAATATGCATGTTTATATGCAATCCAGACAAGACCGAGATGGTCTTAGTGAACGGTTCTTCTGACTGGATGTAGAGTGATTAACCTGTTCTAGATGGCACTGGTGTCCCCATGAAGAACGGGTTCATCATTTGGGGGTTCTCCTGGAATATGTTTTGTCAGGTGGGGTTCAGGTGGCCTCGGTGACATGGAGCACCTGCTACTGGCTTCAGTTGGTGGCTCAGTTATGCCCCTGTCTAGACTCGGACGTGCAAGACTCAGGAGTCTATGCCCTGGTAACTGGCCGGTTAGATTACCACCATGTGCTCTACATGGGGCGGCCTTTGGAGATGGCTTGTACGCTGACACTCGTGCAAAACAGGAGGGCCAAATTGACAGCAGGCATCAGAATATAAAACATGGATCCCATCCGACTTGCACTGGCTGCCTATACATTTCCAAGCAATTCAAAGTTACTGGTTTCAATTTACAAAGCCTCTCATGGCTTGGAACTCCAAAACCTGATAGACTGTCTCAGTATGAGCCCACCCATACACTATGAGCATCATCTGAGGCCTCTCTTCAAGTACGTCCTCCAGTGGAGATTTGGAAGATGGCAACAAGGGAGAGGGCCTTCTCACTGGCACCCCTGAGTTGTGGAAGACCCTCCTTGTGCCGGCACTCTCATCTTTTCAGCAGCAAGTTAAGGCCTTTCTCTACTCCTCAGTATTAGGAGAGGAGAGGAGAGGAGAGGAGAGGAGAGGAACTTTTTTGTTTTTATATTATGTTATTATGTTGGCTTTTAAAAATTTATTCTTTGCAAACCACCCAGACAGTTTCGACAGTTGGCAATATAGAATGTAATAAAGGAAAGGAAAGGAAATGTTACCCTAAAATAGTTTTTGTACACAGTTTGGCACCTTTTTTTCCAAGTAGAAAATATATCACAAAATATGGAGATGTGCACAATACAAAGGATAACTGCACTCCAATCTGCACATCAGCTCAAGAGCTGAAGAACAAAATTGTTCAATTTCAAAATGCAGACGGGGAGAAGTCCTCAACTCCCCCCCTCCCCCCGGTCATGCCTTTCCAACGCATTTGGTTTTCAGGCAGTCTTTGTATTTGGTTAATCATGTTGCTGTTCCTTTTTTTGAACTGAAGGTTTTTTCTGGTTTTACTTAGCCATCAAGATTTCAATTATATGTATAAAAAATTCTGTGCACCTCACTTTGGCATTATTCTTTGAAAAGCACTGCAGACACTTTAAAGTAAATAAATGAACCAGGCTCCACTTCTGTTTCAATGGATCTGCTCTGAACATCATCCATTGCTCTGGCATTCACTCACTGGCAATCAATCACGCTACTCCAGTTCACTGTCTTGTTCTTGTATTACCCTTAATTACTCTCTGACATGCACCCTTTATGAGGCATGCCTTTGTTATCCCTGAGTCCTGTGTCATCTCCATTAGCGCTATCAATAGGCAACATCTACTTAAAACCAGGCATCACCATTTACCTGTGGAGCACTGCAAAAAAAGAACATCTCCTCCTCCAGTTAATTTATTCTGTCATCAGAAGAGTGGGGTGTATATTACTAACCAAAAATTAAAACAAAGCAACACGAGTGCACAATTCACTTGATCACCAAACAGGAGAAGGTGGTTGAAAAATGTAGGCTATGTAGACATAAAGATGGGAATGTAGACAAAGCCAGGATTTCTTCCCCACCTCCACCAACTCAGATTTAATTCAAGTTGGTTATGAGTTTCAGAGTTTACACCGTTTGCCTGGATTATGATCACTCTTATTTCCTTTTCTCCTCCTCTTCCTTCTGATTTCAGTACCCACGAGAATACCCCCTCCCATATGACTCTATGTCTGAAGATCTTCTGTGAAGATCCAACTTTGGTTGCTACTTCATTTTGAACTTTGGAGGGGAGTTACTAGAGAGAAGGCCTTTCCAGTGGTGGCTCCAGTTACAGAAGGCTCTCCACTCGAAGCCTAAAGATGAACAGACTTTGTAAAACCCATCCTATCTGAATTTCATGGATTGCCTAGAACCTTTTATTCCATTGCCTGCTAATAGATGGAACTGAGTTTTGGACAAATGCACACATATACATACGTACATGCAAATTCATACTTATGCAAATTCAAACTACCATAACTAAGCATCCCCCACAAAAAATAAGTATATTCACTCTTTAGTCTATGGGTCAAAATGCAAATTTTGGTCATTTACATTTCATATTTTTCTATATTTAAATTTGCATAAATTATGGGACTTTTGAAATATGCAGAATCCATGCAACTCAGGAAAAGTCAGGTTGCTGTTGAATCCTCAGGTCAGATTCATAGAAATCGGAACTCATTTGAATCCATTGCAGATTTTGCCAGTATATTTACTGGAGCCAACACTGATTTGGACCTTTGCAAACCAAGGTTTGTCAACTGGTGGAGGAGCAGATATTAAGCCAGACATGATTTGCAGTTACAACTGAATGCAACTTCTGCATGGCTTCTTCTGTGTGTTGATACATGATTACTGGAGAGTAGGGCCACAGAATGGGCGCTCCTCTGGCCTTACGCTGAGGATTAAACCCAGACCTATGTGCCCCTCTGCCCCTTGGTACTTCGTACGCTGAATGATGATATCCCAGGTACTAGGGCACTTAGGAGATGCAACTTTCTCAGGGTGTCCAAGCACTTTAGATAGCTATTGGGTGGTCTGATAATTAGGTCCCAGGCAAGAGGAGCGTTCAAGGGACTAGGGCAGGCAATAGGGAAGGCCTCTGGGAGAGGCTCCCATGATGACCCCCTCATGCTGTTGTCACCAGATCAGGAAAGGAGGGATGGAAGTGGGTAGCAAGGAAAGGTGGGGGGCCCATGGAGAAGTTATGCACAGACACGCTTTGGGCTGATTTGGGATATGGGGAGACCAAAGATCAGGATAACACTGCCTGAGTTATCATAAATAGGTTTCCATCAGCACACATTCTACTCAGATTGCAACACGTAAAGGATGCTTAGCCAGCCATGAGCATATTTTTATTCTACTGCTTTACATGTCTACACAGATGTGTACGAATAAGAGTAAACTCATGGACCTCAATGGGACTTAACTCCCAGTTAGAGGCATATAAATGGACATCTGTAGGTATACACCAATTTTACAAAATCCATTCCATCTCTGTGTTGCAGACTGGCTGATTTTCTTTGTTCTTCCATCTGCTCATTGACAGAACCATATTTTTGGTTTTGATTTTAGGGATCTACAAAAGTCTTGTTCTGCTTTTGTAAATATTCTCTGCACCCAAAAGTTAAAAATAAGTTTACAGAGCTGTGGAATCTGCACAACTCAGAAAAAGATGGTCTGCAGCAGAATATGTAGGTTGGATTCATAGAAAACCAAATATATTAGATCAGCTGTGGATTTCTCTGATATTCCTAGCTGCATAATCAGTTTAAAAGCAAAGCAAAAACCTAACCACACACAATCCATTTTAGTCAACTGTGTAAAGAAAATCATACAATAATTGAAGATAGTATAAATACCTTAATCTTGGCCTTTCCAAGTTTGAGGGAAACTTGCTTTTCCTAGGTGGTAAAAATTATCATAGTAGCTTCCTTTTCAGCCTTGTCAAAATGAAGCACAAATGGAACTAAAATTATTGGTCTTCTGTTGCTGCTGCTAAATCAAATCTTATACGTGTTTGGTTCATTACATTAGTTAACAATGGAAGAGGAAGATTGCCACTTGTGCATTACCAGGAAATTTAGCATGAAAAATTAGCATAAATTTGCATATAATCTGCATTTACTAGTGTGTATATATATATGCAAATTTAAGAACACTGTGACCTGGTGACTTGTGTATTTGTTGTCCAGACTGCTGCCCAAGCATGAACAGTGAATTACCCATTTCAAGTCTTTGCTCTCTTGCTTGTTTCTTGGGATTTAAACTAGACTTGCCTAAAGTGGAGGATGGCCCTGGGTAAAGCAGGACGAGGCCAGGCTTGAGCTATGTTGGCCCTGATGAAGCCGAACCTGCAAAATGAGTCCATTCCATGGTCCTTGCAGGGCTGGTCCTCTCCAGAGGCAGAGTGAATTCCCCACCTCAGGCAGCGGAGTGGGGGGAGTGGCAAACCAGACCCCAGGAGCACTTGCCCTCATTCCATGCCACCTACACACACCCGGCTGCTGACTCCTTGTACCCCCATCCTGTCCCATGCATGCTGCTGCCAGCTCTACAGCTCATGTTGTGGTTCCTCTTGGAAAGACTGGGCCAGGCGAGCTCTCTGGAAAGCTACACTGGCTGGAAAAAGCTGGCAAGGCCTAAATGAGGGCTCAGTATTCAAAGCCAGGCCCTGCAGGTGGGCTGCCCTTGGAGGCACTGGGGCAGGGCAGGGCAGGGAGGAGAGGCAGGCCAGCCAATTGCTTGTTCAGGTGTCTGATGGTTGGACAGGTGGGGAGAGGGACAGAAATGGGCACAGCATGAGGGCCATGCCAGGTGAGCTGGGAAAGGCAGTGGAGATGGACGCGGGTGGATGCAGTTACGGTGGACAGAAACATGTTCTCCCCTGGGTTCTACTGCAGCCAGAGAGAGAAAAGATTTTCCTGCCCTCTTTAGCCACCACTTCTGGAGCAGCACCACCAAGATAAGTGGGCACAAGGAGAAGAATATTACAGCATGCATAGGTGTATAGCCAGGAGAGAGACAGGATGGCGTTAGGGTTCTCTGGCTGGCTGTAAGTCAAAGGAGTGGAGTTCGTCTCTGGTTGGCTTGCCTTGCAATCAGAGACCGAAAAGAATTTGGGGGATCATCCTGCCTATTTACTATATGAGGTGAGTATCCCAAGCACCCAAGGGTTGTATTTCTGAGCCCAGAAATATGAGTTTCCTCAACCTCTCTAATTCCAGTAGTTTACTTCAGAAGGGTTATAAATTGTGTCTGTTCCTTTGCCTTAACTAGAACCGGGTGTGTCTTCAGAAACCAAAAGCACTTACCTAACTTCCCTTTAAACTCAGTCATTCTGAAGCTATTGGCCTCTGATGCAAATCAAAGCAGGTCATATTCACACAGACGGGGTGTGGGAAATTTGCCAAACGGTCTGTTCCCAGATGCTTTACCACACCCACATGCAAGATCAGAGCCACAAGCAGCTGGGAAACTTGACAAAACAGGAATGGAATCCCTTGCTGATCTTGCACACTGTACGGGCAGGAATGCTGAGTGAGAAATTCTTCCCAGGTTAGTAACGGAAAATGCATTTGGGGTCTGGCCACTTCCCCACTGAGGTCTTAGCAGGGTGGTGAAATTGTCCAGTTGGATGTTTTCCCACTGAGCTGCAGGGAGAAGGCACAGGCAGGGATATTTCCCAAACTCTCAGAAAATGAACTAACTCCGAGAAGCTCCACTTCCCACAAAGAAGAAACAGGGATTTCTAGTTCAATTCCATGCCCACATAACTTGCTAATGGGATTTGGAATGTATTGTGAAACAGACAGATGAACACAGATCAACTTCCTTTGGGGAGATATTCAGAACTAACAGATAGCCGTGGAACATTTATCAGCATCATTTTCTTTATTTCATCTTTTCTCAGTGGAGCTCACCATGCTGAATATACACCCACCCCACCCCACCCCACCCCATCTTCTTTTTATAACAAGCCATGTTGGCCCAAAATCATCCAGTGAGCTTCATGGCAAAGTGGGCTTTTGAACTGGTTGTCTCAGGTTCTAATAACACTTTCTAATCACTCTTACTTCTCAGTCGCTGGGGCACCATTTTCTTGTACCTCCTGTGACTTCTCTTAGGGAACAGTCCTATGACGATACCCCCAACACTCCAAACTCAGAGGATTATAATGTCATGAGTGGGTCTAACTGCTGTTCCTTCCAAGCAGGATAGAAGGCTGACTAAAGCCTTCATTATGGCAAGGTCTGACGGGCTTTGTTGTACCAAGGAAGTCATTGCAGAAATCATTAATAAAAGGCACAAAGTTAGAACGGTGGCCATTAGGGAAACATGGCTTAATGGTATGACCTTGATTCCGGACTGCATCTTGCACACTGTCCAGAGGGTGGGGCGAAGGGGATGCCGACAAGCAATACCAGCAAAGTTTGACTGGGATACGGATGTGTCCGGCACGTACTTCTCATGTGCATCTGTCTGTTATCACAGCAATCCCAAAACTCTTCAGGTTGTCCTAGATCAAAGTTGGTGAGTTCCCTGCCACCATACTCTGAATGTGTCAATCATGGTGTTCTTCGATGGTTTTCAGCAAAGTGTGTGTGTGTGTATATACATGCACACACAATATTTTGTCTGTAAAAATGTCTCTGACAGCCATGAACTTCCCCTCCAAGCTGCTCTACAGGTTCTTTAAATGGGCTGCCAAAAGGGATCACAAAAGACATTGTCAACCCAGCTTTCATGATGGGGGGGGGGGTGTAAAAGGGTGCAAAAAGACACAAGTCCAAAACAATCACAATTGTGACAGGCACGGGGGGCTGGAACAGGTGCTTTGGCTCCCTGTGACCAAGCTGTCTTGGGGAAATTGTTCTGGGTTAACCTGACATGGCAACCTATCCTGGGTAGCCGCCTAGGAAGGGGAGTCCTGTCGTACAAGCCCAGTGGTTGCCTCACAGTAGTCTGACCTTTTTCTCCCAAGTCTGCTTGTTCTATTTATATTCACTACCTGCAGCCTGCAAAGCTGGCCGTCCCTTCTAGAAAGAGTTTTGCTTCTCAGAACCATCTGCAGTCCAGCTAGGTAAACTTGCACTCAAAAGCATCCACACTGTGTGAACCAGATTCCCAATTCCAGATGTGACCCTTTGACATAACCACCACCAGCTGGTCAGGGGGTGCAGGCTGGGACAGGCACAGTGCTAGGCAGGGCAAGCCAACTGATAGTGCTCCTGAAGCACTGCATAATCCACCGTTTTCTGGGTCTGCCGGAGGTGGGGAGCAGGAATGGCTGCAAACATTACAAAACCTGTAGCCGGCAATTCAAAGACATTTAAAAACTGTCATTATGACAGGGATGCCCTAGAATTCCACTAAGAAGCTAAATTCAGGAAGCCATGGTGCCCTTCCCCTGCCTCAGTTCTCCAGCCCTATTCCAATATCTTTCACCCTATGATGATGATGATGATGATGATGATGATGATGGCCTAACAGCCAAAGCTCACTGGGTGGTTCACAGCAATTTAAAACACAGGTCCAAGTATGATAAAATTCCAATAGGCTCATTTAAAAACAGTTTAGAATCGTGATATGCAAAAATGTAAATCCATTCAAACATGGAACACAATTTTAATAAAGCCAGACCTAATTAAAACTGCTGATATAACCCATCATTTGCCGGTAAATGCATACGATGAGCTGACGGCTTAGGAAACTTGAAGAAACAAGCCCCTGAGCATGCCAAGGGGATTCCTGCTTTCTCTCGGAAAGGACAGGACTTGCCCCCCCCCCCACCTGCTTCCCCTTGAATCCTCTGATTCTTGCCCGCTGTTCTAGGGCTGCGCAGAAGGGCAAATGGCCCTGTGCAATAAACAGCTCGATCCAGTGAGATCTCTAGCCCAGTTCGGCTCGTATCAACACACTCTTCTTTTTTCCTGCTGTTAAGGCATGGAATAGAACGGCCTGCTGCTGCCAGTGGTGTAGTGCAAAATCCTGAAGTACAGATGCTCATCACAAGAGTGGCCATTATCATGCCCCGAGGAGAGTCTAAAAGCCTCAAGGAGAGCTGTGCTCATCGACACACACACAAAAACATCCACACACCACAGAACAGCAATCTAGACCAGAAGCAGCAATTTTTTTTACTATTAGCTGGTGATCATGACAGAGTGAGCTAGCAAAGGGTCACCATATAGGACTTGGAGGCCTAAGACTGCATGAGAAAGGGCAAAGAGAGGGGTGTTCCCCTATGAAACGGCCTAAGATCAGCCCCTCAAGTTTTTCCAAGTTTCCTTTCCCAGCACCAGGGAAAAGCGCCTTGACTTGTGGTCAAGCATAACCCACATTTGAGGACTGAGTATGAGTGGATTGTAGGCTGTCACCGAAACACAGGCAACCCAGTTGAAATAAACCACACTGAACAACCCACAGTTCACAGCCTAACAACAAAGTATAGGATTTTAATTGCCCATTCAAGATCGAGTCAGCCCAACATATTTTGCCTTGCTTCAAGTATAGCTCACTACAATATATTGTTGCCCTGGGGGGCAGGAGATAGAGGGGGTGGCAGAAGATGTAAATCAAATGCTCCCAGCCTAGGTTGAGTGTACCATTGCCTTCAGCAGAAAGGCAAAAACAGGATTGCCTGTCCCGGAAGTCTGTAGCATCCTTGTCTGGGATTCTTTTTGCCCCCGCCAGGCAGAGCAGTAGATGAACAATGAGAATGCAGGAAGGGATGCCCAGCTGAAGCTCAGCTGTGAAGAGTGCTCCCCACCCCTTCTCTGCAGCCCACTGAAAATGGGGCTCCCGCAAGCCATTGCCTCTGCCCCGCACCTGCCAGGAATGAGGGTTGTGGTTGTCCTCGGTGCACACTCCGGGTCATGCCAATCTGGGCTCTGATTCAGAAGAAGGATGGGCAAAGGTGGCCTGGGAATTCGGGACTTCAGACTTTGAGATGGGAGAAATGGGAGAGATTATCTCCAGGCCACTCCGTCCAAGGGTCAAGATGTACAATTTTGGGAAGGGGCATGGGGAAGGCAATTTCAGGGACAGACGAAGCTGGCACAACGCTTGACCCCATGACATCAGGACAAGACAGCTAGCCAGCTATAAGGCCAGCATAGAAAGAAAAGGTGTGCTCACTTCCCAGCCGCCCCTCTCAAAGGCATCTGACCCAGGGATGCTCAAAAGGAGGGTTTAGGGCAGTAGTTTTTAGATTGGGTTCAACAAACTGCTCTGGGCATGCTCAGAGATACATTATCTAGTGATTAAATTTACTGGGCCTATTTTGGTGAATAAAGAGCTTTTTGAGAACTTTGTTGTTGTGTATCAGATTTGCAAACAGTGGTTGCGCAAAGCCTCCAAATGAAGATCAGAAGCTATGGATTATTGTGAAGATGGGATCATTGTGAACTGTGTCCCCCACTGCCCTTGATCCACCCCCCAAAAAACCATCATTGCGCTCATTCGTCTCGTTATAGCACAATCGCAGGAGCATCCTGGGGTGGAACAACTGTGACCATCCAGTGACAGGCCATCATCTGCCACTAGGAGGAGCTATATCACAGGAAGTGACAGGAGGAGGAGGAGGAGAAGGAGGAGAAACCGGCCAGCCCATGTCTTGTGCGCCATAAATCTGTCTGCAAAACCACACACACACACACACACACACACACACACACACACACACTGCCCCTCCCTCCCTCCTTGAATGTTTCCACATGAGGTGTTTACATAATCTCTTGAAACAAAACCCCAGCAAGCACCAGCCATTATATTAAAGCAGCTGATTGAAGGTGGAAAATTCACTCTTATCCTTCCCTCCATCCACCCATTTATTTATTTTCTATACTGGCCATTTGTCCAGATGACTCTCTGGGCAGCCTGCATAATCTCTCTTGGCTCATACAAGACCCAGACATGAAATCAATACAAGTGAACCCAAGCTGGGAGGCATAACGGTTTGGCTTCTTGCGACCCTGAAAAACCACCTAATTCCAGGTCATTAAATCATTTGCTGAAATAAGGATGCCGAGAAATTCATAAACCTTGAGAAACCACTGGTTCTGCGCTCTGATGGAAAACATCTGCAAATCATCTCCCTCCTCTGGATGGCCAACTACTAACTTCATGGACTAAATGGATACTAACCTTCACCAGTTCGATTATAGGATAGGGGAAAGGAGGGGAGGGAAGGAAAGAAAGTCGACACAGAGATGCTTCAGAGGGTTGAGGAAAGAGGGTGCAGAAGGTACACCGGCCATCCCCACCTGAGCACCGTCTTGGGGTGCTGCAGTATAGCGCCCATCATCCCAGCCAACACAGCCCCATGGGCAGGGTTGCTGGGGATGATAGGCACTGTAGTCCATCAGGACTGGGAAAGAGCAGGTTGGAGAAGGCAGGGTGTACCTTGGAAGGGGACATTTCCCATTCCATACAGAGCCAGCAGAATTTGCAGCTGTTTGTGCATTGTGTGGCTTTGCACAGGCCAAAGGGAGCATCCGTATGCTAAAACCATGAATTAAATGAAAGGAGGTGCAGTATTATCCTTGGCCCCAAAAATGAATGAATAAATAAATATGGAGTGCAAACATCCCTCCGCAGCTCCCCTTCCT
The DNA here is from genome assembly GCF_004798865.1 of Varanus komodoensis. NCBI lineage: Eukaryota > Metazoa > Chordata > Lepidosauria > Squamata > Varanidae > Varanus > Varanus komodoensis. The sequence goes on from NW_025335759.1 coordinate 2,965,994, forward strand.
GTCTCCTGAATAACCAGGCTGTTCAATTGCTGCATCTACTTTTGGTTTCTTCTCAGAAATGAGATGCCAGCCCTGCACAACTGTGTTCCTGCCTTTCTGATACTCAGCTTCTGCGGGGCACTGTGTGACAGCAGAATCACGCAAACATGTAAGAGGAAATTGCATTTTCTTTCAACATGAAAAATAATACCCCATTTTCCCTGCTCTAAAAAGATCCATAGAAAGTACTACATAGAAACAGAAGTAAAACTCGAGAGTTACGATGTTATCTTAGGGACACATAAGCCACTGGGGCTAGGGAATGATGGGTGCACACATGTCTCGTGAAGAAAAGCTCTAGGTCAGATTTCATCTCTGGGATCTTCCGTTAAAAAGGCCACAGTCGGAATAGCTGGGAGAGATGGGAAGAGGGGAACAAGAACACGGGGTCAGATTGATCAGTCTGGGTCAAGGGCTGTAATGCATTCAGCTTCAGAAACTATGGTTTGGAACTGGTTTGTCTGAAACTAACCACAGTTAATGCTGATCACAATCAGCTATTTTGGTTAAGCAAATATTATGCAGAGGGAGGAGAGGGTTGCATTCAGAGACATTCAGGGCTATTCATCCTCATCTACACTGTGCCATATCCAGTGTTTAGTGTGACATGACAAGCCAGTTTTATCCAGCCAGCATTTCCATTTTTTTAAAGTATCTGTTTTAGGAAATATATTTAAGTTTAGTTTTATGGATTGGACGGAAGCTCTTTATATTTGGTATTTGTTGTGCACATTAGTCGCCTTGGAGATCATACACAGGAGTGGGAAACTGGGGGACAGCTTTCTATAAATAAATACTGTTTTATAGAATCATAAGACAATAGCAAGTTCTGTGTTGCATCAGACAAAAGGCCCACTCAGTCCAACAGTCTGTCACATAGAACGCCAAGCAATAAATACCCATCAGCACCAGCAGCTATGGACAGTCTTACCCTCCGCGAATGTGTCGAGCGCCTTTTAAAGTTGCCCAGGTCAGAGCGCATCACCAATCATATTGATGCAGTAACACAGGGCCATTGCTCAGGGCTACCCCCTGGGGTACGGAACTGGCTTCCATGGGAGGTGATTGAAACCCCATCAGTGAGGGTGATCAAGGATAAGCTGGACCTGCACATGGAAGGCATGTCATGAGCAAAGCCGGCTGGAGCCGGGGGTCAGACTAGATGGCCCGAGAGATCCCTTCCAACTCGCTCTGTTTCTATGTTTTCCTCTTATAGAAGGCCTTGATGCAATCACTAACACCTCTGGTTAAAGGTTCTAAAAAGGGAGGGATGGAGTGGGAGGCATGACCTGAAATGCCAGGGAGCTTCTGCTGGCCCAGCTAGACCAGTGGTGTGAGCTGGTATAAGGAAGCATCCTCTCCACTGAAGAACCTCTGTCCAAACGAGCATCAAATCATATGATTCACAACAGGTGAGGCCTCCTGTGTTCCCATGCACTTCAATGCAGGGATCACATCACTGAATCATAATACAAAAGGATTTCTGAAACATGCTCCTAATTGAGAGTCCTCATTAACCCAGATACTTGGCCTGAATCACTTGGACCTGAAATGTGTCTGTGCCACAGCTCTAAGACCATGAAACCTAGACACCTAAAACCTGACGTGGGAACCAAGGAGACCCTGGGAGAGTGTCATTTAAGGTCATTTGGTTTTTTAAATGCATCAATTAATGTTAATCAATTTAAATAAGCCTCTGTGTTTAAATCAGTCAGTACCATCCTCAGGCAGTAAGTGGCAGACTTCTCAAACAGTTTTACAGTCATTGAAATTTGATGCCAGAGAGGAATACTCCAAAGGAAAGTGTTTCCTCCTCACTGCTATGGGGAAATCCACCATCAACAGGAACAGAGTTGGGAGGCTCCCCATTCTAGGTGTTATCAGGATGCACCACGACAAGGGCCATGCCTAGAGGTGCCAGTGGGCATTGCTGTAACCAGCTAGGAACTTTTCCAACCTGGGCAAAGTTGGGTCCATTCACTAGTGCTAAAACACCATTTTAGGAAGGGGAACACTGTTTTTAGGAGAAATGTGGTAGAAATAATGGCCATTTTGGCAAATAGAGAAGGATATGGGAAGACTGCTAGCAGTGAAGGGATCTGTCAGGAAAAGGAAGTTGGTGCATTTCTCAACCAAGGTGCCAACTATCAATGTAGTTCTTGTCCTGGCCAGAAAACATCCTCTGACATTTTGTTGGGGGAAGATAGAAGAGGTAATCTCCAACAATGCCCCTTTTACTTCTGGTCTTTTGAGATGATGTGACATGGCATTTATATCCCACCTTTTCCCTCTCTTACACGGACCCAAGGCCACTTCCATAGTTGTCTTCCTCTTCTCCATACTATTCCTCACAAGCTTGTGGGCAGGTTAGGCTGAGAGTCACAGACTGACCCCAAGGCCTGCTACTGAGCTTCATGGCCAAACTGGCACAAGGACCCAGATTTCCTGACTCCCAGTCCAACACTGTAACTACCACACCGGCTCATCACAATATGGCCATGATATGCAACTTGGTAGACTGCGGTCCATATCTTATTCTTTGACAACTCCCTACATAAATACAAAGCATATGCCTACATTCTTATACACCGGGGTGATGAGCCTGCTTCAAGCATTAGGGCTGAAATCAGTTTTGGAGAAGCTCTTGGGAGCAGCTCTCTGGAAGCGGACGGGGCTGAAAGCAAAAGGGGTTGAGGGTAAAATATGATCACTTTTCACTTAAAGCTCTTACTGACTGTAACTGAGCATCAGGAGAGGCATTCCAAGTTTTTAGAAGGGGAATCCACTGTCTCCTTTTAAATGCCTTTCTCTCTTCCTTACTTCATCCATGATAAAGGTTATTCCCAAGCAAGTATTTTGTAGGTTTAGGTAAGTACTGCAGGTTTCATCACTGGATTCTGGGCCAGTTCAGATGTAACAGTCTCGGTCTAACAAGCCGTATTTTATCAGCAAGCTCCTACTTTTCCCTTCTTTTCTTGTTTACTGCAAAGATTTCCCAAGTTCCACTGAACTGGGAAACTGGTTTAATCTCAGATAGCAAACCAATATATGAAAGCAGCATTGCAGTCCAAGATCAAACCATAGTTTCCCAATCTTTTAAATATTATTACAGCTCAAGAGTGAACAGGGTGGGCACAACATTTAGTCTAGAAGTCTGATTGCAAGGTATGAACTGGGCCTCTGTTGTTGACTCGCAAATATATGGTCAGTGCTGGATATATGCATACACCTTACATAAGCTTACATTTATCTTCCTTTGTGCAAATATCAGTTTTTTAAATAGCAGAGAACATCTATTCCAAGCACTTAATTAAAAAAAAGCACACAGACACACACACTGCAGAATCAAATTAGGTAAATGTCCATGAATCTTGGGGATAGCTCATGTCTGTGCAATATAGATTCATAATGTCTGCCCACTTATGTCAAGGACAACCAAAGAATTTCATGGGAGAAAAACAAAAAGAACACTGTGACAGGCTGTGCTTCTAATTTTATGGAACCTGTTTGATGTTCTGCTATTTTTATTAGGAACAAAAAGTCCCATGTAATCAACTTTCAAAAAGAGAGAAATGGCTTTAATTGTATAGGTCAACCTATTGTTTTCATAGCTGTGCCAATATTACTGCTCTGTCTGTCTGTCTCTGCATCTATCTATCTAATTAATTTCTATACCACCCATGAGCCAGAATGCTCTTTGGGCAGCTCACAAAATCAAATTACACAAAAAACCCCTCAGGAAGATTAAAATCAAACATAAATAATACAACAATACAATGGAAATAATAATATGGCCACAATAAGCCCACACAGCCACATTCAAATTAATCCAAGGGTACAGCAGCAACACAATACAGTAAAATGCTGTATCAAGAAAATAAAAACTAAAGATTAAACATTATTTAATTGTTCAAATTTTGGTGAATAAAAAGGTTTTTATCTGGTGCCAAAAGAAATAGAGTGGGCACCAGGAGCACCTCTTTGAGAATCTGATTCCACAGATGGGGGCCACAGGCGAAAAGGCCCTTCTCCTAGCAGCCATCCTCTTGACTTCCTGTACAGATGGCTCTCTGAGAAGGACCTCAGACAGTGAACTCAAGGTCTGGGCAGGCATATATGGGAAGAGGCTTTCCTTTAGCTAACCTGGCCCCAAGCTGTTTAATACTAATTGTAAGCACTTTGAATCGTGCCCAGACTTAATTGGCAAGTGGCTCTTTCGGGTCTTAGACAAAACGTCCTTCCTGTCACCAGCCACCTGATCCTATTTAACTGACAATGGCACTGAACACTGCAATGAATTAATCTGAGTATCTAACCCAAGGATTAGGAGATCAGCTTTTCCCAAGTGACACTGATTCTGTAATTTTCCAGACTGCTTTTATATTTTCCATAATGTTATACAAATTCAATCATAATAAAACACACAAAAAACTGACCAAGAATGTGTATTTTCCTCCAAGCCCAATGTGAAAATACCAATTTTTCAGCAATTTGCACATTCAGGGGGATGCAAATTTACAAAAGCATGAATTGTGAAGATTCATTTGCAAAACATCCCAATTTGTCAATGAGCGGATGACAGCACTGAAGGTGCCCACAAATCTACAAAAGTAGACAGAGTGGATTTTGAATTGTCTGCACATTCAAAGATGCAGGGAACTGAATCTAGGATCCATCACCAGAACTGCATGTGGCCTTGATCTGAGCTGCAGCCACGCTTCAGTTTGGACTATTAGTCTTCAAATGAGACTATGGAACACCCGGGGCCTTGGGTGAAAGGGCATGCATCTTGCAGCTATTTTGAAATTTTTGGCAACAATAAGAAAAACCTCAAAGCTCTTTTTATGGGCACTGTCTGTTATGCATCTGTCTGTAGCTGTCTGTTTTTCTGCGACAGAATGCATACATCTGGATAAGAAATTTGAAAGCTGAGCCTTTGGATTTTGAGAGTGGGGTAAAACAGGGCTGAGAACTGCAAAGGGAAAATCAGAAAGACAAAAGGGAAATGTAAAGATTTGCCTAAGAAAAATACGGGGGGGGGGGGGTATTGTTACATAGAAGGACATGAGATCATCCTGCAACGTTGCAATAACTTGGTTCTTGTCACTTTTCTAGCAAGCGGTACGGCTGCAAACTTCACCTCATTTATTCAGATATAATCTGTATGGCAAATAATGGGACTTTGTATGAGTAACCATTGTATGAGTAACAGGATGCTGTGGAGAATGGCAATGGGTTTGGTATTTGTTACACTCCAACATACTTATTAATGTGAAGATAACGCAATTTGTAACAGGTGCAAGTGCATATTTTGAACAGAGCAGAACTGAAGCTTGTTGTTTAGGGTCAGATTCATTATCAGAGAACCAATGGGCTCTTCCCCAGCCTGTGCTCCTTTATTTTGGACTGCATGGCATCTTAATTATCTTTCTGTTCAATGTAATGGCCTTACTCTTGTTGTATGACACAAAGGAAGGTTAAGAAGACTGAAAAGTCCACTATTTTTCTGAACATTGGGTTGCCCTGGATAAAGTCTTTAAAACTATGGTGAGCGATCTTGGTTCATTTCTGAGTTCATCCAAGCATTGGAGAAGTTTGCCCTTCACTAGCCATAACAGGATCATGCAGGTACGTGTGTGTGTATGCATGCAACAACAACAAGTTCAAACAGTTCTGGCATCCATTTTTATTTTCTTTCACTCCTTTCACTGGGCCACTTAAGTCACTAAGCAACATCCAAAAAGAGACACATCCAACTAAGTTATTCAACACTCGGTGTCCTGAACAGCTACACCTAAGAGACAAGACTCAAGTAAGCTCAAAAATAAATTAATATAATATAATATAATGTAATGTAATAGCAAGATCTGTGAACTGCCATGTCAGGCTTCACTCCTTCCCAGAATTGAAACCTGAAGCATCTTCTGAGGATGAGCAGATGAAGTTTGACTTCCTGCTCACCAACAGGTTCTCTCACTCCCAATAACCCTGAGAAGACTTCAGGTCCAGACAGGACAGCTAAGACTAGAGATCTCTATACCTGCTTCTATGGCTGCTTCTATGGCTAGTTCTGAGACCCTCATTCTGCCCAGGGTGTGAAAAGAAGGCCCATGGGCAGGAGTTTCAAGCCCATGGGTGCAGCTACACTCAGGGAAAGGAACACTGATGCAAGCAACCAGGAAAGGATGGGACTCCCAGTTCCCGCAAAAGCTTTCTATCTTAACAGCATCATTGGTAGCAGCTCCTTTAGAAATCCAGGGCACCGAGGATGAGGAACTCTGAGCTAGCCCTGAAGGGATTTCTCCACCTGGTCTAACTCATTTCTCTGTGGCAGGTCAGCAAGGGTTAAGACATCCACATGAGCTGGGTAAAGTCTATATGAGCCCCATGTATTTATTAGGGCTGCTGGCCAAGTATTGGCATTTTAACTGATTAATCACATTAGGTTCAATCACTGTTTTTGCATGTCTACACAGAAGCATGTCCAAATGAGCCTTCCTGTGACTTGCACTCAGGTCAGGCATTTCAAGGGTGCTGGTGAAGTGCCCAGTCTGTTGCACTGGCTTGCAGGATTGCCCTCAGAGTCAAGTAATTGATTGATGGTGTAGGATCTCAAGGCCCGTGACACACAGAGCAGGCAGGCAGCACTTGGAAGGGTGCTCTCCACCTGGGAAAGCCAACGCATACCGCTTTACACCCCATTGTGGAAGGCAACCAGCAGACCAAACAAAAGAAAAACAGTAACTCTGAAGCAAAGACGGTGTCTTTGCAGGTGTTGTGGCACACATCCTCTCAGGAAGGGCATTCCCAGCCATGTGAGAGAGATAATGGGAAGACATCTTCTAAGATGGGTCTTGCTATCTGCAATCTTCATAAATACTGTATTAAAAGTTGTTTTTAATGGCTGCCCAGTTAATTAAGGTAACTGTGTTTTTATAATGTCAAAAAGTTTGAAAAACAATGGATGACACCACTTACATAGACATCTTAGGACTCCTAGAAAGCATCTCAAGTGGTACAGAATGTTCTGCCTCTGAGGCTGTGACAGAGCTGCCCATGTTGCTCCCAGCCACCAATGAAGACTCCACCGCAATGCCACACACGAGGTCTGAGCTCTGTCCTTGGAAAGGAGATGGGGAGGGAGTGTGCCAGTGCGTGGCATGGGGAGGAGAGAGCTAGGATCCACCATTCCCAAAGGCTTCTTGGGTCCCAGTCCTGACAGGGACCAGTAGCTGGGTGGGCTCAGAAGCTAGACAGGTTCTGCGGCTGCTCCCATCCACCACAGTTCTCGCCAGAGTCCTCTATCTGCTGCATCTCAAAAACATATGATTGCACCCATAATGAGTTAATCATTGCACCTCTAATACACAAGTACACGCACGCACACGCACACACACACGAGCATGGTTGAACTCTGGCTTGACCAGAACAAACATTCATTGGAAAGCCTTCTCTAGTGCCCTCCAGATCTTCTGGACTTCAGTACTCATAACCCCAGACCACTGTCAAGCTGGCTGAGGATGGTGGGAACTGAAGTTCCAGATATCTGGAGGGCAAAAAATTGGGAAAAGCTGTCTCAGATGGTTTCGTCCAGGGACCAAACGGGGGCTTCCTCGGAAGACTGAGCTGCTGGCTGGGTGATGCACCTGGCTGGTGTCCTTTAGGGCAGTACACGGCTGATATTGCAACAGTGCCCCCAAGAACAACCTGTTTGTTTAAAAAATCAACATTTGGATCATCTATTTCTTTGACGACAACAAGGAAATTTTATGAGAAGGGCAAGCCGGAGCGTTAAAGCAAACGTCAGTACTCAGATTATAGCACACAGGAGGTCTGTCCTCCTAAACCTGTGTGTCATCCCCTATAGCTATTATTTTGAAGGCTACAGGTAGGGAGGCCATAGGTTAACTAAAGCTGAGGGGTATCAAGAATGGGCTTGCGGCTTTCATATCAGGCCCCTGTACCTTTCTCCTCCACCATAAAGTTGAGTACCGGTAAATGCCTTCAATAATTCAAACTGAATAACCACCAAGTATTGTGCGCCTACATCAACATGCAAAGTTGCAGTTAAAAATTGCTTCTGAGGCAGTAGGGAATTAAAATGCAAAGCACCCTAATCCAGAAAATCAATCCATGTGGAGGAATAAGTGGGAGCATGTGCACAAAAGTACATCCACGGGGTTTGTAATGGGAGTAGGGGGCAGACTGCACATGGAAATATGGCTAACAGACACACAACGTAACACACAATCTGGGGAAAAGGATTCTTTGCAAGTGCATGCAAAAGGTTTGGTGTCTGCATGTGCACTCAGCTCTGTGCTATTCTTACACTATCTGGCCTAAGTCACATTTGAATAAATGCAGTGTTCCCCTCTCACATTCTCACTTCCGTTATGATGCGTAGAAGTATTGGATCTAAACCAAAGGCTCCAGGGAGAGCTGGCTAATATCACACACCTTCCTAACACATTTCTCCCTTCTGCAAACCATTGAAAGATATAAACATGTTTCCGATCCAGTCCTCTTGAGACTCAATGCTTCTCAGCTGGCGTGCGGATCACTGGAGTCGAGGGAACTTAAAAGGGATGGACAGACTCAGAAAAGGAAGCAATGGAAGCCAGGCCCGACTGAAGTCAACAGGGAATCAGTGTAGTATCTTTCACTGGTGAGCTGCTTTCAGAAGAAAAGCTTTCTCACTGTGGAAGATGGGGTACGAAAATCAAATACTCACCCTCCTTCAAAGATCTTGATTCTGGCTGGTTCCACTCTTTTGGATATGGGAATGTCGTCTTCCCCTTTTCCTCTTTTATCTTCTTCCTTATCAGTCCTCATTACATCTTTCTGAACTTCACTGGGAAGGGGTGAAGGCAGATGAACCTACCTCCCCAAAAGAGCAAAGTAATTATTTATTCTTCAAAAAAAAAAAAAAAAGCACTGCCCTGAACACAGAAATTTCAGACAAGGTTTTTCCAGCAAAAGAAAAAGGCCAGCGGTGTTGGGCTACAACGTTTATATAAGCCAGGGGTATACAACCTTTTTTGGTGTCTGCTGGAGTGGTGAGTACATGCAGATACAAGCTGCATGTGTGTTTGCATGTGTGCATATGAATGTGTGTGCAAGCACAAACATACATGCACACACATTCACCATTCATGTATAACCCACACAGATATTCCACTCACACCCATGAATATACACAACTCACTCATGTACACACATACGTATCAGTCACTCAAATCCAACTCTTACCCAAAACATTTCAGAAGTATAAAACCTACTTTGATCAGATAAACCAATTCTCCTCCAAGAAATGTTAATTCCCAAATGATCCAGGAATCCCTGACTCCAATGGATCCTGACTGTCCATACTCTGCTACCTGGATCTTTTTCAGAACAAGATACAGGTGGAATGGGGAAAACACCATAGGGACTGGCTGTATGGTTCCTACCATAAAAGCCTTATTTCTAGACTCACCTAGAAAGCAGGCAACAGTCTTCAAATGCTACTTCTTCGGATGCCCTAGAGATGCTTTACAAATTAGGCCTCTACTGCATGAACCTCAAAGCCTGTTCCTATAGCTTTTTTCTGTTTTATTTCTTCTGAGGAACATCAGGTAGTATTGGGAGTGAGGGGGGGACTTGCTTCCTGCCCACACTTTTTTCTTATTTTGCACCCACGACTTTAAAGCCTATTTTTGTAACCCTTCATTTTTGACCTCATGGAACCAGCACACATGGCGGGGGAATAAGACACTTGGACCTAATGCCTCAGCCACAATCATGCCAACCAACCCTCTGAAAGATATTGGTCACTACAGGACAAGGGAAGAAAGAAAATCAAGTATTTGGATCCATTCCACCAAACAATCTGGAATTCATCTAAAACTTTCCTCCTGGAGTGATAGTTTTAGTGTGCTTTCAAGTCAACCAGTCCAGCAGACAATCGCCCCAAAGGTTGTGCCAAGAAACACCCCTCTTTGACTGCCCCCCAAGTGGTTCCAAGCATTCAGCCTTCTTTTCATCTCACCATTGGATACTTTACATTGTCTTCTGCCTAAACATAGAGAGTTTTTCTCCAGGGCAGCTGTGAAATTCTATGATTTCTAGCATGACTCCATAAACTGTGCTCTGTTTACACCAGATGATTTGTGTTGTGTGAGCCTCTGCTCAGCAGCATGCAGTCTTGGATCTGGACTTTATAACACTACCTCAAAAGATTTTTAATGCCATAAAAATCTGTGATGACATCTCGAAGCTGTGAACTAATGAGACACCTTCCTCTTCCTTGTAACCTCCAGTTTGGTACGTGTGAAGAAAATGGAAGGATGCCTGCCCCTTTTCTACTACTCATTAATGATAAAAGTTTTCTGGACATTTTTGAACTAGAAAAGTTTCTGGAAAATGTTCTTGGGAAAATTAGGATAATTTACATCAAAACATTTTCAGCTTGCTTCAGAAAAAAAATCGGATGCACTGAGGCATGTTTAAAAAGTTCCCCATGTTATTTGGGTGCAAAATTTCAGCCACATGGCAAAGCAAATGGGAAGCTTGTGTTTTTTGGCACTGTTGTGTTGGGTGTCTGCTGAAGACATCTTTATTTAAACAAGTTATTCCTGAATGACTAGACACAGTCTCAATGATATAATGTGACAATATTTTCTTTTATATTTCTATCTCCCCCTTTTATTGATCATCATTTTTGAATCATTTTTAGATATAGAGAGGTTTATACATTTCCCAAATTAATTAATATATACTGGACCACAGGAACTGTCTGTGGCCAACTCAACAAATATATGTGTCTTTCCCTTAAAATATCTCAGTGCTGGTTCATCTCAGGCAACAGAGCTGGTACTCTGAAGCAGCACCAGGGAATCTGTGGCCCTTCAGATGCCAATGAACCACAACTCTCATCATCCCTGACCCTTGGCCCTGCTGGCTGAGACAAATGGGAGTTGGAGTCCACCTCCAACAGTCCAACAGTGTACTCCCAAGAGTCTGTTAGGTGAAAAAGAAAATATTCACTAGCCAGAGGAAACTCATGCAAACTGCTTGTTAAAAGTACAACAGTGCGTATGTCAAATTCTTACCCACAAAAGAGGCAAGGGCAAAAAGAAAATTGGATCTCCTTACCTCAGACATTTTGGGATTCCTGGAGCTGGCAAGCACGAGCCTCCCTGCCTCTGGACGTGGAGCAGTAGCCATGGTGTAGGTTTCTTTGTTCACCTTCTGCTTGGAGTGCAGGAGCGAAAGGGCAACTTTAGTGGATACACCAGGGAGGTTGGGATTATACAAACTAACACACCAACTGGAGTACACCGAGGACCTTCGGTCAACTTGCTGGATGTGATTTGGCTTTATGTAATTTAAATAGCACCAACTGACATTAGTAGTTGTATGGAGACTGGGGAACTGAAGTACCTTCTTAACATCTCTACCATCTTGGGACTTCTGGGAACTTTGTGCAGCCTCAGAGGAAACTACTGCACTTGGAGGGTTTGCTGCAGGCGGTTCCACGGGATCTTTGGAATCTTCTTTCTTGACCATCTGTGGAGAATCCTTGCTTTGGAGCTCCTTGCCCACCAGCTCCTCGTATCCCTCATGTACCTCCAAGCTTGAGGCCTCAGACTGTGGCAAGTCTGGTGGTAAACTGCCTGACTCTTCCTGAAGCTCTGACTCTTGAGGAGATAAGTCAGGGGAGCTTTCTGCCTTGGTTCTCCCTTGGCTGCACTCCTTCTCTTCCGTTGCTGCACTAGCTGTCGTCACTATCTTCAGCTTCTCCTCCATTTCAGAGAATTCTTCTTCCTTCACTCTTTTCTGCTGCTGAGTTTCCATAGTGAGCTCCAAGCTCCCGGCTGGAGACAACATCCGCTTACTTCCTCCAACGGTTGACGGGCTCCCGTCAAAATCCAAGATGCTTTCAGATGCAGAGCCCAGGGGAATGTAACTTTTCCTTTCCGACAGTGATAAGGGCAGTCTCAGGTATGGAGTCTGGAACAAGGATTTCTGCTCCTCGGTGATCATCTGTGCCAAATCAAGACCGATTCCATGAACGTTAGCCGTGCAAACCAAGGTGCCCTTGGCCTGATAATCATCAAACTTTGGCAGGATGATCGAAGAGGCGCTGCAGTGAGACTGAGTGACCAGGATTTGAGAGAGGGTAGTGTACATTGCGCTCCCATAGGATGGCATGTTAGTCTGAATGCGGACTGGGACGACGAGGGAGACTACAGGCTCTGCACAAGCAGGCACCACCAACTGAGAGATGGAGACGGTTGCAGAGGGACTGTCTGGCCGGGTCAAAATATGCAATTGGCTCTCTGAGCTGTAGTTAATGGATGGGGAGAAGCTGGGACTTCTGATTGGCGGAGAGAGGCTGGATTTGAGTTGGGGCAAATGGGCACCAATCTCACTTGGCAACTGGAGGGCAAGCTGGGACTGGAGGGGCAGAAAGAAGGTGGAAGGCAGTGGTGGGGAGCCTGGGTAGTGTATGGGGAAGAGTGATGGGCTCTGCCTCAGTGCCACATCAGCTGGGTGGGACATCAGTGGAGGAGCAATGTGAAATTGGCCTGGGTGCAGCAAAGCATCTTGCAGAGGGAGAGCTGCACTCTGAAATACGGAGTGAGGTATCTGTGGAATGGAATACTGAGCCGCGAAGATGTCCGCCATGGCCTGGGTGGAGAACAGCTCTACCGACTGTCCCGGCTGTGGCAAGAGGTGTGGGAATGGCAAGAAAGAGATCTGCGGAGTCATGTACTGCTTTTCGTGAAGGGTCAGCTGTGGGGCAGGGTGATGGAACACCTGCAGAGCCTCAGTGTAGGGATGGGAGTAGGTGGGCTCGGAGCAGTCCTTTGGCTGGCCCTTGTCAGCTGGGTAGCCTCTGTGAGAAGAGGAGGAGGAGGAGGATGAGGAGGAGGAGGAGGGAGGCGGCTGCTGATGGGGCAGGTCCGCAGCAGGGGATTTGCTGGAAGACTGCCGCAATTCTTCCATCTCTGCTGCTCCTTTGGGGACAGGGTCTGGTTCATGCTCCGGGTGCCTAGTAAGAGATGCCTGTCGGACCAAAAAGCACTTCCTCCTCTCCTGGGGCGGTGGGGCAGCCGTTGAGGTGGTCGGCAGATGGGACACAGAAGCGGGAGAAGACGACAAGCTCCCGTAGTCGAACGACTTGCTGCGGGTCTCTGACATAGGAGAGGAGTGGGAGACATTCGGGGTCTGCTCAGAGGCGGATCTGCGCATTTCACGGGAGTGGTGATGGTGGTGGTGGCTGGGCACCATTAACATATGTGGCCCAATGCCAAGAAGCTTTGCATGGGTTTCAGAGGGCTGGGGAACCGCTTCCTCTCGCTCAAATGAAGTGGAGCGGCTGGAAGTGTGGGAGATGCTGCTTTCCTGGCTTGGGCTTCTGAGTGACTCAAAGCTGGACTCTCCAGAAGACTGAGCCATTTCTGCTAGCCGTAGCCTCTTCTTTTTGGGAGGCAGTTTCTCTGCAGGAAGCTGGGAGAGACTCTGGCTCCTCTGAGGCCACTGAAATTCCTCTGTCTTCTCTGGCTCTTTAGGGGGTGGTTCGGGCTCCATTTCTGGCCTGTCGGGCTCTTCAGTGACCAGAATCTCAGGGACTTGGATATTGGGTTGACGCACAAGCTTTGGCTGAAGGGAATGAGGAGGCCGGGCATGCTGGGCTGGTGGCTGAGATGCATACGGCAAGAGCAGCTTTTCCTCTCCCTCCAAGCCACTTAGCTGCTCTGTAGATTCAGACTTCTCAAAGGAGCTTGTGTGTTGGATGACAGAGATCTCCTTTGAGGTTGTTCTCCTCTCCTTGCTTTCTGTACTAAAAGATGGTTTTGTAGTCCTGGAGTGAAAACTTGCACTGACATCAGAAAGTGGCATAGATTGACTGGGATCTGCTGGTGACTTAATGGACTGAGGCAGTAGGTTCAAGGCCACATCAGTGGACTTCAAGCCACTAAACTGAGTGGCTCGCCCACTACTAGAGGAGGACGTTTCAGTCAACTCAAATGCTGGAGGATCTTCATCATCACCAAGGCTCTTTTCCTTACGCCTCTTTCTCAGTGGAGTAAGCTCTAAACTAGTCCCCAGCTTATAATGCATCATCTGTGGCCAAGGATCAGACTCCATAAAACCTTTCTCAGCTTCCGATGAGGTATGAGAACTGGAAGAATGAGGCTTGGAAATCTGGAGCTCAGAACAATAATACTTTTTGTGGGCTTCATAATTATCCCTCTTCTTGTACCGGGCACCACAAATGTTACACTCATACATAAAGCCTTTTGCTTTGGTGCCCTTCCTCAACTTTTTGGTAAGCTCACTCTCCTTGCTCTCTGGTTCCTCAGTAGGTTTCGAAAGACTTTCTTTGCTTGCAGTGCTAACCTCCTCTGAACTGTACTCCATTCCCAAAGGGAGTTCGATGGCCGGCTGCCGTTTTAGCATTCGTGGATGGGAAGACACCTGACTGCGGCTTAAGACCTCTGACTCCGTGATGTGGTCATCAAAGGAGTAACTACCTCTAAAGGTATGTGGGGAACTCATAGTGCATGCAGCTGAAGGCACAGAGTGGCTTCTTAAGAGAGGCACTGTCTCTGTGGCACTGTGGGGTTGCTGGAGCGGCAGCAATGATTGTTCAGGCTTCATTTTCTCGGCATGGGATGTCGACGACTTGGACAACTCTAGCTGGCTGCCGGAACCAGGTTTGATTTCTAATTGAAAGGGTTCTCTATACACACCAGTCTTGGGAGATTCGATGCTGCTCCGTCGAGACAAAGAACTCCTCCTCGGCTTAACGCTGTCTATTTCACTAGTATCCACAACAGCTTCATTAATTGTGATCAGCTTGGTGATATGTTCGATGACCTGTGTTCGAGGCACAGACAAGGGCACTGTGCTGGGCTTTTCCTCAGCTGACATCTGTGGAAATTCTTGGGTGGCGGCTGCAGCTAGCATGGCTGTCCGTTGGCCAATTCGCCCACATTTCCCAAAAATAATTTCTGCATAAGATTTTACATTGGTGTTTGGCGGACTGATTTGCTGCTCGGCACTCTCTGACCTTGAGAAATAGCCTGATTCTGTGCTGCCTTTGCTGCCAGGGCTCAAGAACGCCTGTTCCTCAATCACCTTCTTTCTTTCACTTAGCCGCAGGGCAAGCTTCTGCTTGATGGTATGCGTTTCCTCCGATTTATGACTTTGGACATGCTCCGTGGCTGGCTCCACAAACTGGCTGGTGTCATCCAGAGACTGGGACATGCTCGAATGGGAAAAGGAGGAGCTCTCCTGGCTAGAGCCCTGACTTCCCGCCCCGTACAACATCGTCTGCTTTTGCCTGGGTGACAGTTCTGCCAAGTGACCCGGCGTGGTCCTGGTCTCCTCCTCAGAATCCGTGCTTTCTCCTTCCGTAGGCTCTTCAAATTCCTCGCCAGCCATCTTCTCCATTTCCAGGCTGGAGGGATACAACTCTGTGCCAGCCCCCGAAGACAGTCCAGCTTTGATTCGGTGAGCGTGAGATTTCCGATGTTTGTACAGATTGCTCTTGGTTTTAAAGGAAAAGCCACATGGAATACATGGATAGGGCCTCTCCCCTGTGTGTGACCGGATGTGCTTCTGGAGGACACTTGGCTTAGCACAAGGCCGGCTACAGTACTGGCAAATGTACTTGCCAGGTTTCTGGGGTTTCTTTTCCTTTTTGTGTCCTTCTTCAGAGGGTTTCACAGAAACCTGCGGGGTGCGAGGGACATAGAGCTTCTGAACAGAGGGCATGTCTTCTTCGGGAACGACAGAGGAGTGGGATGGAATGACCCGGCTGTGACTAGCATGAGGCCCAGAGGAAGGAAATGAACTAGAGGGAACGGCCCTCGGTGGATCAACTAGCTGCCAAGTGGGGCCCTCTAGGACGTGTTCCTGCTTTCGGGGAGCCATATATGCGGGCGACAGGGGGAGCTGCTGAAGCTGAGCCACGTGGGATGGGTGTTCAAAGGTTGGAGGCTTCGGCTGCGCTTGTCCCGCCTTCTCCTGGCTCTCCTCCCTTGCAAAATGCTGCTGCGAGGCAACGTCTTGGAGGGGAGAGCCTTGCAACGGGGCAGAGGTGCTTGGATATGGAGCTGCAGACGAAACACTGCCCTGGAAAGCTTCTCCTTTCACAAGCCTCTTCCTCGGACCTTCCTCGCCCTTCTTTGTGCTCTTCTGGCTTTGTTCAGGATCCATGACCTTAGAAAGGGGAGTGGGGTGTTGAGAATTATTTGGGGAAGGGGTCGGCACGCTTCATTTAAAACGAAGGAAGGTTTTCTCTGCAGCAAGTCAGCTTGGTCTGCATTTGCTATGAAGCCGGAGCTGCCAAAGAATGGCTGTAGATTCAAGATTTCAAAGTGTCACTAGTTGCTATTTGACTCAGGGGAGGGAAACCAAAAGACTAGTTGAGGGTCAACAGAGTTCATACGGGTAAAGCATGACAAGCTACTTCAAAGCAGGAAAACTGTCCAGAACGTTTAGTCCAAATATTTTCCTTGTGAATTTTGTTGAGGCTTTAAACTGAGCCATTTCTGCGCTGTTCATGGTGGCGAGCCTTCGAAGACAAGAAGCAAGCCACAAAGTGCCCCTCGTTCTTCTCTCAAGGAAAGCTTTGTGAACTGGGGATGCTCCTGCTCTCTTGTAAGCAGCTTTCTCCTTGAGTTTCATCAACGGCAACACGGCCTTCGGTGGTATTGCGTGAGCACAGCTGCATGGAGTTCTCTCTCTGTCTTCTTGTTCTTCGACTTTGGTATTCAAAGACCTTGAAAAGTTTGCTGCTCACATTTCTGAAATGACATCAGTCAGTGAAAAGAATAAATACAATTCCTGCTGCTCGGAGTCATATTCTTTTTAGCAACTCCGTATTAAGATACCTTCATTCCTGCAAAAGGAGGCAGGGCTCCAGGCCAAAGGTTTTATCTGCACACATCCTAAGATGCTAAGTAGTGTCAGTCCGTCATAGTGGATAGTGGGAGATCAGGTTCTAGTCAGCCATGAAGCTCACAGGTTGACTTTGGACCAGCTGCTGAATCAAAGCTGATCCTACCTCACAGGGTATTTTTAAGCGTATACTGTAGTTTAGGAACACCACATAAGCTGTCTTGGATTCCTTGCCAGAGGAAAGCGGCAGGACATACACGTCATAAATAAAATACATGCAACTGAACATCAAACCCAGGTTTATGTTCCAGCTGACATGAAAGTTCCTCAGCCTCAGCTTCGATTTCTTCATGAAGCTTGGAAAGCAACCAGGGCAGAAAGGGGCAATATTGGGATGGGGAGAGCAAAAGCCCCGAGAAAGGGGGCATTCAATCTATCCCTCCATTCGCGTTCCCTGAATTAGATCTCACCTGCATTAAGCTGTTCACAGAGAACTGCCAGAGAGGAGAAAGAGAGTCAGGCACCATTATTGTGTCTCGTATCCACCCAACAAAGTGATTAACTGGTTTGGTAAGGATGGGTCTATATTTTTGTAAGTTTGTAAACAGCTCAGAGAGCCCTTTAGGAAATCAGCGTGGTACATAAATGCAATAAATAAATGAATAATATTTCAATTGAGGAAACAGTTAATGTTCTTTTATAGGGAAATCTGAAAACTTCAGGAACACAAGGGTTGTGAACGCAGAATTTAACCTTTGACCTCTACCTGAGCTGTCCCAAGGAAAAGTGCCCCTCGAAGCTGCTACTTCTGGTCAAGTCAAGAGGGCCTCCCTACTCTGACGCCCAGCTCCAGACAGCTCCACTCATGTGATCCCCAACACGCGGTTGTCCAGTCTTGAACACCCTCACTGATGGGTCCTCAATCATCTCCCTTGGAAGCGCATTCCACATCCTAGGGGTCCTAACCACCAGGAAGCACTTCCTGACATCCAGCCTGAAGCCTAGTTCCTTGAGCTTTGCCCCACTGGAACACATCCTGTCCTCCACCGCAGGGAAGAACCGCTCACGGCCCTCCTCCACATGGCATCCCCTCACACACCTATATGCTACTAAAAGATCCCCTCGGAGTCTCTTCTTCTCCAGGCTGAAAAAAACAGTTCCCTCAATTTCTCCTCATATGTCATCCCTCCCAAGCCAGCTACCATCCTTGTAACCCTACGCTGAATCGATACTAACCTAACTATGTCCCTCCTATAATGTGGAGCCCAGAACTGGACGCAGTACTCCAGTTGTGGGCACACTAGAGTTGTGTACAGGGGCATCAACACCTCCCTAGATCTGGAAGCCATGCTTCTGGCTATGCATCCAAAGGTGGAGTTTGCCTTCTAAACTGCCATGTCACACTGCCAGCTCATGTTCAGCCTGCTGTCAACCAGTACCCCAAGATTCCTTTCACAAGGGCTTCTCTCCAGCCACTTGCCCCACTTCCTGTACCTGTGACACCTATGCCTGTGTCCCAGGTGCAAGACCTTGCACTTACCCACACTGAATGCCATCCTGTTCTCCCCGCTTATTTCCACAGCCTGTCTAGAACCTTCTGGATCTGGATCACCTGCTCCTCAGTTGTGGCCACTGCCCCCACTTTGGTACCATCCGCAAATTTAGTCAGCAGACTGGTTATCCCCTCCTTCAGGTCACTGATAAAAAGGTTGAACAGACTCAGCCCCGGAACTGAGCCCTGGGGGACTCTGCTCATCACTGGCTGCCATCCTGATGATTCCCCAATGATAGTCAGCCTCTGCTTGCGGTCTGTCAGCCACGGCCTAATCCATCGGGCAGCGCATCATATCATCCTTCAGCTGCATTTCCCTAACGGCCACTATTCTAATTTTGCTTTTGTCTTTTGCTTGTCTTTTTATCCCTCCCAATATAAATGGTCGCTCTCTTTGAGTGAATGTGCGTGTGAGCAGGTAAATATTTTTCAGCGGGAACATGTTGGCAGAAGGGCTGACCCCCCACCCCCACCCCCACCCATGCAATTCCTACTGCCGCTCAGATCCCCCATGGCTACTAATTAAAATTACACACATATTAATTGCCTTCATACAATTACTGTCACATTCGAATCCCCCATACATTTAAGAACGGATCTGCACCACAGGAGATTGCCTCTGGGTAAGCCTGCATAGGATCTGAATTCTTGGTGGCACTGGAGTAGATTTGATGCACCAATCCAAATAATTTAGCACTAAAACTACTCTTGAAAACATAAATATTCAAGATGGCCTTAGTCACAAAACAGTCACCATAACAAGAAGCTGCATCTGATTTAATGAGATTAGCTCTTTTTTTCTCCCCTGTAGTTGTAGTAAACTTATATTGAGTGGACACTTGTACCCTTCTGATCTCCATGAGAAACTTTATCCAACAAAGGAACAAGTAGGGGCTTCCATAAAGAATTAATATCATAGAAGATTATCAACAGCATGTAGTACAGAATGTAATCACATGGCCAGTCTTATGAAATCAGACTTCTGGAGCCCCTAATTGTATATTCAGTAGGACTGACTTCTGACTAAACATCATTGGGACGGGGCTATTCTTTTAACATATAAAGTTTAAGTGAGTTTATACATAATTCTTAATTAAATTAAGAATGTGATTGAATGTATGAAGCTGCCTTACACCAAATAAGACCTCTGGTCCATCTGGATCAGGTCTGCTGAGCCTCTCTCAGCCTGAGGACCAAATTCCATTTTGGGAACACTCTTGGGATGGGGCCCACGTCAAAAAAGGCAGGGTCAAAACACCAAACAAACCAAACTAATTGAGTGCAAAGCTTTACAGCAGTAACTAAACAAAAGAGAAAATTTAGGGGTGGGGAAAGCTTCACCAAAGCCAGAAAACCATGAAACAATTGTTTGTCAGGATAACAAGTGTGTGGCCAGGGTGAGGCCTTCTGTACATTTAGGTAATCCTTAGATCATCAACTGATCAAGAACAGCCTGGTCCTACCTGGTGGTGCCCTCTAGACATACTGTATTTCAACTCCCACCAGAAGAGGATCAGGTCAGCAAAGGTGGATCTCCCCTAGTTTCTTCTCTTGAGTGGCAGCCATTGATTTGGGCAACTGTAATGGCAGAGGGATGAAGCCAAGCAAGCCGCTGGGCGGCAGAGCATGTACTTCTGCTGCAGAAGGTGCCACGTTCAGTCCCTGGTATCTCCTGGATGTGACGGTCAGTCTAACCTGGCATAAGGCAACTTTCTTTGTTCCTAAGAATACCTTTTTCCCGAGTACGTCTGTAAGTAATTGCTAACCTTCAATCTGTGAACAGTGATGTGTCATAGATAGTGACTCCACTCTGATCTCTCCAAGGCCATTGTTTCTATGGAAAGAGAGCAGGAGCTAGTGCCCGGTTAATTACACTTTTAAGCAAATGGCAAGTACTTTGGAACATGCGAAGACCAATGGACTGTGCTATGCAACCGACCTCTCAATAAACATCTGTGGCAACGTGTCACTCATTTCACTCAGCCTATGACCAGGAGCATTTCCAGACATTCTGCAACCCAACTAGGGATGTGTGGATGGGAATATCACCGATTTGTCTCAGCGTTGCATGAGTTCAGCCCATAAGTCTGTTCTGTCCCACTGACACATACATCTTCCATTTATTTTTATCTATTGAAACTCTACACACCAATTGGGCTTTAAATGTATAATTACATACAAATGGATATTTCAATACAAATGTGTCTGTCACTGCATTTGGATGTGTTTTTTGAGCCAAGTCCTGTCAGAGCAATTGGGTAGTGCAGAAGCCTTGGAAAACCACGCTGTGATCTGCTAGCTAGCTTGGAAGGTTGGAATCAGATCACTCTTATTGGACTTCACCAAGACTGAATTCCTCAACCATCTCTAGACCCAACCGTACTTCAAAGGTGTCCCTCAAGGGTTAGAGTTAGGACACCCTACCCAGAGAGGGCCATGGGCAACAGCCAGCAGTGGGGTGGCCACGCTCATCCTCCAGTAGGCAAGCTGTGCTCCTGTTTGGGGCTTGGCATTCTCCAAAGGGCTAAAAGCTCATCCTTGCTACATGGAGCTTTCTAACCAGCACACAGGAGGGCCATGTTGCTCTTTTACAGAGAACAGTCCTCTATTTACTGGTGTCCTCCTTCCTTCTGTTCTTACTTCCATGTCCTGCTAAGGCTCTGACTTTGGGTGCAGTTCTTCTGGGTCACCATCAGAGCATGTTGGCCATTCCCTTGCTTCTGCTGGGAGATCAGCTCCACCTGCAGGTTATCAGAGGGCCATCCTCTGTCTGAAGATGCCCTATTCCATTTCAGTTTAAAAATAAAGAACCCTAAGAAAGGTTGCCCATGAAGAGCACCTGAACAGACTGAACAGGTGGGCACACAGATCACCTTGTCACAGCCTTCCACACTTTGGAATGAGGTACTGTATTTCTATTGAAAGTACAAGTCTTGCTTTTTTCCCCATTTGTTCCTATAATATAAATTATATTATAATTTGCTACTGAATGTCAGGTCAGCCAGAAATAAAATCTCCCTCATGCATGAACTGACTGAGGACGAGGGGACTGACCTGGCTTGTATTACAGAGACCGGGGGGGGGGGGGGGCAGGATGCACAGCCCTCTCACGTGTGCCCACCCGGGTACTTGGTGCAGCACCAACACCGCCATGTGAGTCAGGGAGGGGGAGTGGCTGTGGTCTGTCGGAGTACAATCTCCCTCTCCAGGCATCCCGAAGGCAGTCTTGAGTGCCTGCAAATGGTGCTGGGCACATGACATGGATCAGGGATTCCACTGGTGCACCACCCACCCCAAAGCCCATCAGACTCCCTGCCTTTGCTGACGGAGAATGGTGGTTCTGGGGAACCTCGACATCCATGCCGGGCTGCTTTATTTGAGGCAGCTCAGGGCTTCATGGCAGCCATGGGGCTCTCTCAACATGTTGTTGGCCCAACATGTGTGAAGAGACATATTCTAGACCTGGTTTTTGCAACTGGATAGGAAGAAGGTGATCTGAACGGGGGTGGGGATTTACCTGAACCCCCTTGCCATGCTCAGATCACTTCCTATTGAGGTTTAGGCTTCAGGATGCTTTTCCCCTCTGCAAGGACAGGGGGCCTATTAGAATGGTCCACACTCAGGGTCTAATGGATCTGAAAAGTTTCCAGGGGGCTCTGGGGAAGTTTCTGGCTGATATGACTACAACTCCTGTCCAAGCTCAGGTCGCTCTATACAAACACATCATGCCAGTCCAAAATCAATGATCGACTGAAGTCTGGTCCCAACTCAAAGTGAAAACATTTAAAGCCCTAAACAGTTTGGGGCCAGGTTATCTGAAGGAACATATGTGCCTACCCAAACCCCGACATCATCATCAGAGGTCTTCCTCAGTAAGCCACCTTCAAAGGAAGCAAGGAGCATGGCCTCTGGCACCCGATTTGTTTGTTTGTTTAAAGCTTTTGCATGCCATCCTATTATACAAAATCTCAGGACGGCTTACAATATTTAAAAGGACAATTAAAACAATAATTTCAATAATAAAACAGAACAAAACAATAAACCAAACAGAGTGACCAAACAGAGCATTTGTGGAATCAGTTCCCCAAAGAGGTGCATCTAGAGCCCACTCTTTAATCCTCTTAGAACCAGGTGGAAATATTTTTATTCTCCTAAAATATTAACAATTCTGTTTTTATCTTTATCTTTTATTATATGTTTATTGCACCACTGAGATTGTTTTAGCTGTGGTGGTGAGGATGGATTATTGTATTATTGATGTTTGTATTATCGTATTTATTAGTCACATTGTTCTCATTTTAACATGTATTTTATATCAATTAATGCAATTTTGCTTTGTAAACCACCCAGGGAGCCTTTGTGCTGATGTTGTTGTTGTTGTAAGTCGCAAAGTCATGTCCGACCCATCGCGACCCCATGGACAACATTCCTCCAGGCCTTCCTGTCCTCCACCATCTCCCGGAGTCCACCCAAGCTCACACCAACCACCTCAGTGACTCCATCCAGCCACCTCATCCTCTGCCTTCCCCTCCTTCTTTTGCCATCTATTGTTCCCAGCATTAGGCTCTTCTCCAGGGAGTCCTTCCTTCTCATCAGGTGGCCAAAGTATTTGAGTTTCATCTTCAGTATCTGGCCTTCTAAAGAGCAGTCAGGGTTGATCTCCTCTAGGACTGACCGGTTTGATCACCTTGCGGTCCAGGGGACTCGCAGGAGTCTCCTCCAGCACCACAAGATGAGTGAAGTAGAAATAATAATAATAAAGTAATATATGTAAATTGGAGGGTCTTCTTTGGCAATCCAACAGTGGCCATCCTGTCCGTGGCTTTTCCCTTGTCACAGTGCCTTGATAACAGCAGGGCCACCAAAGGCACTCTGCAGCACAAAAGGCACAAGGACAGGCAGGGCTGGTAGACCAGCAAACCTGGAGGACATTCAAGGCTAACTGGGCTTGCTCTTTTCCTTCACAGCAGCTTTTGAAGCAAGGGTGTCAGGGAAAGGCCCTTAAGAATTCCCCTTTCAACTTCAGTTTGCTACTAAGTACAACGATTTTTCAGCTTAGCACTAATAACTAGCAACCATTATGAGGATTAACCTTAATAGCGTTACAGTGATTCCAGCTGCAAATCAGAACTAGGGCTGTGTGCATATTGCCTCTTGGAAGACTCCATTGCATTTGTAGACAGAGAAGCTGGGAAAATATTTTCAGATTTCAGCTTAGCTCTAAACACACACACACAGAAAGAGAGAGTCAGGACACAATATTCTTAGCAAAATTAATCAAGCAGACTAAAATAATCTTACCAAAGACCTCCAAGAAGCAAGCAAACTGAATGATAACCCTGATTTCAACTCAAATGTGGCAGTCAATGGACAGAGACAGAGACAGGGACAGAGACAGACACACACACGAGAGAGGGAGGGAGGGAGGGAGACTTGGTCCACTTAATGGCATGAGAGTGGAGGATACTTACAGCAAAGTTGATTATACTGTGGCTTTAATGGTGTTTATTCTTTTTTAAATGGTTCTGCCCAGGGCTTAATTCAACCTGCAAAACAACAAAAAACACATGCTTATCAGAGAAATGTATTCTAAAGGAAACCACATAGGTAAGGTTAGGGTACCCAAACAAAACTGCTTGCCCAGATGGGAGCAGGGGTAAAAAACCATAGAGAGCTGCCTTAAACTAACAAAAGCCTAGTTCACACAACCACAGTGTGGATAACAAGCCATGATGGCTTGACAACCACCTTGCTTGTGCTTGTCATGTGCTGGCCCATTTGCATAATTACCCTGCCAGGCACATCTGAACCTGGCAAGGATGGCTTCTCAATAATGAACAAGCTACCCAGAACCTTACAGAGAAACTCTGAAATTCTGAAAAATATCCATATATACCTGCATGCATTTTAGATGCATCTTCCTGAAGCTTGAGCCTTTCCAACTCTTCTAGTCGTCCTTTAAAAAAACCCATCATGATTTCACAGAAGTAGGAAGGCCAGTGGGAAGCAGAGCAGTGGAGAACTTTGCACAACTAACTTTCTACTGCAGAATGGAAGGAATGATTGACTTTCTTCCACCAAGGATTAAATAATAATAATTTTTGTTCCAGAGTTACTAAGTTTATAATCAGTCCTTGCAGCACAGAACTCACCCAGGCCTGTCAAAAGCAGTCAAACACCAGGCCATTTCTGCATGGACAGCGTTACTTTACCCCAGAACTTCTGAAGCATTTTCCTTCAAATCAGTTGAGGCACTGCAGATCTTTAAGCTCTTGGGGGACAGGACCAAAATAAAAGGGGCCTGAGGCAAAACCCTAAAATTGGCACATATTTGCTTAAAGAGCTGGCTGTAATTAAGTACTGAGGGAGGTACTTTGACCTTTCAGAATGAGGGCACAAAAGTCAGAACATGGCATGGAGCCTGGTGAAGCCCAGTGGGCTTAGATTTAGCTCCATGCCTAAGCTCCATGCATCTTTTCCCTAAGCAGCACAGCATTAGCTACTCAACACTTTGAAATCCTGGGGGATGCACAGTCTTCCAAGGCCGCCACCTCCTTCAGCATGTGATGCCCACGTCCATTGGGTACATGAGCATGTAGAGAGACAGCCCTTTCCAAAGTTCCTGCTTGCGGCAGCCAGTGATGCAGGACAGAAATCTTCCCATGGAAATTTTCCCAGGGCTTTGTGTGTTCACACCGTGTGTCTTATCGTCACATTTGAGGAAAACATTCCACTTTTTCAGTAAAAATGGCTGTACAACAACTGCAAACACAGTATCAGTCCAGCTGTGTGGTACACAGTTTAAAGGTGCAACTGATTCAATTCTCTCTACCGCCCCCCCCATTCTCTCTCTCTGGGTGATGATCCCAAGCATGCATATGTCATTAAAATACAGGCATGTCTCAAAGTGAAACTAGCGAAGTGCAAGAGGGTTGAACTCTGGTGAAACAAACCAGTAGTGGTCAACGTTTATTTGTATCAACAGTTTTTTCCTCGGATTTAAACAATGGAAGTGAAAACATGCTACTGGCTTTAAAGAAAGTGTTCTGATAAAACTGTCTACAAAATAAAATGTTTCTTTCTCATTACGTCAAGTTTTCCCCCCAAATATTTCAGGGCAAAGTCGTGCAGTGTATTGTTTTAGATTTGTTGCTTGCTAGATACAAGTGAGATAAACATGTTGAATTGGATCTCTCGAGGGCAGGGGTGGGCATCTGCACCCCTCCACATGCTGCGGCCTAGAATGGTACAAAGCCACTGGGAAGGTGTAGCCAATGGCGAGGGAAGAAGGGAATCCAAGTCTGAACTTCCCAAACGGCCAAAGGATGCCGATTCTTTCTCTAGGACATCAGAACATTCCTGATGCAAACTGAATTATTTCCCTAGGCAAATGCAATTCTTCTAATTTGCACTGGGAAAAAGTTCTAATCCAAAATTATCTGGAAAACCCGTCAGTGTGGGCAGCTGCTGCTGTAGCACCATCAGCTCCGTTTTGTTTTGTTTAAACCTCAGCCTCTTCAGAGGGAAAATATATTTTGTTTCCCTTCAACAAGTACATTACAAGCGTTCCTTTTCTGTTCAAACAATTACTTGGATAGGAAGGCTTGGGAGAAAAACAAGACCCACCGCACACAGCCTCCCCCATTCCTCACTCAAAAGGCACAGTACAACATTGTGGGAACTTATCACATCAAGTTTGAGTTTTTGCAATGCCTTATCAATATGTGCACTGGCATATGAAGAAACCAGAGCTACTGAAAGCTGGACGCAGTTCTCTGTGCAAAAATTCTGTTTTGCTTTTGGAATAAAGAAAAAAGGAAGCTTCTTAAAGTATCACTTCCGCTTCATAAACAAGACCAAGTCATTTGCAACTCCAGAATCTACCTGCAGGATAAAATGAGGAGGGCAGAATCCTACGAGAAGAATGGGAAAAGTATCCCTGCTCAGCTCTTGCAGCAGATGTGGGAAGTGGGGGAGAGAAACCCCACCTCCCTGAAAGGTAAGGATTGTTCACTAAAGGCACTTTGCTGAGAGCATCCTCATATACTACCCTGTGCTTTCTTCTTTGGAGAAACCAAATTCTTGTGTAACAGGGAGGGAAGCAATATTTCAGGTTCTACATTTTAGGCTGCACTGAGTTTTTCTTTGAGCAAGATTAAGAGTATGACATCAGAATCAGTTGGTGCACCATCCAATATTTCTTCTATAACCTCCAAGCAAAACAGCTGGTGACATTAAACCACTACCACCAAGACAAGGGGAATATCAAGATGATAAAACGATACAGCAGCCACATTTAAATTCACACACCATCTTTTGAAACTCATTGCCTCTTGTCGCGTTAAGGAGAAAAGCAGAATCAATTAAAACCCAAGGAAAAATAAAGCAGAAACAACCACCAAGGTCCTTTTATGGCCTCACTAAAGTGACAAAGTGATCGCTCTCAAGCTGAAGTTTTCCTAATGCCTCCCATTTGCCAGGAATGTAGATACAGAAGGGAGGGTGAGATGAAAGCTAAGATGAATGTCTAAAATAAAATAGATTGCACAGAGGTGGGGCCTTCTTCTCGGATCTCAAGACGCTACTGCAGTCAGAATGTGTTAAATGCTGCATCACAATATTTGCATAATAGTTGGATTGACTGCATAAAATAGTTAATTTACTAAGTTCATTTATACCCCGTCTTTAGTTCAAAGATCTCAAGGTGGATCTCAGGGATCTTACCCATGTTCTACCTTACAAGGTTTGCAGGGGGGACGTTTGGCAGGGAAGTCCAAGGTTACTAGGTAAGAGCTTCATGATTGAGTGTTTGGATCCTCTAACTGTTTGGATCCTCTGACTCGGGGCCCACCCATGGGTATCCCCGGCAGCACCCACAACCTCCTTCACTCTCTGCACAGTAACCCTAAACACAGATTTAAAATGCTACGATGCCAGAAGGAAAGGTGAAGAGGAAAGAAAGAGCCAGGCAAGAGGTTTGGGGGGCAGAAGGAGCAACCTGAAGAGGTGGTAGAAGAGGGAAACCAAGGCAGGAAGCTAGGAGTGGGGAGAACAGCGAGATAAAGGGATGAATGGGAAAGAGAGAGCAAGCCTAAGGACTAGGAAGGGTGAGAAAGAGGGCAGCTAGGGCTGGGGAGGGGGAAAAATGGAGGAGCTGGCTGGAGAGAAATAGGAAGGCTAGAGGCTGTGCGTGAAGAGCTATACAGAGCAAAGAGAAAAGATATGCATGGACAAAATTAATTTGGGTGGGCCAAGAGACAACCTTTCCATTTCCCAACTGCTGCTTCCCAACCTCTAGCCGCATTATTTCTCCCCACCATCGCCTCTTTACTAGCCAGGCTCCCACAACAGGGAATTGCACTGCAATTTCTTAAATTCCCACAGGTCCAAAAAACTTGGGGCCCCTTGTCCTTACACACATGGAGCAGCACATGGTGCTCCTCAAGCCTCAGGGATTAGCTACGCCTAGTTATACAACACAGCGATGGTGGTGGGGTTA
Organism: Varanus komodoensis; assembly: GCF_004798865.1. Classification (NCBI taxonomy): domain Eukaryota; kingdom Metazoa; phylum Chordata; class Lepidosauria; order Squamata; family Varanidae; genus Varanus; species Varanus komodoensis. The sequence goes on from NW_025335759.1 coordinate 2,993,980, forward strand.
TTTTACAGCAACAAAAGCCAGCAACAGAATTAGCTGCGGTTCTTGGTGCTAAATAGATACTTCACTCTTGCTTTAGGATATGCGAGACACATTAAATGTCCCGTCTCCTAAAATTAAAGTATATTTAAATCCTCCACAGCTTAATGCCTGGCTACATACCTGGCCTACCAGCAAAGTTTATTGCTTCTCTTTGCATAAATTAAACTTGGGGGAGTCGTTTTTGTTTGTGTTGTTTTCACAAGACATGGTAAACCATTTCTGCCACAACAGAAAGCTGTGTGGTGATCTATTTGCAGCAACAGCTTTAAATAGAGTGCCCACTACCTTCCCCTAACATTGCTTCTCTATTCTAGGATGCGGTGGCTTGAGAAAAGTAATATTTGCACTCCCGAGGAGCAAATTACAACGGCAGCAGTCAGGCACGGAAGCAGGGCTGCCGAAATGGCATGCAGCCGAATGGGCCCAGATGCCGAGATCCTAAAATTGATGCACGTATTTGCCCACGTATTCGCTCCATACACCCTTACCGAAAACACACGTGTTCAGAGCCTGCCCTACCATGCGGCAAGGGAAGTGGTCACCCCAGACAGCTGACTGTGGATGTCGTGAACAGCCAGCAAAGAGTGGGATGCTTTACTTATGAAGACTGTGTGGGTTTTTTGATGGAGAGGGAGGAGCTTGTAGGGTTTTTCTGCCTGAAGGCCCAGTAAATATATCCTGCCTCGCATACACTGCCGTGTGACTGGGTAGTTGGGTAATTGGGCAGTGGCTACTGCTCCATCTTAGGTGATGGCCCAGCCCATTTGCATCAACACTGGTTTCAGCTTTCAACCTCTTGAAATTTTTGTAAAGCAATTTTTCCTGGGAGTTTGTGGTGTTATACTCCAACTTGAACATCCAGGCATTTTATGGGCTGGAAATGGATAATGCTACCTTTTGAAAGTGCACATATATCTCTAAGGTGGCTCAGAAACGTGAAGCACCAAAGGCTGGTATCAAACCAAATGCTCACCCAAAGTAGAAGACCTTCAGATTTAGAAAATGCTTGCAGAGTGGCCCTTTTGGAGGCACTCATCCACCTCAGGAGCCAAGGAAGAGACTGCTGGTCTCATTCTGGCCTCCTTGCAAACTTGCACAGGCACCTGGCTTGCTTCTATGAAAAACCAGCCGCTGGACTAGATAGGCCTTTAGTCTGATCTTCTTATGTCTCTAAACAAGAGCCAGCGATGGCTTTTATGTCTGACTTGAAAGGTAGTGCTTTTAAGTTCGGTCCTATCTAGTGGAAAATGTATTTCATTAACTTGATAGGGTCTGTTGAATGAACATTGTATGCATATGGAAACTATATGAGAAGGAGTGGATTAGATTTCTTGTTTTATTTCATTTCTATACCATGCAGCTGCTGAAGCACCCAGGGCCATTTGCAACAATTAAAACCATACAATGCAGCGTACTAACACATAATACATAAGTTCAAAAGTAAAACAAAAACAAAAGCCTAGGACCTGGAAGCAAAGCAAAGGTTTAAAATACAATACCAAATTTATTTTTAACAGAAAAACTAAAATGCCTAGGGATTTTCTCTTCTTTAAATTTTTGCCTTGTGCCCAAAAGTGCATAATGTAGATGCTTCAGTGAACCTCTCTGGGAAGCTTGTTCACCAACTGGAATTCCACAGATGAAGATGCTTGCTCCATAGTTGCCTCCTATCTCACTTCCCTGGGAAGGGATTCCAAAGAAGGGGAGATGAAGACTATCTTTCAGTCCAGGGTATACTGAAAGGGGTGATTCTTCAAGTAACCTGTCTTCAAGCCATTTAAGTCTTGGGACATTTATCCTGCACTTCAAGTTCAGCCCAGAAATGGACTGGGAATCAGTGCAGATGGGAAAATACTGGCCTAATAGGATCACATCAGCCAGTCCCCCCATTAACAATCTTGCTGCCCTATTTCAGTCCAGCTGAACTGTTTGGACCACTTTCAAAGGTAGTCCCATGTATAAATGCATGGTGGGAATCCAGGTGAGAGGTGATCAGGGCATGGATAACTATAACTTGGCTATATCTATCCAGGCAAGGGCATCATTGGTCTGACTGCCAAGCTGACAAAAGGCACACTGCCATGGAGTCCACCTGTGCCTCTAGTGGCCAGGCTGGGTCCAGGTGCACCTCAATGAACCTGGTCCCTCAAGGGGAAAACAATCCTCTCTCAAATGGGCTCAACATCACCTGGCCGGGCAGATGAACTACTCAGCAAGTGTATGATCAGAGCAATGGCTAGTGAGCATAGTACTGAATTTGGAAGCTACTTTTGCTTGAAGGCCAAAAAAGTGGAATGCATCACCCACAGCAAAGATAAACGTTCAGGCCGATTCCCATAATTATAGGTACAGATAGCATATGCTAATTTACAGGTACGGATGCAAACACAGGACTCTTCACTTCGAAGTGACCTACCTTTAAATCAAAGTGCAATATATCTCACCATAATGTGGGAGATTGTGTCCAAACAACCAGTGTGCCGACCTGTTCTACCTGCGATCCAGGTGCAGTTAATGAGCAAACATCGGAGGCCCTGCCTGCTTTCCCTTTTAATCCAAATTCAGAAATGGCAGCCCTTCAAATAGGGGGCTGTCCTCCATCATGCAGCATGGATGGCCACCAAACTGTGTGTTGGGCTGTGTAAGCGACGGAAGACTAGTATAACTGTGGAGTGTATGTGGAGAGATGGTGGTGAGAATGTAAGCAAAATCGGGGAGAATCTTCCCTGAAAAATAGATTCTCAGGTGCTTTGGTCCTTAACTCTCACCATTCCTGTCCACTGGTTTCCGGGAGTTGAAGTCCAAAACATTTGGAGATCAATCTTCTGTCCATTCTGAATTAGTGAACACCACAGTTTTTATCTGTGTATATGTGCTAAGAAGGGGAGGGAGAACTGAATACTGGCTTCTATTGCAGTTTGCATCCAATGTCCTTCGTACCATGAGTTACTGCTTTCGTGCACACACTCTCCTCTCTCTCTCTCTCTCTCTCTCTCTCTGTCTCTGTCTCTGTCTCTGTCTCTGTCTCTGTCTCTGTCTCTCTGATTTGTTAACTTCACTAGATTGCCCCAAGTCAACCTTAACTCGCTTGCATTTTTGATCTTCTTGTGATGTAAGTATACACCGTCTCCTGTCCGATGACCAGGCTCATCCTCTATTTAAGGCATGCACCTCTTCACACCACTAATGGAATGGATCACTTTTAAAAACGCAAAACTGTTTTACAGACCTTACCCAAGATGGCCATACTAAAAATCAAGCTTTTCTTTGCAGGTCCCTCCAAAGGTTCCATTTGGTTATAGGTGAATCTAAGAGTCATGCTGGGTATACAACTGGCACTGGCATCACTGGTTTTTGCTGGCTAAATGGGAGAGGTTTAGGGATCCAGATTAGGACGGTGGTGTTGAGGAGGAAGGAAGATTTAAGACTATACCATCTGGCCTCTATCTGCATATATCCTAGGAGTGGATACCATCATCCACTTAATTCGTCTCCAGCGCAGTGCTTTCTAGATAGGTGGAAAAGCAACTCCAAGCTTCCCAGACATACCTATGCTGGCCAGGGCAACATTCTGAAGTCCCCAGACATTTGAAGAGCACCAGATTGGGAAACCTGTTCTGTTCAATAAGTATGTGCTTTTAATACCACAAAGGCACATGGTTCCCCTATTGACGGGCTTATCCAGAGCCCTCCAGGGAGAAAGCACCACAGGAAGAGCTGGAAAATATTCTGGGAAAACACATCAGGACCACTCATCCATTCATCAGTGGCAATTAAAGGTAGGAACCCGCACGCCAAAATGAACACACACCCTTATAATCTGCATTTGCACTAACACCTCCCCCTGCCCCCGTGGACCAACCAGACTCCAGCAGCGTTGTGTGCTTCCATCACTCCGCTTTATATTGGGTGGGGGAAGCCTCTTCTCAAAATCTATTTATCTACTGCACTTCTGTAGTGCTCCATAGCCCAAAGGCTCTCTGGGTGTTTTACAAATTTGGAAAATATACAAAACAACCAAGAGTGTGATGGCATTTAAAAACACAAGAAACAATGCAACAGCACCAACAACACACAGTGACTAACACACGGCCCGACAGCAATAATCATAAAAACAGTATCAAAACTAGCCCTTATCTATTAAAATATCTGGAAAATAGATCCGTTTTCACTGTGCACTGAAAAGAAAGCAAAGATGGCACCAGGCATGCCTCCCTGGGGAGAATGTCCCAAAAACAGGGTGTCACTACTAAAAAGGCCCTTCTCCCGGTCACCATCCCGCTCACACACTATTTGAGATGTTCCTGCACAAAACCCACAGCATTAAATTACAAGGTGATACACAAATGCATTAAAGCAAAACAAAATTTAAAAATAAAAGCAAGGATGAAGAAACCCTATCAAGCCCTGTATTGAATCAGCATATACCACAATATACAAATAAGTTTTCAACAGCTGCCTAAACACCACCAAAAATGGCACCTGATGTGCTTTGGGAGAAAGAAAATCCAGAGGCGTGACGCCACCCCGGAAAGGCCCTACCACCACCGCACCAGCTGCTTAATACTAGAGACGATTAGCCTTCAATAGTCCGCTAATACCTTTCCGTAAGTTCTATTTCATCTCAGTGCATTAGCACAGATAGTGGGCCATCAACTGTCAGTTCTCTATGCTAAAATGTTGCCCCTTCCAACGTGAGCCTCATCTCACCTGTGACTACCTAACTGTCCAAGCAACAATTCAACAGCCCAGACAATGATCCTCAGTTCAGGGTTAATTGCTTAACCGCAGCATCGCATTAGGTGGAGTGCCTCTAAAGAGCGGCCCAGGGAGCCGTGTGGCCCTCGGACGCGTCAGCACGCCTGTGCACGGCAGCTGAAACCAGAAGAGGCATTTTCTCCCTGGCGTGCCAGGATGGCTGCTTCGCCTGCAAGATTTAGTGCCTTCCTTTAAATACACGAAAGGGGTTAAACAGCCCAAAAGGCTTCTGGGTTCCTGTGGAGGATGACTCACAGGAAGGATGGCCGAGATGCATCTCCATAAAATATTAACGATAATAGGCCTCGCTGACGCAGACTGCAGCAATATCCAACAGGGCTAATCGGCCCCAGGTCTTCGCCTCCCTTCTGAAAGTCACTAATGGTCCTCTGGGTTCACAAACAGATGTCGACAATGGATCACAGGTACCACAGTTTATTCACTGGAAATGACGGCCTGGCATTTAATTAATTTTTTATTACGACAATAAGCATTCCCAATCCCCCACCCCTCCACCAAGCAATGGGTGGGCCATAAAATGGTCCCTCCAGAATCAAGCTAGGCCAAGCAGAAAGAAGCGTCTGCTGAACACAAAGTCACTGGGTGAAAGTTTATCTCCTTGAAGTTCAAAACAGGTTGGGGATGGAGTAGAAGACTTTGGATTTGTGTTTGGATATGCCGATCAGACAATAGAACCTGTCCCTGTAAGTCTCCATAAAGGGAGAATGAGATCGATTTAGCCTGCGCAATTCTAGCAGGAGAGATGATGCTGTTAACAGAAATGCTACAAGGATCACCTCTTGCTGGTGTTTGCCGGAGGTCCTGGGTTCAAACGCTGGCACCTCTAGCTAGGGCTGGGATAGATCCTTCATCTGAAAGCATGGGGAGTTGCTGCCCATCGGTGTATACCAGAAGAGTGACCACGTAGCCCCTTTTACAGAGGACAGTCCTCTAGGTGAAGAGCTGCTAGAGAATTATCTGCTATTTTGAAGGAATCATCCAATTCAGGGGTGGACAACTTGTTGTCCTCTAAATGTTTCGCCCTCACAATGGGGTGTGTTGGGCTGATGGGAATACACCTCACACAGCTGGAGCTGCCCTCCTCTGCTCTGTTAGAAAGTCTGTCCAGTCCCAGCCCAGCTGAAAGAAGAGCTGGACTTTGCAAATAGAGAACCAAGCAGGGCTCACCTGGTTATAGCTTTTCACAGCCAGCGGGAGGGACTCTGTACCTAAATCTGCACAGACGTATCAATTAGCAATTTTAAATTTTGTGCCCCTTATTGTTGTGCTACTTTCCCTCGTTTTTGGCAACTCGTGTCCAGTCACTCTACTGCCTGGTTAGATCAAAACCAGTATTTGCAATTCAGCCTTCCCATCCCACCTGGCTTTTTGACCTCCGCTGGGCCCTTTCAGGGCACCAAATCAAAACAATGCAATTGGTTGCTTTAGCTTATTTATTGCATTGTTATTAAATTCTTCAGCCAATGCATCCTCACAGCAATATGGGACGGGCTGCGCCATGCGTGGCTAGAGCCAGGGACTCACAAGTGCCATGCGTAGCCAGCCCTGTGTGGTAAGACAGCATGACTGCAATACCCAGGAGAATTTCCCTGAGCAGGGAAGGGTGCCCAAGCGCTGCAGTGGCTCTACCCACCTGGGCTGGCCACTGGCTTGCCGCAAGAGCAAGGGGCCCAAGGCTTCCTTGCCAGGCTAGCTTTTCCTGGGTAACAAATGCCTTTTCATTTCTCCTGGGGAAACAGCCATCTTCCCCAACTCCAGTTTAAGAGTCTCACTCTGACCCTGCCCCTTTCTGCCCCCTCAGCTGTGACTTGCCCCGGTTCAGCCCTGGCAGCCTGAGGGACAGCGAGTGGCCACACACAGGGACAGTGCGAGCTGCAGCAAGAGACTGCCCAGCTCAGCGGGAGCAGAATGGGGTACGGGGGCAGCTGTACTGCCGCAATTTCACTGCTGACTGGTCTGATTCCGGACCATTTAAAGGGCTGGTTTAAAGCCCTGCAGAGCTTGGGAACAAGGCTGCATTCTCTCACAGAAAGTTTTAAATTTTGCCACCAGAAAGGTGTTTAGGGGCAATGAGAGAGCAGCCCTTCACTGTGGCCTCTGGAACTCCCCAGAGAGGGAGACTAGCATGGTCCTTGCTCCCTTTCTCTGTGCTTTTCCACCAGCAGACAAAGGCATTCTTATTCCAGCAGGCCTGTGCAAGGAACAGCTCTGTCAGTCTGGGTGCTGCTTTTGTTGTTTCACTGCTCCGCATTTCAATTGTGTTTTCAATAGACTTGTTTTACAATCAGTTTGGTAGCTCCAATTGATCACTGCCTTGGGTGCCTGTTTAAATGGTAGGTGAAACATAAGTGCAATAAATACATAAACAGACAAGCAGCAACTCCTGCCATACGCAGGATTCTAAATCTAGCGAAGTTATGCCCTTCTTGGGTGGATAGCGCCAGGGTTCCAGTCTTTCCTGGCTTGCCCACTTCCTTCTTGGAAACACTACCTAGTTCCTTCTGCCTCAAAACTCTCTATGTAATTCTGCCCCACACCTTGGCTGGGGCATGCTGGGAAAAAGAGGCCCTTTTCCCTCTCTAAACATGCATAGCAGTGCAGCCTTATCTCTCAAATAGCATTTAGGGATTAGCAACAGGGAGTCAAGGCTCCATTTGGATGCCAGAAAGCACTTCCTGACAGTCAGGACCCTGAGGGTGTGGAATGGGCTTCCACGAGAGGTCGTTGAGGCCCCATTGGTGCGGGTGTTCAAGGATAGGCTGGACGTGCACATGGTAGGCATGTTGTGAGAGGAGCCGGCTGGTGCCGGAGGTCAGACTAGATGGGCCGAGAGGCCCCTTCTGACTCGTTGTGTTTCTGTGTAACATTGGAAAACATGTTCCATTTGCACTCAATGGACTTTTGGCCACATTTCCAACCTGATAGCCAAAAATGAACTGATTGGAGGCAGGCACAGTTTGGCTTCTGTAGAATTCTTTGAAATGTTTATACAGATTTGGAGCTGGGAACTGTGTGTCTCTAGCACAATTGTGCAAATTGGATCACACTTGTTAGATTCTAGCCACCGCTGTTGGTCTCATTCTGTGGAACATGTATTTATCACAAGAAATACAGAAACACCTTTCTCTCACTGCATATACATTTACTCTCCCTTGTGACACTTAATTTCTGATTTGTGCAACGTTCGAGGTGCTGCTTTGCAATTTGTGCAAGTTTACACAATTTGTGCAAGCTTGTAGAAATTGCAGCACTGAGCCAAATGTCACGCAGATTTCCCCATTACAATAAGCTATGTAAATCACAGCCTGTTTAAAAAAAAAAAAAAACAGAATGGAATTTGTGCGGCCAAGTCAGGAAAATGCATTAGAGTTTCACTCTACCAGTTCCTTCATCTGTCTCTACAAGCACTTCAGCACAATTTTTCTCCCTCCGTCTCCACAAAAGGATACAACTTTTCTGATTTTAAGCACTGCAACAGTCCTTGCTTAGAATCTTTATCTCAATTTCCATTCTGTTCTGCCCTTTTGCACAGGCCGCATTTCCCCTCCTGTTCTTCTTTGAGCGTATGCTTTGCCACTCTATAACTTGCTCAGCATCCTTCCCTTCAAAATATAATCCCTTCCCTACCACCTGGGACTCCCCCCCCCTTCTCAGCTATCCTGCCTATTAGGCTTTTAACCTCACCTAAACCAGCAGCTTCCCCCTTCTCCGACAGAGGCGGAACTACTAACTAACTGCTCTGCTATCAAGAACTGAACATTCTGAATAATCACAACAGCTCAGCCAATTGGCACCAAGGTACGACACCTCCTTGCCGTAAAAGAAATCAAGCCAGCTTACAAGAAAACAACAGCAACAATACAAAACTACAAGATGCAGTGCAAAAAGAGGAAATACTCCTTCTACCAATGTCCCATTAATGGAATACTCCATTAAAAGCCTATTTAAATATGTTTAAATCCTGAATCCTAGTCAGATGTTGCTCATGTTGCTCAAGTGTAGGGGTAAAATATGGAGCAGGAGCAGAAGGCATGCAGAAGCTCTGCCTTCAGCAGTCCCAGGTGTGCAGTCTGGCCTTCATGTGTTCACCATAAATGTCTGTGCAGCTAAATGTGCCGTTGCACCAAGAACTGTGCCTCATCACAGTTTCTGCTCACACCCCCCGCAAGAAGCATTCTGGACGCAAACTCTGAATGCAGCTACAGAGTCCTCTTCAGACCTTAGTGCCCAATACACAAAAGTCTAGCTAGAACCCATTGTGTAGGGGCAGGGCCTACATGGATGTACTTTACACCCAGAGGTGAGCAGAGGAACGCCCGAATACAGCGAGTCAGAAGTTTCCAACAGGTGGGAATCTTTCTGAAGGAAGTTCTATAGCAGAGGGACCACATCTAAACTAAATATAATCCCTGCCATTACAGAACTTTAGCTGCAACATTTATGAGAGCTGAGAATAGGAGGAATACTTCCAAGGTCCATACCACAAATGTTCAGAAGAAATTTTCATTGTGTTCATAGGAGATGGGGTGAGGAGCGATGAAGCAGAGAGAATAAAGTAGAGAAATTCTACTAGGAATTTGCTAGGGTCTCTCTCAGGAGCCCTTTTTACTTCTTTTTTTTTTTACCCATCAGAGACAGCTGCAGTCAGAAGCACTTCCATCTAACTCCCCCCTCCTTCATCCTTGCCTTAAACAGTTTTTGCTTCATTGGGAAGCGTGCGACTTCCCACTGCTGCCAAACTGGCATTCCATCTTTGTAAAAGTTTCTGCTGTCCTTATGTATTCGAACACCAACAACAACAAAAGCGCTTGCCAACCCGGATATATCCATCTTTGCACCATCGTGACTACTCAACTAAAGCAACATTTGTTTCAATAGCTGCTGCTTTATGAGTGATCCTTCCGGTGCAGGCCTGGGTCCCGGGGCCCAATCCTAGCAGAGCCCCCATTCAATGGCTGAGAATGGGGTGAGAAAGTGACGAGTCACTTTTCCATCAGCCCCAACATTCCCAAAGATGGTTGAAGTAAGGCTACCCAAATGCATGACTCAGCAGCAGAACAGATGGGTTCAGCTGAATGAGTCAGCCACTGTGCTTCCAGATTCAGGAAAACAAAATTGCATGGACGCGCCAAAATGCATTCTGGAATGAAATACCTGAATTAATTGCCAGGGTTCAGTCCCACTGTCACAACAGTCACCATCAGCCCTAAGACAAATGGTGGTGGCTCATGGGGTTGGGTAATTCTCACCATCAAAAATACTCAGCCTCCGGCAAGCAAGCACATGGGGGGAAATCGGTCCTAGCTCGGCCTGTGGAGTGAGTTTTGTGTGTATTTGAGAACTGGAAGGTGCAACATGCTTCATCCTGCCTAAATTGACCAAAGAAGCATTTGAAGCAAACAAGGCACCAACTATGAGATCATCCACCAAAGCTGTGACATCATTTGCTAATGCTGTTAACATTAGCAAACCTAATCTCTCTCTTTTTCGAGGATGACCACTAGAGGGCGTAATTTCATTGCAAAGAAGTCGGCTGGGATGCAGAGGATGGTGCTGGAACTAGGGATGGGTGAAAATTTGCTTGATGAATTTCAATCCACAGATTTCCCCATTTCCACCTCCTGGACTCAAAGATGGACTCATAAGCATCCCTAAGCTTGTGATTCATTCCACTAAACAAAGTAAGTGAAAACATTTGAAAATTATGCATAGGATAATGCAGAAGTTTCCAAAATTTGCACAAACATGGTTTACTCAATAGGACCATGAATTGGAATAGGTGGCTGTTTCAAAGTGGGTACAAAACGGAAAAAAATATGTACAAGTTTCCATGCAGCTAAAAATTCAAGCTTGTGAAGAAATGGGACAGAATAAGCTTGATGTGGAGGGGAAGGAAGTGGGGAGAGGAACCTAACCGTAATGATGGAATTGGCATTGATATATACGTCTATCTCAAGAAAAACCCTGTGCCTGGGATCTGGATATGGGCACTGAAAACCTCGTTACAAGTCAAGCCGCTCAAAATGTTGCATGTCACCCAGAATTTAGACTGCTTCTTTTAAGAACAGAGAGTGTGTGTGGTGGTGGTGATTTTGCGAACATCAGTCAAACCACATGTCACTAACATCTAGCTCAATTAACTTGGAAGATGGGGACTCTTGCTGGTCCCAGCTAATTCATCAGCCCTGCAGTCCTTACAGAGGCTGTCTGGCTCAGTTTAAAACTGCACGCTTTGGAAGCCCACATAAAACCCCACGTAAAAAACAGTGTTATTATCAGCAGTGCAGTAACCCTCTTTCCAGAGAGTAGCCCGTCAGAATACAGGCAATGGAATTCACATGAGTAACTGCTCCACACTTAATAATTTTATAATATTTCCACATTATAAACACACATGCACACACAATAGCTAGAATAGAAGGGATTTAATGAAGGTCATTTCATCCAACCCCATTCAATGGCAGAATCTTGCAACTACAAAAGTATGTACAGGTGTTGTGACAGGTAACCTAGCTGTCTCCCCAACATTTTCCCTGTGCATTGAATTTCTTGTGTGCCTCCTATGCTTCAATATGGAAGATCATTAACTGGGCTGTCCCTGCTGATGCCGCACCGTGGACTCATGTCACGTAAGTACAATGACACAGTAATGTATCTGAAAGGTCATCCCAGCAGTCTCCACTGGCCCCACCGAGAGGCCAAAAGTACGGGGCAGTGTGTTCATTCATGTCAACAAGGCCGGTCTCGTTCTCTTACTAGCAGCAAGTCTTCTGTAAATGGACCTTAGTTGTTTTTTCAAAGGCAAGTGGCTGCAAAATACTTTGCATCACAAGGGGGGTGGGGGGACCAGATCTTTTGGGAAAGACCTTCCCACCACCTGCTACTGTGCACACTGCAACTAAGCTCAGAGGGGAAAGGGAACGCTGAGGGGGGTGCCGAGCCGGTGCCCTTGCTCCCAAGAAAATGAAGTCCTGGCCATTCATCCCTGTGCGACTTATCTCTACTACACTCCTGGGAAATCCCAGACACAGGTTTTCCACATCTCCCCATGCGGAAGGAAGGACGGAAGGAAGGAGGGAAGGAAGGAGGAAAGACGGACAGCCTGTCCTTATGGCAATCCTTAGAACCAAGTCAAATATGCACACTTAGGAAGAGCCCTGCAGGATCAGACCAAAGGATGCTCTATCCAGCATTCTGTTCCCATGGTGGCCAGCCAGGTGCCTATGAGGACCCCACAGCGGGACACAGAATCGTGTTGTTGCTGTTAGTCGCGAAGTCGTGTCCGACCCATCGCGACCCCATGGACAACACTCCTCCAGGCCTTCCTGTCCTCCACCATCCCCTGGAGTCCACTTCTTATGCTGACTGCTTCTGTGACTCCATCCAGCCACCTCATCCTCTGCCGTCCCCTTCTTCTTTTCCCTTCAATTGTTCCCAGCATTAGGCTCTTCTCCAGGGAGTCCTTCCTTCTCATTAGGTGGCCAAAGTGTTTGAGTTTCATCTTCAGGATCTGGCCTTCTAAAGAGCAGTCAGGGTTGATCTCCTCTAGGACTGATCGGTTTGATTGCCTTGCGGTCCAAGGGACTCGCAGGAGTCTCCTCCAGCACCACAATTCAAAGGCCTCAATTCTTCAGAGCTCAGCCTTCCTTATGGTCCAACTTTCACAGCCATACATTGCAACTGGGAAAACCATGGCCTTGACTATACATACTTTTGTTGCCAAGTTTTGATGTCTCTGCTTTTTAGTATGCTGTCTAGACACAGAATCATAGAAACATAGAATAGTAGAGTTGGAAGGGACCAAGGCAGCCACTCGGTCCAACCCCCTGCTGTTGCAGGACACCAGTTTGCACAAACCCACTCAGATGACGGTGCAATTTCAACCTCAATGTCTCCAGTGTGGGAGAGCCCACCACCTCTCTAGGCAGCTGGTTCCACTGACATATTGCTCTGACAGTGAGGAAACTTTTCCTGCTATCTAGTCTGAATCTGGGTTGTCCCAACATGAGTTGATTATTCCATGTCCTACACACTGGTATCAACAAGAAATCTTGACCTTCTTCTTTGTGACAGCCTTTCATGTACTAATAGAGTGATACCATGTTCCCCTTGGTCTTCTCTTCTCGAGGCTGAACATGCCCAGTTCTCTCACAGAGCAGTGTTTCCAAACCCTGGATCATTTTCCTTGCCCTCCTCTGGACCCTTTCTAATTAAATTTTAGTACCCACAACTGGACATAGTATTCCTGATGACTAGTGAAGAGTATGGGGAACTACTATTGTTCATGATTTAGAAGTGGTCCTTCTATTAATGCCTCCCTAAATAGCATTTCCCCTGTTGGTGGCTGCATTACATTGTTGGCTCATATTCATCCTGCTGTCCACAATGACTCCAAGGCCTCTGAGTATGATGTTTCCATGTTCCCCATCAGCAGATGTGTAGAACCATGCTGTTCTGGTACTGGAAGTAAGACATGGACACCATGGTAGGGAGCCATCAAGAAGCTCATCTTCTATACATTTCCCTAATCACCTCTTAAATCCGTCTCTCCCAGCATCTATCGCTTTATCTAGTGGTAGGCCATTCTGTGAGATACAGTCCTTTTTTGACTGTACTGGTCCAAGAATACAAGCTTGACACTTCATGTTGAAATACCCCCCACACACACACACACATCTTCCATGCACATAAAAGCCTAACAGGGTGGGGAGAAGTTAGGCTAAAAACATATATTCCTGGCCCAACATATATACTTTCCACAAACAGGACACTGGGCTGGTTTGTGGTTAGAGAGGGTTTATGATGCATCAACCCATTAGCTTCACTGCACCAAGTCCTACATAACATTCAAAGTTTCTGCCTCTCAAGTTTCCTTTTGGCAATGACATGTTTTTTCCACAAACTGACACCCCCATATTCTGACTTAAATGGTTCAGTCCTGGGACGACTGTGCCGTGTGCTTTCTCTATCAATGTAGTTCACTCTGTGGCAGTTTTCCCCTCTCTGATACCCTCCAGATGCGTTCCACTGACTGTTTGATTGGTTGCTGGGAACTGTAGCATGTGGCTAAGTCGAAGCAAATGAGAAACAACACAAGTGAGGGATTTGCAATTAAAAGGAACAACGTATTTCAGTGTTGCAGCAATTTAATGGAACCAACCTGTCCATCTTTCTCTTCTCCTCATCTAAATCAAAAGCAGCTCCATTTCATAGGCAGATAAAGCATTACTTTAAAAAAAAAAGCCTCTTAATGTTCCTGTTGTTTGCCACGCAAATCAATAGTGATAAATCATTAAGAGCAGCATATCTGAAAGCCATCACACGCAGCTCCCTTCCTCTTTCCTGTCGTCTCCAGAAGAGCACTTTCAGAAGGACCTGAAACCAAACAATGAGCAAAGAGCCCTCCTTAATATCAGTGTCTTCCAATCATGTATTCACTTACTATGGATTTTCATCTCTGATTACAAACTTCGGGGCAGGGACCACTTACTTTAAGTGGTGAGAAAGTGAGAATTCTCCTCCTCCTCCTTCTTTCATAATCTTAGAACTCAGGGTGACCCAACGGAGTTGAGTAGCAGAAGAAAACAATGCCCTTCTAAGGGTGGAGATGGAACTGAATTCACACCTGGGGGTTAGGCTTTCACAAGTGTTTTAACAATTGTGTGTGCTGCTCTTTTCTGGTAGTCCTTGCAAGAGTGCTAGGCAGGGATGTCTCAAGAGAGGGTGCTCACAGGCACCTCTGCCCCAGTGATGGTGGCAGGTCCTCCTCACTGCCCTGTTGCGGCTCCTCTGCAACGCGCTACAGCAGAAGAGCAGCTGGTACAGCTCTCCAGAGCTCACCTGGCCCAAAGGATCTGCTGTCGGAAACTGTGTGAGCCATTCTGCATGAACACTGGTGAGAATGAGCAAAGGGGCTGCTCTGGGTGTTCACACTCGAGGACTGAGAATCTGAAAGAGACCGGGGGGAGGGGGATACGGGCCATGCTGAGACACTGAGATGGGAGAGGTGGAGAGGAGGGCAATCCAACTGGAGGATCGGCACACAGAGAGGAGACATGCTCACTTTCAGAAGGCCCCTCCCAAAGGCGTGCACAGGGTTGGCAAAACAGATTCTGACAAGCCGAGAAAATCCATTAGATTCCCACTCCGGGCCTCTGATTCCTTATACATCCCCAGCTACAAAATTGTTCCTATCACAAGCAGGGATACAGTGACACCTAGTGGCAGAAAACAAGCACTACTACATGGGATTACTGTTGTTTAATATAACAGAGGGTTCTCACTGTGGTTTGGGATTGATCAGAAAGACCTCTTCGTCATTTTGGCCCCATCCTTGGCTTGTTCAGGTGAGAGGCACTTGCTGCACATTTGAGTAGGCTTAAATTCAAATGAATTACTCAGCTGGGGACTTTTGGCAATTCAGAGACAGGAGTACCAACAGAGGTAGCAGCCTAGGCAAGTCACCTGTCCAAAAGACAGAGCACAAAACCAAGGTGGGGTCTGAGCACCCACATACTGAACAACTACGCCTTTGAGCCCACAGTATTCAGCATCAGCAGAAGCCTCTTTCAGCAGCAAGAATATTTGTGAACCAGAGAATGATGTGGAAGAGAGAGTGGGTGCCAAGAAAGTTGCCAGTGGGAACTCGAGTGTTAACCCACCCTGGATCTTACCTAATCCCCAGAGAAACAGCCCCATCCATCACAGGAACTATGAGGAATGGACAATTGGGTTATGGGTCCATGTGCTGAAGGTGGAATTGACATGGCCCTCATCCCTCCCTTCTCATGCCCAGCCTTCCACGCCAGCTAATTCTGACTCTGTCTCTGTCATCCACTTACACCTCCCCAACACCCAGAAAGTGATGTGATCAACATGCCATCAAGCTGTATCTGGCTTACGGTGACTCTGGAAATGAACACCCTCCAAGATGTCCTGTCTGGTCTTGAGATAATCTGGTCTTGAGGCTCACTGCACAGAGAGAAGGGAAGCTTCAAATCTTTTCCTGGGATCCTATGGTGTTTTCCTTTGCCTGGTGACTGATGCCCATGTTAGCGTTAATCAGCAGAAATGGGGAAAAGGGAACACATCACTGAAGCTCCCTCTATGCCTTTCTCCCTGTCGGAACTGCCAAGCAAACACGCTTGGTGTCCAGTTTGACCAGACTCTGATTTAGCTCTGGAGGAAGGTGCATGAAGATCTCTCCAAGCATGGCTGCTCCCTCCAGGCTGCTAAGCTGCTATTTGGTGGGTAGACCATGGCTGGACCAGGAAGGGGAAGAAGATGCACTGGGAAAGTCTCTTGCCTGCCACAGTCCTTTGCCTTCAACCCACCAAAGTGTGTGTTTGTGTGGGTCTGTGCATCTCGGGGGGGGGGGGGGGCGCCTTAAATCCCATGTGACCTGTGGGATGTGGATTGACCACCAACAAGATTGCAAGATGCCCACCAACTTAGGCTGATCTCACAAAAATGACTGAAGTTTTGTGCTAAAAGCATCCAGACACTTGACTGAAAATCAGTTGTCCCTCCTGTATAAAAAATTAAATATAATCTGGCTAATCAGCCATCTGTTCAAGACTGCTTTCTGCGGTGGGAAGCAACACAAATTTAAATAAAATAACAGCAACTCAGATTTGATCTAAACATCCTGAAGAAGCTTACAGAAGGGGTTTGTGTGTGCGGCGTGGGGGTGGGGGGCTGCTCCTGTCCTTTCTGCTGCATTTGGATACCATTCTGCGAGGCTTGGAAACAAAACGATCCTGACTCTACCGGAGCCGATGCACTCCATTACAAGGACCCCTGAAGAAATCGGCATAATGCAGCACTCTGCTGTTTTATTTGTGGCACTGCCAATGGTGTTCCACAGAGCAACACGTACGTACACAGGGCTTCCATAGAACTGCAGCAGGAAGACCAAGTTCCAGAGCTGACACTGGGGGTGGGGGGAAATGGAAGGATCCCCCAGGCTCAGCCTCAACCTCACTGTTCATGTGTTTGGCTGCCTTCCAGGACTTCAGCCCATTCAACCTTGCTATGGGCCCAAAGCCAATAAAGAGCTCTTGTTGCAGAGTCACTCAGGCCAGAAGTCAACCGAAATGGAATCCAACCATTTCTATGTGCTGGGGAACAACAGCATGAGCACAGCCCTCCTGGATCAGGCCAAAGGGCATCTAGTTCAGCATTCTGGCCAGCCAATTGCCCACGGGACCCTGCAGCCAGGACAGGAGAGCAAGAGCAGCCTAACGCCCAGGTTCTGTCCTACCTTGACCTTGTCGCAACCATGCTGTCTCGGCTTCTCCAGCAGGGGACATGTCTTTTGACTGCATCGGAGGAATGGGGGGCAGCAAGATCCCTTCCACTGGCTCTGCTGGGACCATGGGTAATTTGGCTCCTCTCCTCCTAGCCCTCTTTCCAGCTGCAGCCATTCCAGAATAATAAAATGACAGGTAAGTGAAAGATACTTCTGTGGGCTTATTTTCTTCTGCCCGTCCCATTCCCTTTCCTTCTCTATCATGTCATGCCATTCTTTTCCATTGTACACTGGCTTTAGCACACTGGGGCTGACAGTCTTCTGCTGACCGGGCAAAGGCAAGGCATGTCCTCCACTGTGCTGAGCGCAAACTGTGAGCTGATGGGCTACAACAGCCTTCCCCAGCCTTGTGCCTTCCAGGCACGTTTGGACTGCCATGTCCAGAATTTCCAGTCAATGGCCCTGCTGGATGGGAAATCTGGGAGTTGCGGCCCAAATGTCTCTGGAAACCACCAGGTTGGGGAAGGCTGGGCTACAGGGCAAGGTGCACAGCAACACCTGGCTCTGTACTGCAACAACTCTCCGCTTGTTCTCTGAACATCACCACCAGCCAGCAACTGCCACCTGCGACAGCTGCCTCATTCCACCAAATGGGAAAGCCAGCCCTGACTGGCAGAAATATGGCATCTAAAAATAGTAAATACAAGACAGGCAAAGAGATCGTTGGACTTGGCCCAGGGTGAAGCGAGTCCAGATCCCCACTCAGACGCACAGCTCAGGGGCTGATCTTGGGCTGCCTGGAGATACTAGAAAGGGAGAGAAATCAAAGCAAGCATATTTGAACATCCCTAGCCAGAAAGTCACCCTCTTCAGCCCTAACCTTGGGAGAGGAGTGGCGATCCTGATGGCAGCTGATTTGGAGTTGACCAGCAGGGTCAAAATGTTGCCCCAGCGGCATGATTGAAGATAAGCTTCCCAGGTGCGGGTTGCCTGAGTCAGCAAGCTCCCCATTCACACGAACAACCGCAAGCGTCCCAAAGCCGCATCCAGACAGGGAAAGCAGCCGGTGGCGCAGCTGCATAACTGCAGCCCCTGGGTTGGATAGAGAGGGGCGTTTTGGGGGATGAGGTTTACACAATGAACATTCTCTCTTCTCTTCCCAGCCCACACTCCACAACTGTTTCTACACTCCTTGTAAGTTAGAACAGCAACAGCACCAGACTGTGTGGCGCCTGCCTCTATCATAAGAAGGGTGAGCAGTCTGGCCTCACAGGTAGCCAACCCCTGAACGAGAGCCTGGACTCCCAAGAGTTTATGGGGGAGGGCAAGAAGAATATGAAGGCCCCAACAAAAAGCCCCAATTTTAGATGGGGCTGGCTGATCCACATTCACTTTCATTTGTTTTGATTAGATACCAATCCATCAGAAAGCTACCTTTTTACAGGTGTTAGATTTACAGATAACAGATCTGTAAGGGCAAGAAACATCGAATTATCCAATCAGTTATACAAAACTGAGCATTTGCTATGTAATCTTTTGTCATTTCATTTTTATACCACCAAATAGCAGAGGCTCTCTGGTTAGTTAACAAAAGTTGACGTATTCTGACCCTTCATTTTGATCCCCAAGAGTAAAGTTCTTTTCTTGTGTTTTGGGGGGGGTTAGGGTTAGAATTTTACCCTTTTTTGCAGTGGGTACAATACCTGGTGTTCTGATCCCTTGCTGATCTCTGGGTGCCATCGGGAGGGGGCTCTGGGCTGCAGGGACCCCAGACCTCGGCCCCAAAGTCCAGCCCCAGCCTGAGCCACACCACTGGAAGCCATGCAAGCCGCGCTGGATAGCCGGAAGGCATTCCCTAAGCCACGGCCCCCTACTTCCTGGCAGGCACTGTCAGCAGTGTCTGTGCGCCTGTAGAGCCTGCTCGATATAAACCAGTCTTCCTCATGGGAAAGATGGGAGTTGAAGTCCTGCCCATCTAGAAGGCCAGCACAGGCCGTCCTACACACACAGGCACAAGTGGAGGCGGCAAGGGGCTGTTCCCCTATAAAGAGAAAAGGTCCTATGTAAAAGGCTCCCGGGTCTGTTCCACTTGGCGACAGCGAACAGACTCGCCTCCAACCACAGACACACGCCTCACTGTGTGGCCAGTTGTTCCTGAAAAGAAATGGGCACGAGCAGGGAGAAGTAAATATTTAAAGCCCTATAAAAAGCTTTCCCATATGCTGTTTAGGGATCAAACATATAGGAACGGTATTTTTCCATTCTACAGTAAAGCGCCCCTGCGACAAACAGAGCCTGTGCTTCTTGAGCACAAGAAACTGCCTTGGGCCAGTCTGTGCTGCTTGTCCGCACCTAGCCAGAATTCTCTGGGATTCTGACCAGTAGCAGCTCTCCTGGGCCTCCAGCAGAGGAGTTCCTGGCACCCTCGCCTGGATCACGTTCACTAGAGATGCCACAGACTGCGCCTGGGACACAACACTGAGGATGGGACACATGATCCTTTACATTCATTCAAGATCCTTTTCTTCCCGTCCCTCCTGCTCCCCTCACCAACAATGGAGGGGCTCTAGTTCTCCCTCAGGCCCCATCCCTGGTGGACATCGGAAACTCCTTGGGTCACCTCTCACCAACCAGGTGCCCTCTAGGAGGGAAATGTGTGTACTGCTCAATCAAATAATATGACAAATACTATTATTATTTGAAAATATGCACATAACATTAAAGCAACAAACCAATGACAGCATGAGATACATTGCAGGTATGTCCTACGATTTTTCCAAGATGGCCTACAGAGTCCTCCTCCGTTCCGATCCATCCTCACAGCATCTCCAGTCTCTGACTCCTCTCCTGTCTTCCATGATTTCTCAAAGATGACAGGCAGTGGTTCCAAAGGTTCTTATTGTTTATTAGGATATTTTTAATCCATCCATTACAGTTCATCTCTGGACAGCTTACAGTATAAAACACCTAATAAATACATCAATCAACAACAAAATAGCACACGACTGAGGATGGCAATAAAACCATAATTAAAATATTTAAACTTCAAAATATCAGGTAAATAAAAAGGTCTTGACCTGGCACTGAAAAGCATGCAAGTTCTTCCACCAACTCCTTTATGACTCTAGGGCAGAGGTCATCAGGCCCTGGAGATCTGAACTCATTCGGCCCTATTAGAAGATCCTTGACCATTTCCCTATCAATCTCAAGCTGCCACCTGCTCCTTCAGCTTCTACATCCCTTTCTTCAGCAAGGTCTCATAGATCTTTAGGGAGAAGACTGAGCCCAAGTAGAAATCAAGCACTTCTGCCTTTTCTCTGTCATCTGTCATCATTTTGCCATCCACACCGAGTAGCTGAACCCCCATTTCTTTCCTGTGTCTTTTACTTTGGACATTTCTGAGGAAGGCTTTCATGTTGCTTTTGGCATCCCTCACTAGCTTCAGTTCATTCTTAGCCTTAGCCTTCCTGATGCCATCCCTCCAATTCCAGGCCACCTGCCTGTATCCTCTGTTTGTAGCCTGGCCTCCCTCCCTCTTCCTAGGCATGCCCCTTTTCATTTTCAGATATATCTAGGCTTTTTCTGAAGCCACAAAACTTCTGCTGTCTTCTACCCCCTTTTCTTGTTGAAACTAATTGTGCCTTTACAATTTCCTTTTCTAAAAATTCCCACTCATCTTGGACTCCTTTACTCATTAGAGTCACTCACCATGGGACTTGACTTTGTGGTTACAGAAATCATGCCGCTATGCACGACAGCTTTCTTGACTCTCCAGCGGGCACAGGCAGCCGCAATGTGAAAGGGGTGCATGGCACTTTGGGAGAGGAGGGTTAAACCTCCCTTTCCCATTTTTTTCCAAATTCCACTTTTTATTTTTTTAAGAAATGAACGTTTTTTTCCCCTACAAAAAGAAACATTTCCATTGCCATGTGGAATTTGGGGCAAAAGCAGACGGTGTGCAGGTTTAACCTTCCGCCTCTTCAAGTATTCCTGTGCCGATCCAAACTGAGCACACGGACACACACTCAAGAATAAAGGAACCTTTTGTGACCAACTGCAAGCAGGACGGTGAGCAGTTGAGCCCTGCCTGGGAAGTTGGCTTGCTGCAAAGCCAAGTCCTGTTCCAGCACCAACTTTAGTCAGGCTCCAGGGAGTGGTTTTGTGCTTTGGAACTCCGATCCCAGCTCTGCTTTCTAATTAGGTTCTTGGGCAAATTCCTGGAAGGAGTAGGGTCCATGCTGATCGCCTTTTCCAACAATGTTGCAATGTAACATACAAAATTAAAACTATCCACAGTTGCAGCTTAAATTCTTCGCCCTATATGTGGGCAGTGAAACTGGGGAAGCTGCATATTCTGGGAACTAGGAGGGGGGAAATGAAATCTGTCAACAGTTCAGGAGAAACTTGAAAAAGAAAGATTGTCAAGAAATTATTTCCCTTCCTTCAAGGCACCATATGGACTAGAGGCTGCTGCTTCACAACCTCTAGATGCTGAGACTAAAGAGGCATGAAAATTCCATTGGGGGGATTAATGCTTGATGGATTCTTTCCAGTTTGGCCTTGAAGATTTAGTTCCATTTCTCCCCACTGGCATCAGCTTGATCAGTAGTGAGTTGAGTCAATATATTTACACCAGGATTTTTTTTTTACCTGGTGCAACTTGTGCAATTGGGGGAATTTGAAATGTGTGCCAAGGTAATTTTTACTGTAAAAGGGCACCCACCACAAGCCCTTCTGCCCATTATGTAGCCCACCTCTTATCAGTTTCATCCTTCAAATTCCACCCTTATCAAAGAACTTCTCAATTCCCACCTCTCTTAGCCCAGAGTGAAGGATAACACACTTTTCAAATCCATTCATTTTTGCAGCATCATTGCAAGATCAGAAATATTCATGCCACTACCAAAGATTGTGTTTGGGCTTGTGGCTGGATCAAGAAGGTGTGACTTGGGTGAACACTGGTTAAAAATTGCTCTGAAACTAATTTCTCATATACCTGTAAGTGCAACCCCCTACAGGGCATACGTTGGGTTCACTCCGAGAAAGAGCACCTATATATGCTTTGCCACAAAGGTTGTGTCTTGGGTATCCAGGGAACAAATCTGGCCCTCTTACACCTTTATCTTGCCTTCCAGGATTCCCCGAATTGCATGGTCATGCCCCTTCACTATCCCCCATCCCCTCTTCTCCAATGCTTGATGGATTGTCCACTTTCGTGTTGCTTTCCCCCATTCGAAATGGCTTAAATGCCTCTCTTAAGGTTTCATTACTGGCAATTAAGCCATTAAGCTAAAGTATCCTTGTAGTTTTCTGCCTCACCCCTTTTGCCTTCATCCCTCTCTCCTTTCCCTTTAGCTCCCACCTACCACTGCAATGCAGCCCTCCAAAAGCCTCCCCAAAACTGAATTCAGTCTCATGTAAGAGCAGGATCAGAGTGGAGTTTCTAAAGTTGATTTTAACTGACAGACAAGCTCATGTGGTTCTGCAAGACTTTTAAAGATTCTCAAAGCCCGAAGGCTGGCAGTTTAAACTGAGCCCAGAAACAAACTGGGAGTCAATGCAGAGCAAACAGAATCCAAAGTATCAGAGGTTTGGAATATCATATATTTCCTATAGTAGCTAACATAAAAGTAATATTCAAATCTGAAAACAAAATGTCCCAACTTTTGCTTTATGCAACTGCTCTGGCATACATCAGGAACTGGGACTAGTTGCAAAGCTCCTTCTGGGACTAGCTGCAAAGCTCCTTCTGAGTTTCAAAACTGAAACAAGGAAATCCCACTTGTTCGAGCTCAACAGATTTCCTGCCCGGTTCTGACCCCATTACCCAAAGCAGGCTGAGCTGGGGTTTTATTTGCTGACTCTCATTTCTAAGATGGACAGTGATTTACATGTAACTTTTTAACCACTAACAATATCTGCACAATTAAGCACCCAAAAACATGCAGTTCTAGGCTGTTTTGCACAAAAGCACCTGATTCATTCAAATTGACTCATCCTACACAAACCATGCTTGATGAATGTGGGTTTGGGGTATTTATCTGCCCAAATTTCATTAGCAGTTAAAAGTTTACAAACTGTGGCCAGCCTCACAGATGAAAGTCCATGCGCTGGCTCAACCTGTGCCGCATTAAGTTAAAACCAGTCATGGGCCTACAATCAGCATCCAGGGTAGGAAGGGCTGCATTGTGAAAATTCATTGGGATTTCACACCTAGTTGGAGTCCTTACACATCTCTAAAATGTCTTATAAAGCCCAGCACACTGCAGGGCCAGGTTAGCTGAAGCATCGACTTCCCATACAAACCCATTCAGTTACTGAGACCTTCAATGCTTCCACTGCCCATCTTTATGGGTCCTTGTGTAGTTTTCAGACACTGTTCCTTACTGCTTACAATGTTGTTGCTAGAATCATGGCCCTTAATGCTTTCAGCCACACTGGAAGCCTTTTAGAGAAGGGAAGATCACCACTTCCTTCTCCTCCTTACCATTCAGACTCAAACAGAGACAACGGAAACAATGCAAATATGGTCTGGGAGTAAATGCTAAGCCGGGAAGGGGTCGACCTCCATGGCTGGGGACGATGAAAGCTGTAGTCAAAGGCATCTGGAGGACATCTGAGTTGGGATATGCCGAGGTCTCGTTAAGCATTTCTGCTCATGCTCTTCACTTCACTGGGGTTGCTATTTCTGATGCCTTTTTGCATGCCTGAATGCAAGTGCAGTCTCAGCTTTAGGTAGGCAACTAGTGAGACAGGCCGCTGTCAATTACACCAGGAATGGCGCAAGGGGCTGCGTGCTCTCTTTTCGGAGGACAGCTCTGTGAAGGGCTGCCCAGTTCAAGTCCCTTTTAAGGAACCATCCAAAGAAGAGCTAGGCCTCGAAGCCCCCCATCCACAGCACCTGGGCAGCAGACTAAGCAAGCCCATGAGGTCAGCTGGCTGCAGTCTCCACACTATTTCAACCGGAATACATATTTCTGGATTTGCATGTAGACATATAAATTAGCATATGGCAAGTCTATGCAAATTGGCATCTTCCTTCTTTCCGGTTTATAAGCACAGTCTCCTCATCAAAGGAAAAGGGGCAACCCCAGTCAAACTCAGAGACAAAAAATAACCCCTGGTCTTGCCCCTCAACTCTTGCCAGCTCCAGTGAACACACTGACTGGATTTACACAACATGGTATGTGAACGGTGGAGTGACATGTTGTTTGAACCCAGACAGAATGGCTCACCTTCTGTTGGGTTTTGACAGCAGGAGAAGCTGTGCCCAGCTGATATGCCCTGATGGCTTGTTGCGTTGTGTGAACTCGTCTCTCCCTCCTTCCTTTCCCTGCACTTCATCCACAAAGGATCTCCAAATGTATACACAATATTGAAAAGCAGATAAACAAGTCCAAAAACAAATACACAAAAACCATACAATTATACACTGAAAGACCAATTATAACAACAACCATTCTTCAGTCTATAAGCCAAATGAGAGCAAAGCAGTCTAAAAGAATTCAGTCTAAACATAAACCCAATTTCTAATGTCAATATGCTTGTCATCTTAATCCAGTTATGCAAAGAAAACATAGGTGTTGCCAAACATGTCCCTTGGGAGGGTATTGCCTATTGCAGGGCCACCACAAAGGAGGACTTTCCCCCTTGTAAAAGCATCAGGTATGTCTCCTCCTCCTCAAGATATTCAGGAAAAGGCCTCTCTTGAAGTGGTTGGTGTAGGAACAGAATCATGTGGGAGGAGATGGCATTTCCCTTCAGTCCCATCTTCTTCTTTGCCCCAACAAACTGGGAAGCAGTTGCAACAAACCTCAGGAAGAGCAGCTCCGGCGTGGCCCCCGATTTGCCTAGTGTGTTGTTACTCAATGAATACAAGCTGGAGGTTGTCCCTCTTCTCCTTGCCGTCACCACTACAGCTCCCACTGTTTCGCAGGTCAAGTGAAGGAACGTGGGAGTTCTGATTTGGGAGGCGAGCTGCTGGGAAGTGTTTTTATGAATGGCAAGATTGTGTGTGCGTGTGGGGTGGGGGGGATTTCCTAGTGCTCATATTGGTTCTGAGGCCTGGGGTGGGAGACCCCACATGCCTGGCCCACCAGAAAGCCAGGCTGCCAACTAGAAAGTGGAATGGGAACAAAGAGCTGATCTACAGATTCTCCCGAATAAAGCGGAACAACATGGCAGAGTTCAGAGACAGGGGAATGGAGTGGATCACTTTATACAGACAACCAGTGGTCCCCGGGTGACTTTGGGCCAGTCGCTGACTCTCAGCTGAAGCTACCTCACAGGGTTGTTGTGAGGATAAGATGGAGAGCAGGAGGATTACGCAAGCCACCTTGAGTTCCTTGAAGGCAAAAAGGTGGAATATAAATTAAATAAATATACCATAGGCAGAAGATGGCTCCCAGCATGAATGCCATCATAAGTGGGAACAGGATGGGCTAGAACATTCCCCCTGTTGTGCTTGTTGATTGGTCTCCTGGAAAGCATTCCTGCCACCTGCTGCCTAATGTACCCAAACCTGCATCTCTCCACCTGCAGTCTGAAATGGCATTTAGTTTACCACCGTGGGAGCTGCCTCCCTCATTCTAGGGACGGGTGAACATGTCATTTCTGTTCAGTTTTGAAAAGCATTTACCAAAGTTCACAAATGTCATCATATTTAGCAGAGAAAGAACTTTAGATGTGAAGTTCTTTGTCTCAAACCCAAACAACAAAAGGAAAACAAACTGAACAGATTCGTCTAACCAGGACCAGAGCTTCTGGGAATTTAGTTCTTAAAAGTCCAAATATGAATCTCTCTGTATTTAACTACGTTAGTGCTAGGTTAGAATTTCTTTTATGAACTGAAAATCTTGCATTGGTACAAAGCACACTGGGATGTTGGTGACAAACGCCAAGGCAGGAAGCATAAGTGAGCTGCATTTCCAATTTTTATGCATATTATGTACATCCAAAATAGAGACACGTTCATGTGCCCCGTGAGAAGCAAGCACCATGCCAGCATTGGGAGCACTCACCGGAGAAAGACAGATGAATCCCCGAATTTGAACATTCATAATATGCGACAACACAGGAAGACTTACTCATGCTTTCTATATTCACACATGCCATTGACATCCCAAGTGTGAGGTGTTGTGCGTATTTGACATTTCTTCAGTACTCTTCTTAAAGCCTCCCCAAAGTGTATTTGAACCAGTTGTCATCCAACTTCCAAGGGGTGGAAGCCATACAGGAAGCTTCAGAGCACAGTGGGAAATGTTATGTACAAGAACTTGCTCTGATCCCTGCCCGACGTCTCATGAGGATACCGGTGTTTTAAGGATGTCACACTCTGGCCTGGAGCCTTGAAGTTTTGCCTTTTTGACCTCCAGGAGGGCCAGGTTGTTCAGCAGGGCGTTTGGGGGAAGTCTAGGGTCATGAGTTTGCTTAACAAAGTCCAGACTCCAGGAGGAGCACTTGGACTTGAGGTACTGTCCCCCTGTTCTACATGAAAAGCTTCATACATTTGGACCACCCCTTTCCAATTTGGTGCCCTCCAGACGTTTTGGGCTCATCTCTTAGTATTCCTGAGCACAGCCCATGCCGGGTGCAGCTGATGAGAAGCAAACACTGAAACACCTGGGCGGGGGCGGCACAAGGTTGGGAAAGTTGCTTTAGAATTTCCTGGTAGGAAACTGCCTTTTTCAGCAAGCTTGCTTAGAAGAAGTCCCCAGTGAACAGAAGTGGGACTTGATTCCAAGTGAACTTGCTTAGGATCTGACAACAGGCTGTCTTTAGAAGTTTTATATAGCTCCAGGAAAAAAATAATCTACTTAATAATATGCATTTTAAAACTTAATCTACATTTGTCGTCACCACAGATTTCTACAAGAGTCTTTATACTGGCTGTTTTTCACTGCACGGAGGGACAAAAAATAGCAATATCTGAAAAGTGCTAAAATTGTACTTCCTTTTCCTCCCATGCCTATCAGCATAACAATGATTTTGTGGGACTGGCATTCATTCTGTCCAATCAGTTGTCAACAGTGACTGACAAGAGTTCTGGAGGATGTGGCATCAGGACATGCAAATTGGGTGTTTAAAAATATACACCTTCCTCAAGTTAAATATTTATCACATCTGCAGTTTGCACAAGTTGCAATGCAAATCGTAGGATTATTACCATCCGTGGTCTGCAGAATATTTTGGAACCTGCTCAAAACCAGCTGAGATTTGGTGAGTTGCAGAAAGACTATATGGTCCATCATGACTGCAGAGTAGCAAGGCGGTGCCCTCTAGATGTGTTGGACTACAGCTCATATCATCCCCAGCCAGGATATGGGAGGGTGTC
This sequence comes from Varanus komodoensis, assembly GCF_004798865.1. Lineage (NCBI taxonomy): Eukaryota > Metazoa > Chordata > Lepidosauria > Squamata > Varanidae > Varanus > Varanus komodoensis. The sequence goes on from NW_025335759.1 coordinate 3,021,381, forward strand.
ACATTTGGGGAGGGTGATCATGCTCAGCATCCAACTGTGTGGTATGCGAGGTTGGGAATTTGGTCCTTCTTCAGCACGAGGACCAACTTCAGTTGTGCAGGATCACAAGGCCTCAGCTGCCAAACATCGGTGGGTTGTATGCATGGGGAGCTGCCGTCCAGCAAAAGCACTGCCTCTCTCAGGAGCTCCTAACTATCCTGTAAGGAAGTCTTTCTACTCCAAGCTGCCCAGCTGAAGCAAAAAGGCCTTGTGCACCTACTTAGAAGTGCATCATTCTGATTTTGACTGTGTCAGCTCTGTTTTCTCCTCTTGGTACTTTTTACTGCTGATGCACAAACAGGAGCTGAGAAACAAATGAAAACCAGAAGGACAAGGATTTATGCTGGGACTTGGCATCAACTGGAGAGAAAGATGTGTAGCCCCTTTCTGCTCTGAGCGCTGTGCCAGGTGCAGATCAGACTGTGAGGGTGCTCAAGGAACAGGATGATGTCCAAAGGAGCTTAATTCTTCCCCAACTTCCCAGGCAAGGCTTCCTTTCACTTGCTGCTTACTAAAACCACCCATATGACTAATACCCAAAGCTTGCCCAGTGGTGCCATCAGGGATTAGCTCCACAGCCACATTCAGCAGAAGGACCCCTAAATGCAGCAGGGCTGCTTACTGCATTTTGAAGCGAAATCCGGCCTCTTCTCACCTAAAAGGGTGGCCAGGAGCCTAAAACCGTTAAATATCCAGACTCTAAAACTGCCTAACTGTGGAATCAACTCACTTGGGAAAGCAGGCCAACTCAGTTTCACATCTTTACAAAGATGGACACCAAGGCTCAATCTGCTCGGGCCACTCAGTTGGATTCCCCTTTCCATGGTTTGGGGGATGCGACTGTCGTCGCTGTGTGGTTTTAATTCAGCTATCTCCTAGGCTGCAATTGAGAAAGAAAGAGTAGCAAGAAAATGCTTTCAACTCTAGTCCTTGCTGTTCTCTGTCCACCCAAAATTAACACACAGTTGCATAGTGAGTAGTTGCTTTTCTACCCACAGGGAAAAAGATGCCATATATTTCCACTCAGTTTGGGAATGCACCTTTTCTGAGAGGGCAAAAATGGCAGGAAACCAACGCAGTAAACAGTATCTTTTCCAGAGAACTCTCAGCCCTCTTTCTCTCTCATATTTTCTGTGTGTGTGTCATTCATCCTTTTTTGTTTGTTTAGTTCAAGTGTAAAAACAACAATAAAAGAACTTGTATTCTAAAATACTGTCTATAATAAATTCAACCCATCCAACTTTTCTTTTTTCTTTTCTTTTTCTTTTTGGTAAAACCGTGGTGGGCTCCCTTATACATCTTTCCACCTACCCAGAATCTGTACCCCACCAACTCAGGCTGCCCAAGAGACCCTTCACTAAACCAAGAGATAAGAAAGAAAGAGGTGTTTTCTGAGGTTCTTTGTTATCTGACCCCAGTAAGCAAAAGTTCCACACCTTCTCAATCACCACAGACATCAAGAAAGCTCTTTCAAACATCATCAGACCTACTCACACGTTCCCTTTGCACACAGCTCACTTTCCATTTGACTACGGTGGTCAAAAAGTCACAAGGTGTATTGACCTATATCTAACCCCATTTTATGGATTCATTGTATTTATGTTCTGCATTTTTTATTCGGAAAAAGCTAAGCTGGCTGACTTAATTCTCCTTCTCCACCCCATTGCATCCTCACAACAAACCTGCAGAGTGGGTCAGTGTCTTGCCCAGGTCACCCAGTCGAGCTTCATGACTGAATAGGAACTAGAACCTGGGTCTCCCAAGTCCCAGTCCAGCAGTCTTAACCACTATACCGTACTGGCTGCAAGTTCATAATTACATGCATGGAACTCTGGGTTTGCTTTAGTTTGAGGACTGTGCACAGGAGGGCCAAAACCTCTCTCCAGAAAAGCACGACCACTCACTCAACATGCCCAAAGTTTGCTTACTTGTGCGTTTATATTTCCATCCCACCATTTTTCATACAAGGCAGCCAAGACTGCCGACATAATCCTCATCTCCATTTTATCCTTCATCCAGCCTTCCAGGATGTTAGGGTGAGAGAGTTAGAGAATGGTCCAGACACACCCAGTAGAGTTCACAGCCAAGTGAGCACTAGAACATGGATCTCCCCAGTCCTAGTTCACACAGACTCTCTATCATCACCACCACCACCACCACCACCACATTGCAGTTATATCCTGCCTTTTTTCCTCTTTTGAGGAACTCAAAGCAGTTTACATATCCTAACAACAACCCTGCGGGGTAGATTGGGTTAAGAGTCTAACACTGGTCCAACGTCACCCACTGAGCTTCACGGCTTAGTGGGGACTAGAAAGAAACCAGATCTCCTGGATTCCCAGTCCAACACTCTAACCACCACTCCACACTGGTTCCCAGTTATGCTCCACCGACTCTTGGTGCTCACGACCACTTCTGCGGCAATTGTCTGCAGACTTCCCATCTTGCTCGCAGCTCTGCACACAGTCACCACCAAGAGATTTTGCTGCCCAAGGGGCAAGAACAAAATAGTGCCCACTGAAAGGTCCAGATATTTTTTCCTTTACAGTCGCTATATAAGTTCAAGGAAGGTCAAATGAAGCCAGTTCGCAATCAAACGCAATCAAACGACTTTGTTCCCTATCCCTTTTGAAGGATGCTTTTCCATCATTAGGATGGAAGAGAAACGTGTTTAGTCTGCATTTTAATGCACTTAACCAATGTAGTTTCAAACCAACATGGGAAACTGTCACTCCTGCAAAATCTACATTTTTCCAAATCTTGCAGTGGAGTTTTCCCATTAAAAATAGCATACAAAATGTGCCTATAAGCAAATATAATGCTCAAACATGCATTGTACTAGGAAAATTGCTCCCAAAAGAGCTTATTAGGCAGAATTGCATACAACAAATGCATGTATCTGGGAAGGTATCTACAAAAATGTGTAACCAGTCTTACGTTAACCTAAAAGCAAAAAAAATCTCGGTTTTCAGGGCAAACCAAATATAAAATTGGAAAACAATCCTTCCGGTTGAAGAGTCAAATATAAGTCTAGAAAAATGAGAAACCAAGAACAACTGAAGTTTGCCCATTCACTACTGTTAACAATTGAAATGCTAGTTCCGAATTTTCACAACCCCGTGTTCCAAACTGTTCCGTCTGTTCTGACAGTAGCAACAGTCTCAGCCAGATTCTGTGCTGTAGCTTGATGCGCATCAGAACAAGAAGGGAGCCTTACAGTTGTCTGAACATTCAAAGAAATGAGCTAGCTCAACCATGCCACTAACACTTGATTTGGATCCTGCTTCTTCTCCTTCATTGTATATAGAAGTGTTTTTGTTCCAGGAGGGGAAGGGGAGTTAATGAGTACATGGGTCCTGCACTCTTCCATACACAGAATAACCCTCTGGAGCAGGCCAAAGGTCCAGCCGGTCACACATCCTGCATTCTATAGGCAAAGCCAGATGCTTTCAGGAAGCCCCCAAGCAGGGCAGAATTGTTAACAGCCAGTCCTGTCCTCAGGCCCTGCAACCGGCCAATCCTGGCGCCAGGTTCTTTTCGAGGGAGGGGACTGGGGCAAGGTGCAGCCGGTGACCCCTTCCCTGGATTGGTCCAGCTCCTGCCACACATCTATTCACCTGCCCAACCTGTGCAGTGGCCCAGAGAGCATCCAGCTTTATTCCTGCTCTCTTATCGCTGCCGGCATACGCAGCACACGCAAATTGGCAGTGGCAGCAAGCAGCCCAGTAGGGCCAGGGGGCTTCACGGGGGTGACAGCAAGCCCCTTGCTGTGGGGGAGGTCCTGGCAATCTCCCACAAGGCCTGCTCCCGGTGCTGACCCTGGCGAGAGCAGCCACTGAGAGACCGACATTCTTCCAACAACTCCTCTTGAAAAGTTACTACGTGCAGCAGGAAGCAATACTTGCTCTAAGCTGCCCAGATTATAACGTGCCTCTTTTCTTCAGATGATCCCTGAGCTCTGAGTATTCCAAGGAAGAAAAGGGATTGTTTATTTTCCTCCCTGCCCACTTTCTCCACTCCATGCATCAGTTGTGTGTGTGCTCCTGGCGCCCTGGGTTGCTCATGACATGGGAAGGCATGATCCAGGAAGGGGTGAGACGTTCACGGAATTGCAGCATGCCTTTCAAACAGAGATCCCATTCTCCCATTCCTTCCTCCCCACAAGAGCTACATTGCGGGGGCAAACACTCTACAACTAAACGGGACTTTTTTTTTCTTGGTGAGATTGCGCAAGAAGCTCAGCAGAGACAAGGGGGGGAAAGCAAAAAGAGAAAGAAAACAGTGTCCGATGAGCAACAACAGGTCTCTCCTACATCCGGCTTAAGGGGATTCTAAGTTCCAATAATAGAAGAGAGAACAAGACAGGCATGAGGCAGCATATAAGCAAGCAGCTGGACGTGTTCTGCATTTCTAGCTTTCAGCAGTGGAAATCTTAATTTCACAAGAAAGGAACATTCACAGCTTCCTCTTGGCCATGTGGTGTCCGTCAGCAGTTCAGGGTTCACCCAGCAAATCAGTGCACGCAAGCTAACATTTCTCCTAGGTGAAGAGATTCCAGCTATGGTCAATGCTCAAGAATGGGAAAGAGTGTGTGTGTGCAGAATACACAACCCTCTTCCATTCTTATCAGCTCAGACATAAAGCTCCACACATTTATTCCCCTGTCTGGAACATACTTGTCAAAAGATCCCAATTTTGGCAGCATTACTGGTGATATTAATTTCCACTAAGAGGGATTAAGCTGCTTAAATAATTACAGCTCATTTACTAAGACTTAGTGCATTTTGTTTTAAAACAAAACAAAACAACAACAACCCACATCCTATTGCTGGTTTCTCGGCCTTTACATGCAACATGTCACCAACATCCTAGCCTTAGATGCATTTATTTGCAATTACCAACTCATTGATTTTAACAGAGCTCATTTCTAAGGAAGCATGCTTTCGATCATGGTCTAAAAATAGTTTTTTAAACACACACAAGTTGGAACTAAATGAGGACCCGATGGAGTAAATTGCCTCTCCCACTCTTGGCTTGGGAAGTGGAACAAACCTCAACTCTGTGCAATGTTCGACAATGACAACAGCTACGCCATCACTACACAAACAACATCCTGGACTGCTTGCACACAGCATAACAACTTTTCCACATCGTCTGAATTTCTTCTGCTTCTCCATCTGGATGTTCCCCCTCTACCCATGCATCTTTTAAAGCCAACGAAGACACTGCCCATCTCCAGGACTTGTGGCAGCACATTCCATAAATGAATTATGTTGTAAATGAAACAGTACTTTGTTTAGTCCACCCGGAAATGACTGCCAATCAACTTCTACTATTACGAGAGAAAGGAATCCCACTGACCCCCATAATAAAAATCGTGTAATATTAGACTTGAAAAAGAGTCTGGAGATCATCTAGCCCAAACTTTTGCTCAACTCAGGAACCTTTTGCACGCCACCTCCCTGAGGTTTAGCCCTCCAGGTTCTGCTCTTCAGTGCTATTTCAAACAAAGGAGAACCCCTCACCTCCCAAGGCACAGTCAATTCCATTGCAAAGCAGTCCTTACCACTACCACGTTTCTCCTAAACATTTAGCCCAAATCTGCTCCCTTGCAGGACTTCTTATCCACCTTCTCCACTCCACAGCCGATGTTATGTGTGATCCATGCCACGTCCCAAAACCTTAGAGTTAGAATAGTAAGAGTAGTTCGGAAACATTTTTAAGCACTTTCTGCTGCGGCCCACCTGCTTCTATCATCCTGTCCTGATCAGACGAAACTGACTTTTCCTGATACACAATTTCACACAGAACTGTGTTTTGGTTTTTGCTTTTTTAAACAGAAAAGCAGTTTTAAAAACACACACATGAAGAACACTCCCTGTACCCACCCTTCCCTTCTGACCATCCCAAAGCATTCTGAAAACAACCCCAAAGCAAGGCTGAGCACAGAAGCACAAGGCGAGCAGGCTGAGATGCGATGGACGCTTCCCTTCCCTGGAAGCGAGACCCGCTGAACGCAGCATGCACAGCCCCGCATCCTCGGCCCCAAGCAACTCGGTGGCTCTTACTTTGGAGCAAGCTTGCATAAACCACGTTGCCAAGCTGCCCCTCCGCAGCTTTCGCGTGCATACACAACATCCAAATATCCCATCCCGGGCGCTAAACTGCCGCTCCCCACCCCAACCGCCCTTCCATAAACCCGGCCAAAAGAAATCCTGCTCCAGGATTCCTGACACCTCCGCCCCCCCCTCCCCCGCGCGCGCTTTTTTCCGCGGGGAGGGCGAGTGGCAGGGCTGCAGCACACAATTAACGCCACACTCGCAATTAGCCCTCGAGCCGGGTTTTGTGTGGCTGTTTTCTCGCTCCGCTTTCTAGTCTTGGCTCTTGGCCCTTTGCCTGGCGTCGGCTCAAGGGAAACAAGCCCTCAGTTAATAATTACACGATGCGGGACTTCTGCAGCCAGCGAGAGAGAGAGAGAGAGAAAGAGAGAGAGAGATAGTGTGTGTGTGTGCGTGTGTGTCCGTCCCGGTGGCGCATTTCAGCCCAGTGACCTCATCAGAGCAGAGTGAGACAGGCCGGCGTGTTACCACGGCCCCCTCTGCGCGCACGTCGGGGCTGCCCTTCTCTCTCTCGCCCAGCTGACCACAGCTGACGCCAGGAAAGCGCAGCCCGGGGCTCGCCGCCGCCGCCGCGCGGCTCCAGGGAGCGCGGGGCGCTGCCGGGTCCCTTACCGAGGCTCCGCGCCACCACATGGTCCCCTCGCCTCCCCGCGCGGCCGTCTCTTCCCGCGACGTCGGTCCGCCTGGAAAGAAAGAGGAACCCTGAGACGCCCGCGGGGGGGATGTTTCTCTGCCGAGCGGCGGCGCACGGGGGGGGGGGGGAGGTTATTTTAAAGCTCCTTATTTGGGCAGTGATGTCAAGGGAAGTCGGGCAGGCGGCACCGCCCACTTTCTCTCCCAGCCGCCCTCTCTGGTTTTCGTTTCTCCGCCGCCGCCGCCGCCCCCCGCTCCCATGCACGGCACGGTGTCCCCCGTGGTCCGGCAGCTGGCGGGGCTCTCGACAGACAAGGGACGCCTTCAGCCCTCCGAGCACGGAGCAAGCCGTCTCCCCTTGGCGATCCGCCGCCCGCTTGCGCACACACAGACACACGCGCGCTGCCTCTCTCACGAGCGCGCACTCTGCCACTTCCACACGCACAGCTTTCGCAGCGCTCCCGCTCCCGCGCACTGCGCTTCTGTGCCCGGCGCGTGATCGCCCCAGAGCGCAGGGCTGCGGCGGCCGCCAAAAGCCAACCAAGGGGCGCCTCCTGCAGGGGCCACGCAAAAAGCAGCCCGGTCGGGTCCAGCCGGCTTCGCTGAGCGGCACGGGATTGCCGCCAGCAGGAACCAGCGCGGAAAGCAGCGAGGCCGCTTCCTTTGCACGAGGGCTTTTGCGCCCGGCGCCCGAAGGCGCAGCTTTCGGGGAGAGGGATGAGCCAGGCGGGCCCAGCCACACTTCCGACCTTCTGGCGGCGGGTCGTTGGGCATGAAGTCAGCCGGGAGTAAGAGACGCTCTGCACATGTTCAGATGGCAACGGGGGAAGAGAACGCGCTGCCCGCAGAAAGGGCGCGCACGCCTCTCGCCCCGGGCCGGCTCCGGCTTGCCAGGGAGGGGAAGGCGGCGAAGGGCCGCCCGGGTCCCGCCGCGAGCTTGGCGCGACGACCCACGGCCCCGGAAGAGACGCAGCGTCCTCGGGGCAGCGCCGCGCTTGCCTCCCGCGGCGCCCGGGGTCGTCGCCCCCCGCGGCGGGCTCCGCGCAACCTCCGCGCCGCCAGCCCTTGGCTCGCTCGCCGCTTGCAGGAGCCGTTCCGCCTCCGGCCCGGGCCCATTGAGTAAGCGCGGCCCACGGGCGCCTGCCCCCGCGGCACGGGGAGCGGAGATAACAACACCAGGGCCCCTGAGTCACTTCTCCCCTCCTTCCCAGCGTGAGTAACACCTCCCTCGGCGGGGAAACCGGATAAACAAGGTGGCTGTCGAGTCATTAACATTTCTGCAAGTTTATAGGAATCCACGTTTACGAGAGTCCTTGGGTAGCAGCCTATCCTCGCCGCGGTCCTGTGGAGAAGACCGGGCTCGAGCTGAAATCCACGGTCAGACATGAAGTGCACTGGATTGCTGGCCATTTCAAGGCTTAGCAGTCCACCTTGCTGGGGTGTTGTGAGGAGGAAAGGGGTGTGGGTGGGGTGAACCATGGGCACAGCCTTGAACTCCTTGGAAGAACACTGCAGTACTGTGCTAGTCATTGATTATATTTACACTGCCCCTTTTTTCCTTTCATAACCCCCCACTACCCAATCTTACCTTCACAACAACCTGTAAGGAAGGCATCCCTCCAAAACAAACTGTGGTGCTCGGGGTGGTTACCGATAATAAAACCAAGACTGAAGTATGTTTGGTTAAAACAATACTAAAACAGCATTTGGAAACACAATTTAAAAACAGAGCAATAAAAGGAATAATAAAGAAGTTAAATGTATTTACATAACATGGTGGTGATGGTGATAAAGCACAGGCCAAACCCTATGTGGGATTTGGAAACCGAATGGTGATTGGTGACCCAGTAATCTAAGCAGTGAAGTAGAGGATTACTGGCACAGAGGTACCCTGTGCTGCTCATGCTTCCTTCACATTCCTTTGTCTCCTTACATCTCTTACAGTTTTGTTTTTCCTTTACCTGAAATGGTATAATATAAAAACACATAAACATGGTACAGGGGCCTGGGGCAGTAATGCAGACTGTATCTGCTTGCTGGGTTGTGATAAGAACTGCCACAAGGTAACACCAGAGAAGTCCTTTAGGCACTTGAAAAAGTCCTGGGTACATGGTGATGTTGCTAGTGAGGAGGAGACTCATCGAGTCATAGCAAAGGCAGGGCAATGCTTTGACTGCCAGGTAATGCTTCGAAGCCCATCAGAGTTTTCAGATTCCCAGCTGCAAGGTGGAAAATCACCCTGACCACCTCATGGCTAGGAATCCTCAGCTGACACAGAGAGATCTGTGCTTACTGCTTCTCTGGTCATGGCAGCCTTGGAGAAGGGCTTTGGGGAGCACCACAGCAGGAGGGGACGCGAGCAGCACCGTCAAGAGGCGAGATACTTGGCAGCACCTTGGCCTCCTTCTGTGATGAAGTGTCACACTTAGATGGCCAAGGTTAGTCATTTAAGGGCCTTGAAGTGCAGAGATGCACTGTTTGAGATGCCCATGATCTTCAAAGTTTGAAGGGTTCTGTGCATCCCAACAGGATTGTCCCATAGTGGGGTACAGCGTCCATCCTAGAGAAGGACACTCCTGTCTCTCACAGGAACACTTGTATGCTAAGAATCTTGGATAGCACTGTGCTCAAACATCTTGCTTTGAAACATAAGACTGCAGGGCCTTCTCCAAAGGGGCTCCTTTGATGTGGTTTTTCCTTCCTAAAGAAACGCCCTTGCTCAGTTGTGCGAATGCTTGGAAACCCTGTAAAACAGGAAGTCACTGAGACACTGGAGGAGATGCAGTAGCTTGATGTTTGTTCCCTCACTCTGACTGTATTTTATGAAGCATTCTAATGTTTTACAGATGTGATTGCAACACATGTGCAGTTTAACTTATGTATTTATTTAGGGCACAAGCCTATTAATTGCACCCTTGCTGATCAGAGGCCTCCAGACTTGGAGGAGTCCAATCATCCAGCGCGGGGCAGGAGGTGACAATCTTGGCTCCAGGGGAGGCATATGGCTAGAGAGGCAGTGGTTTTCTCCCCTCTTCCAAAGTTAAAGGGCTTTCGCTTTCCTGGGATGGGTTTCATCCTATGTCCCTGGAATGCTCACCACAGGCTTGCCCTCTTCACCGATTTATATACTGCTTATATACTGTACATGTTTTTAAGTGGTTTAGATGACTGGAAGGCAGGTTATACATATAAAAATAACCACTGTTGGCCTGAATTTGGAAGAAAGGATGCTTCTTGAAAATAGTCCAGATTTTTGTTTCAGTGCAACGTAAGCCAGCCAGCCCCCTCCTTCCTCAAGCCAGCCCCTACACCACTACCCCATACTAAAGTAGCTCGCCTCAAATTGGAAAGTAGGTGTTTACTTTGTAATAGAAAGTTGCCTCTGGCTAGGAACAATTGTTTGCTTTGTGGGAGCACGGAATGCACACTTCGGCCACATGGCAAACCATATACTCTTTTAATGACTCAGCAAGGTCCATTGTCAAGGTGCAATCTGCTACTAGTGATGTGCTTCTTTAAGCTCTGGCTGTGGATACATTAAACCCACATTTACCCCCACACTGCATTAGCTGAAACACACACACAAACAAAACTGTCCGATTTAAACACCAACAAAAACACTCCAAGCCATAAACCAAAACAACGTCACAAGCTAGCTTGCAAGAGCAGAGAGGGCACTAATTCTGCATATATTTATCAGACCAGCACCATGTTCTTCTTTTCCAGATTGGCAAAAAGGTTGGGGAAATGCTGCGGTGGGCCTGCTGTAGCAGTCGGTTTGGAGCAATGGCGTTGTGGAATAAAGGGTATCTCTTGTGGGCCATGGAATGTCTGGCAACCCTAGAATACTAGAGGCAAAGGAGAGGTCTCGGGAACTATTCACACCCAACCACATCTCGGGACTTCTGCCAGAGGAGAAACACTGTTCCTGTTTCTTCAGTTTGCACAACGGGCCCACCAGGGCCTGTGCATGGCAGACAGCTGCTCCCAGGTAGACCAGTTAACAAGTATGAGAGGCTTCCTTTATGGTGGCATGTGGAGAAGACATTGCCGATCAGAGTCGCTACTGTGCTTCCTTGAAGCCGAAAGTGGGATATTTGCCACCAGCACTTAATTTCCAAACTGGAAAGCGCCAGCGTTCTCACCTAACTGGGAAAGCATGCGCTTCAGCCTCGCGGGGAATATTCCTAACAGCAGATGGAATGTGGACAGCTGTGGCCACACAGTGATGAAAACAAGGGACATTCTGATACATGTGCCCACAGCTTTCTTAAAGGAGCCCAGGAAAACACCTGGCTCTCCTCCAGCACCCATTTTATCCTCATAACAGCCCTGCGAAGTTGGTTAAGCTGAGTGGAGGGATCATCGCCACACCCACCCCATTCCTGAAAGTCCCCAACATGACTACTTCAGTTTCCCTGCTTGCAAAAAGAGCAGCAAAATGTATTTATTTATATATTTGGATTTGTTTAAAGCCGCCCATTAGCATCATGCTTTATATCTTGCCCTTTTTCCTTCCAGGAATTTAAGGCAGCTTACATAGCTCTCCATCTCCACTCGATCTTATTCTCACAACAACAACCGTGCAAGGTTGGCTGGGCTGAAAGGCAGTGACTTTCACAGGGAGCTCCAGTGCTGAGTGAGGACTAGAACTCAGCTCTCCTGAGTCCTAGTCCCATACCTTTAGCCACTACACCACACAGGTTCTTAGGATAGGGAAGGGGCATTTTTTCTCTGGCTTAGGAACCTGGCCCATTTTGTATACCATAAGTGGGCTAACAAGCCACCTGAAGCCCATGGCCTCTTGAAGAGCTGCAGGGTGGTTTCTGGACCACCCCAACAAGCCACCTTTGCTCAGTTTGAATGTTATGAGAAGCCACGGAGAGGCACAAATTGGTAGGGTGCTGTGATCAGTATAATGAGCTCTTGGCTTTCGGAGAACAAGCTAGTTCCCTTGAAACCAACGTTGCGGACCTGGAGATGCTAAGAGAGGCAGAGAAGTTGGTAGATGAGACCTTTAGGGAGTGAACAGCAGTGTCCTAATCCTCCTGTGAAAGCTTCTCTGCCATCACAGGGAATGGAAAACTTGGGAAAGGAGAAAGCCAGAAAACTTGCTAAACAGCATGCCGGCCTCTTTCACTCAGCAGCACTTCGTCTGGAACAGCCTTCAAAGGCATTTGGAACACAACTCCCAGAATTCCCTTCCAGCAGGGCCATTGACTGGGAATTCTGGGTGCTGCAGTCCAAATCTTTCTGGAAGGCACAAAGTTGGGAAAGGCTGGTCTAGGAGGCAGGAGCTGCTCCTGCTATGCTTCACCTTCTGCGGATCTGCCTCCACATGCAGCCTCTTATGCACATCCAGGACAGAGGACATAAGGCTGTGCCCTAACTGTATGTTCTAATCATGGCAAAGAGATTAAATTTCTCAATGCCGTAAACAAATGTGTTCTGGAACAGTTGGCCATTGAACTTCCTAGTGGGGAAGCAGCCATGGATTTAATCCAAAATGTCACCTGGGTCCTAGTACGAGAGGTAAATATTGTTGAAACATTTGGACACAGTGACCACAGTGCTTTCAGATTTAATAAGTATTTAAGTGGAAAAATGCCAAGGAAGGCCACAGTCGCATTTGATTTGGACAGATAAACTTCCCTAAAATAAGATAGCTGGTAAGATGGACATTGAACAAGGCAAGAGGGGGACATTGAAGGGATAAATCAGGTTAAAATGCTTGGAGGTTCTCAAAATCATGGTAAGAGATGCTCAGTTTATATGTAGACCACAAATTAGTTAAGGCAACTTTAAGTTGACGAAGTCAACAGCATGGTTAAGGAACAAGGTCGGGAAAGCTACTGGAGCAAAGCAGTCTTCCTTGAGAAAACAGAAGCCTTGTCCCAAAGAGGAAAATGAAAAGGAACATGAGCTTGCACAAAGGAGATGCAAGCAGACAGTAAGAGGTGCAAAAAAGGCATTTTGAGGAGTATATTGCTAGCATCATCAAGAGGAACAATAGAATATTCTTTAGATATATCAAAAATTGAAAAACAATTAAGGAGACAGTTGGACCAGTGGGTGAAAGTGAAGTTAAAGAAGCACTAGTGGGTAAGAAGACTGCAGAGAAGCTGCAGAATGAGTTATTTTCATTTGTCTTCACTGCAGAAGACAGATACTTGTGCCTGAATTGATGTTTTCAGGAAGGGAGGCTGAAGAAGTCAGCCAAATAATGGTGACAAAATATCAAGTTCTCAACCTTATTGACAAATTGAAAGTTAATAAATAACCGGACTCAAGTGGCATCCATCAAAGAGCTTTTGAAGAACTCAGACATGAAGAAGCTGATCTTCTAAGGAAAAAAATTATAGCATTTTGCTAAGATCACCCTCTGTCTCAAAGGGACTGGAGAATGGCCACTGTAACATACTTTCTAAACAGGAATCCAGGAGAGATCCAAGAAATTACAGGTTAGTCAGCTTAACTTCTGTTCCAGGTAAATTGGTTGAAAGCTTTCATTAAAGGTAAAGTTATGAAGTGTACAGAAGGGCAAGTCAAAGGAATATGGCTTCCCCAAAACTGAGTCCTGTCTTGCTAACGAACTGGTGTTCTTTGAGAGGGTCAATAAGCACATGGACATGGGCAACCCAGCAGACACTGCTTACTTGGACAATCAAAAGGATTCTGACAAAGTCCCTTGCCAAAGGCTCCTGAGCAATTTTAGCAGTCGTGGGATAAGAAGTAAGGCCTTCTTATGGATCATAACTAGTCAAAGGACAAAAAGCTGAGGAGAGGAATTAATGATAGATTCTCTCAATGGCAGAATGTAAATAGTTAGTCCCACAGGGACCTGTATTAGAACCAATGCTTTTTAACTGACTTGGAACAGATCTGGAAGGTGGCCACATTTGCTGATGACGTTAAATAATTTAGGGTGGCTAAAACAAAAAATAACTGTAAGAAGCTGCTAAAGTATTTTTCTGAACTGGAAAAATGACAAAATGGCAAATGTTGTTCACTGGAAGCCAGTGTAGAGTGATGCTGGAGCAACAGATCCCAACACGTGAGGAGTGATGGACCAAGAGTGAGATCTTGAGTTATGAACTTCTAGCTCAAGCTAGTGGTGACCACTTGAGATTCTGGGTTGTGGCAGGCAGCTCAAGGAAAACCTCAAGGCAGTGAGTGCAGGGTCATAATCGTTAAAGGAATTGCAAATAGGACTGCCAAGACCATATTGTACAAATCTGTATTGTAACCACACCTAGGATATGGCGTTCACTTCTGGCCACTGCACCTAAAAGGGACATTGTGAAGTTGGAAAAAAGGACAGCTAAAATGATCAGGTGGGTGACCCCCTCCACTTATGAGGTGAGGTTGCAAATCAGGATTCCTTGGCACAGGAAAAAAGCAAGTAAGAAGAAACATGACAGAGAAGAACAAAATCATGCATGGCATAGAGAAAGTGGGCAGGGTTTGGGTGAGGATTAGACCCCAGGTGGGATCATCCCCTTGAAGCTGATTGGAGAGAGAATCAGGACAGGTAATAAGTCCATCCTCACACAATACAGCATTAAACTATGACATTCACTTCTACGGGATGCTGTAATGGAGAAGGTCATGATGGCTACATTTTTAACTTATTTTCAGTGTGTATATAAAAATCAAAAACAGAACAAAACAAAACAAAAAGATAAAAAGGGGGAATATAAAATAAAGTGTAGCCATCTTCATACATGAAACTTAAATCCATTGGGATTAATATATATGCATTATATACCCTTATATGTAAATTTGTAGCAAAACACACTACTACTGTCATATACACCTATGCATAAACTTCAACAAAGGCAGTCTAAATATCCATATATTTGCCCATTCATACATTGCACCTAAACCCTTGGTTCAAATGTTGCATTTCATGCAGTATCAGAGGCAGTATGTCAGCTGCTGGGGAACCTGGGTGAAGGAGTGCTTCACTCAGGCCTTGCTCAAGGGATTCCTGTGATTGGTCAATATGGGAAGAGAATACTGGACCAGATGGACCCTCAGTTTGAACCCACGTGACTTACAGTTGTGCAAAGGAGGCCAATAAATGGTTTCATGAGCACCAACACCCGATGTCATTCTATCATCCCAGCATTCAAGGGAGTTGTCACGGTAAAAACAAATGAAATGCCCAACAAACTAGCTAAACCTAAAGACTTCGCTTCATTTAGCCAATCAGTCCACAGCATGATGTGCCTCAGACCTGGACTCCTAGATCACTGCCTTGCGCATCGACGGTTAAGCACCTGGACGCCAGCAGACTGGACTGACCCATCAGTCCACGGAGGCTTCCTCCCTGTGCTGAGGTGCCTTGCATGTCTATTTAGACATGCAATATTTCTTTGCACATACAGTATTTGCATGTGCAAATGTTATGCAAAGTCGTTTCTTCTGTTTGGGTGACTCACAACTGTCTCCTCCTTTTCCATGTGCCACTGCAAGCACCCTGGAAACAAATATTGAGAAAGCCCACTTTCCTCCTGTTCCTGCCCTTCTACTCTGAGCTAGCTCAGGAACAGTCTCTCCCCCTCTCTATGCTCTTCTTTTCTAGCATCCTGGGGATATATTCAATACAGAGAATTGTTCTATGTACGAGCATCTCCATGGATACATGCAACCTTGGTGGCAATGTCTGATCACAGTGGCAATTTCCCCTCTAGAAACAGCAACAGCAGAAATTACTCCAAAAGAAAGTGGACTTCATACAAAACTCCTCTGCACAGATGACCCTCTTTAAGGAATGTTGCATTAGATGGTAGACCAATCTGGCCATCTGAACTGGCTCCCGTTGTGGAAGCAAATGGGGAGAGAAGGGGCAAAAGAGCTACTAGAAAGCAGCAAGCCCACAGGAAGCAGGAAGCACAAGCAAAAACGCATTCCTTGCAGCCAGCAGAGACCTCTTTACACGACTCA
This sequence comes from Varanus komodoensis, assembly GCF_004798865.1. Lineage (NCBI taxonomy): Eukaryota > Metazoa > Chordata > Lepidosauria > Squamata > Varanidae > Varanus > Varanus komodoensis. The sequence continues at coordinate 3,037,121 of NW_025335759.1, forward strand.
CCCATCCATATCAATGAGAGCAGTGTGCCATTTCTGAAAGAACCCCACCCACTCAACCCACAGCTCTCCTGCACACTTAGGTGGTTCTGAATCCGGAAGCAGTTGGGGCTGTGGGATCACTGCCTGCCCCAGGTGTCTGATGTTGATCGTTCCCTCACAGCTTGCACCCCACAGCACGCATGAACGATGTGGCAGTGGGAACGTGCCCTCTTCAGAGATGCACAGGAGTGGAAGGACGGGTGTCCCTGAGCTCACCACCTGGATGAGGCAGACGTTCCGGCAGAGACCCTGTTGCTGGTCTCCTGAGATCTGCTTAATTAGAAGCACTAACTTAATTAGTGTAATACAGCACTTAATTAGAAAGAAAGCAGAACAATTCATGTAAAATGTCATAAAAGAATCACAGCTGAACAGATACTAGGGGCTGATCTGCACACCGAACAAAAATCGGAGGCTGATGTTTTCCCACGCAGCCCAGACCGTAGGGCTTGAGGCTGCTGACAGGACGTGGGAATTTTGAATGTCCCCCATATTAAAAGTCCCCTGTATGCAGAGTGGATCAGGGTGTGGCTCGAGTCACTCCCCCGATGCACTACTTTTCTGCAAGCAACGGGATTACACGCACACCTAGAAAATTGGTCCTTCCTCAATCCACCATGAGATCTTACTGATCCTGGTGTTTAGCTTCACTCACTGTCTTGGAGGTTCATCCGCAATATGTTTCCTACCATTGCGTCAGCATCAGCAGTGCTGGCTTATTCCGATGACCTGTCACAGCTGGCTTTCAGAATTAACACATCTCCTCTGTCTTGTGCCCCAGAGTTCTAAATTCCATCACTTGGTGTGCTCATTTGGACCATTAGGTTTCTCTTGAAGCAACGCCTTTTTCCCATCACCTGTTACAAGAGAGCTGCAAGTGGCTCTCACAAAGTCATCCATTTTTTAAAAATAATTGCTTCCAAATTTGAACCCGTATATCATTTAAAAAAAAAAACCTTTCTATTTTCCCATTATTTTAAGGATTAAGGAATTTAAGTGGTTTTCAATATCTACAGTCGCATTTTGTTTTTGTTGGTGCTGTGTATGTTATTTATTGCTTTGTTTATTTATTGTTTTAAGTATTGTAAGCCACCCTGGGACGATTTTCATATAGGACGGGGTAGAAATATTTTAAATAAATAAATAAAGCAAATTGGTATCCCCTTTTGTCCACCTGTTTTTGGTAATTCACAAATGCCCAGCTGGCTAGGTCCGTTCCTGAAATTAAAAACCAGTTGATGAAAGGGCTTTCTTTCTGGGTTGCATCATGTACAGCTGCTTTCGATTCTTTGCTCCTGCAAGTCAGCTTCATATCTCACACACATCCTGTATGGGTGCGACTTCTACCATTCCTGATGACCCAGCATCTACATCAGCCTTCCCCAACCTGGTGTCCTCCAGATGTTTTGGACTCCCAGGCTTCCTGACCACAGGCTATGCAGCCCAAGGCTAAAGGGAGTTGTAAGCCAAACTATCCAGAGAACCACAAGTTGTCTATTCTCGGCATAAACTCATCAACACTAGATAGCACTAGAAAGTCAAAACTTCCAACAGTGATTTTTCATTTAACCATCCACACCAATTAAACAATTTATATTTTGGCCTCAACTTTGCCCCATCAGTTGCAGGGAATGACCAGCTTCAGCAATACCATTCAGGCGTATTGTTCCAGAGAGTGTGTATATTAAATTGGCCATTATAGGATCGCTTTGATATTCTATATGTGCACAATTTAGACCCCATATTCTAGAGGACAATACTGAACTTGTTCTCTGAAATTCTTATGTAGCCAAAGTAGCTCCAGCCATGGCCAAGAGGGAGACATCAGCAGGCTGGGAGGGTGGGGAACATGTTGCAGAACTGAAGAGCAACTACCACTGCTGCTAAAGTGGGGGGAACCCCACACACCCCATTGAGGACAGAACACATTCAGTGACTGTGAACACAGCCTGCTTGTTTGGGAGTAAAACTGGAAACCAGAAGGGAGATGGAATGGAGTTTTCCAAATGAAGTATTCCGTATTGCCTGGGACTGCCCTTCGCTGATGGAGTTCCTTCTGGATTTTGTGAACTTGAGTTCCCCAGTCAGTATGGTCAATGGTCAGGAATACTGGGTATTTTTGTCCCAATGGTCTGGAGGTCACCCAGTTGAGAAAACTTTCTTTGAACTCTAAACAGGGAGACTTTGTAACGCTGCTGCAGGTCCCACATGCAATATGTTAAAGTCAGAAAACACCAAAACAACACTACCATCACCACCTGCAACACCACATGATCTAAAAGCCCTTAAACACTATATCCATACTAGTGTGCGACAATATTGTGAAAAATAAAAACATCTCCTAAGGAAGGAACATGCAATAAGAAAGAGCCCCAAGGAACTTCTTTCATCTGGAGTTTGGTTTCCTGCTTTGCTTCATAAGGAAAATGGACTAGATCAGTCTTTCCTAACCTGGTGAAGGGACTACAGCTTCCATCATCGCAAGGTAGCATGGGAGTTGAAATCCAACACATCTAGAGGATACCACATTGCAAAGGACTGGGCTGCATCAGGGATGAAGGAAAGTAAATGGGAGAAGGAACTAAAACTACATGCATGCCTGGGTCACCATGCACACGACAGGGACCCTTGACCAATTAAAAAGGAACGAGACACTGGGAAAATATTTCAGAACCTTGAGAGACAAACCTGTGTTTATTGTTGGTTCCTTTCCTTCATCCACAGATGTTTATCCCAAGTTCAAGGAAGATCATGTATTTGGGACTCTATAGATGCTATGCACAGATGTACATACTTCGGCCTCTCACTGCTATCTCAGCATATTGTGTATTGTTCTATTTGGTTTTCATATTACAATGTCTGAGAAAGTGACATGTAAGTGATGGAGAAAGGAGAAGTGGGTAGGAAACTCAAACATGACCTTCTGAGCATGGATTGGTCTTCCAAATCAAGAACAGATGCTTTTGCTGCATTTTAGCACCGCACCCGGCGTGGGAAGTGGACTGGGGGCAAACCTCATGCTCTTCTCAGATGCTTACATTGTCATTTTACAGCAGGCCAAAGTAGATTCTCTACCCAGCACCAACATTTGAGAAAGTGAGATAGACCTGGTGTATTCCTGCACAGCCCTTAACTATCAGGGCTATATACAAGAGGGGAATAGAGCAAATATACCCCAATAAAATACCATAAGATCTTGTTAAAAACTCCTCTACAAAACAAGAAGTTAACATTATAACAGCTGTACAGCAAACGAAATACTTAAAAGTGTCTGGGAAAAATAGTAAGCTTGAAGTTGTGGAGTTTCAATGGGGAGGACATTCCACCAGTGGGCCACCACCAAAGAGAACGCCAACAACTTTCCCTGGTAAAGGAACCCAGAGAAGAGCTTCCTCTGGTGTTCAGATGAGGTGGGTGGATTGGTCTAGGTGTTCTGGCATGTTCCAAAACATTGAGGAGTAAGTTCCAGCACCTTGAAACGGGCAGGTCAGTGTAACAGATTGAAAACTGGTGCAACAGGTTCCCATCTGGCAGTACCAGCTAAAATGTTGGGAGCTGTATTCTGCATTATTTGAAGTTTCTTCATCCTCTCTAAGGGAAGCCCCATGTGCAGTAATGAAACTGATGGCTATCAAGCCATAGATCACCATAGACAGTGTGGTGTGGTGGTTAACAGCATGGGTCTGGGACTCAGACAACCTGGGTTCTAGTCCCTGCTTGGCCATGGAGCCAACTGGGTGAATTTGGGCCAGTCACAGACTCTTGGCCTAACCCACCTTGTTGTTGGGGGATAAGACTGAGAGCAGGAGGAGGAGAATGATGTAAACTGCCTTGAGTAAGAAAAAAGCAGGGTATAAATCTAATAAATAACTAAAAATAAAATAGCTAGTGGTCCATCTAGTTCATTATTGCATGCATAAATTAGCAGGGGCTGTCTGGTGCTTTGGGCCAGAGTCTTCCCCCAACCCTACTTGGAGATGCCAAGGAATGAACAGGTTTTTGCCTACAGAACATGTACTCTGCCAGTGGTGCTTAATGCAGAAATGTGTGGTGGGCATGTAAACTGCTCATTTTAGATGGTAGGTAGAGGAGAATGTATTTTGAGTGGTTCCCTGTGGAAAACATCCATGCAAGAAGAAGTCCGAAACATCAGGGAGGGAGACCGTAACCTAGCTTACTCCTATCCCCCTCTAGCTTCCTGCTTTTGGGGCACTCCCCCCACCCCTCCTCAGGAGACATCTCAAAACATATAATCTTCCTTCTGTAGCCTAAGTTGTACAGTCCATTCTGTCACCTCTGGATTCCACCGTCTCCTCCTGCTACATGTGCAGATAACCAGGACTCTTTGCAGACCGCAGAAGCAGTCTTCTGCTCAACCATCTCCAAACTGGTGCTGCCTGATATTTTGGACTACAGCTCCCAGCCTCCCAATGATTGGCATTCTAACTGGCTCTTATGGAAGTGGAAGCCCAAAACATCTGGGGGAAGCCTGCAATCAACGCACATCAGTGCCTCTGCTTGCACATGGCAGGCACTCCATACCATTGAGGATTCTTGCTTTTCCAAGGTTCCCAACTGCAAAGAGCGCTGCACATGTGAGCAGTGAGTTATACACGCATGATGCAGATACACATATGTCATGTGCAGGCAGTGGTGTGTGTGTGAGGGAGGGAGCTGCTGTTTCGACTGTAAGCAAACTCCCTGAGGGAAATGGAACATGATTCAAAAGTCCGCTTCCCTTCTCTGTTCCATGGCAAACCACCTTCTCCAGAATGTATCCGTGCTTCCTGGGGCTCAGCCAGACCCCAGTGGGATTCATGTCCAACTGTATTTTTCCAGGACAGTGTGCATGGATCACAAAGCTGTGTCTGTCCCTCAAGTTTTGAGCTGTGACCTTGAAGGACCTTCCTTTCTTAGCTGGATTCCTTTGCACCTTTCCTGTGTTCAGCCAAGTCATCCAAGTGGTGCTGAAAGCAGGGCTGAGCCGAGAGGCTGAGCAGCCCTGACGGTTAGCTGCCTGCCCACATACCTGCCTGCCTCGTATAATTTAAGGGTCAGTGGTACCATTAGGTAAGCTTAGATTCTCAGCTCCGGGTCATGCCATGAGGAAGAAGCTTCTTCAGACAGTCATGTGTGTTACATCTAGATTTGATGGTCACAAGGGTTTTTTTTTTCAGATATTCTTTAGACATCACTTCCCTTCAAAATGTAGACAGTCAAACCCACTCATCCACTATCTGAAAGTTATGCTGCTTTTACTGCTATTTCCTCCCATTTGTATGTCTCTGTCACCCACCAGCCCTTTGCTTCTCTGACACAGGATAGTAACCAGCTTTCTATTCTGGCAGAAACTCTTACAAATACAGTCTTTTAAGAAAAGCATCTGAGAAGAATAGAAAAGCTCAGGTTTTGTTTTGCTTTTCTCTGATCTAGGCTCTCCTGAGTCGTTTTGTGTTTTCCAGTCTGATGTTATTGCCAAAATGTAAAATGAACTTTAAAGATGCAGTCCTAGGCATGTTTAGACAGAAATATGTCCTACAGCCAGAATGCTGGGAGCTTTAGGACCTTTTTCTGCCTCAAGACAGATAGGATCCCACTCTAAGGCTGTGGGAGATTTTACTGAGTGGGGAAAGGATAAGTAAATTACATCATACTCTTATTAGGCACATGCAGCCTGGCAGCTGGGTGTTATTTAGTACTATGTATTTTCAATTCATGGGGGGCTTTGATTGATAACGCAGCCCCACTTATAAGGGACACCATTTGAGAATGCTAAAGTAACACGTAAGCAACAAGGAGGCAAACTGGAATAAGTGGTAAAAGGTCTAATGAAGTGAATGTTCTTAAAAGGCAAAGAGCTAGGAGAGAAACAGTGCATTGCATGCGCAACTTCAGTGTATCAGTGACGACAGAAACGGTGCACCAAACACTGTCCCTCTTCCTATCCAGCCTTATGCTGGGGGTGGACCATGGGTCCAATCTTCCCCAACTGTGTAGCCTCCCACTTGTAATTATTAATTATGACTAATTATGACTTTTTATTTGTAGCCTAGCTTTTTTCCTCTTTTTTCCACAGCTTCCATCCTCCCCAACCTTTACCCTTAAATTACGTCACTGAAAAAGAATGTGGCAGGGATGGGATATTTGTGTAATACAACTTGGGAGCTTGGTTCTGGTTCCTGATCATGAGTACCTAGGCTCACCATCGGCAGTCCCTTAACTCTCGCTGAACGCCTGCTCCACTGAGCCACTATTTTGCCCATGGCTTCAATTAGTAGAGCTTGGACTTCTAGTGAAAAAAAGGAAATGGAGTCTACAAGCCTGAAGACTGCCCTACACACACACACACATACACACACACACACACACACACACACACAGAGAGAGAGAGAGAGAGAGAGAGAGAGAGATATGCGGGGGGGGTGTAACTTTTTAATTTAATCAATATAACTCTTCATTCCTCTCTCCCAAACTTCTGGCTTGGGAGGATGACATTTTGAGAAACCCATAAATTATGATATTCTTAATTATGTCCCATAACACTGCTAAAATACAAGGTTATTTGAGTTGGAAATGAACATGCTACACTTTCCATCCTCGCCGCTGATTTACTGAGTGAGATCACAAAGTCAAAGGAGTCAAATGCAAAAGAATCCATGCTCCAGTCTCTTCCGAAACTAGAGAAAAAGCCTCAGAGCAACAGCACCAAATGAAAAAGTACTGTCACTCCATCAGGCGCATGGTGGGACCAAATAGAAGGATACCTTTCCGAAGGTAATGTCTTTTGTTTAGACATGCATAAGGAAACAGGATGTACAGCCAGGATTCCAGTTAGGATTCAGGGTTTTCATCGGAATTCTCCACATTGCCACCCACCTTCAGGAATGCAAGGTATGTTCCCTACGCCTTCCATTCCCCATGGTCATGGTTGGATGGTGAGAAAACATACTATGCAGCTACTTCCTTCTGATCTAGGAAGAATTTCTGCTGGAGGCCAGCCAAGACAATCTACCCTGTGCATTTTCAGAAAAGCATGGATTACAGACCTGAGATTCAGGGGTGGACAACCTGCAGCTCTCGGCTTGATTTCAAAAGCCATATACAAGAGTCAGTTGCCCTCTCACAAAAACAAGCTGTCCTTCCCTTGGCTGAGTATAAGAAGGGCCAAAAGAGTGGGAAAGAGAGAAGTGTTGGCAGAAAGAGAGAGAGCGAGAGCGAGAGCGAGAGCGAGAGAGAGAGAGAGAGAGAATGGGCAGAGGGTAAGAAGTGATAGCTCCAGGCACTTTCAGCTAAGGTCTTAGGCCTCATGCACTGCTGACTCACACTCCCTGACAGATTACTGGGCAGGGAATGAGACCCTCCCTGATACCCTTGTTCTAGATGCATAAGTCAATTCTGATGCTTCTACTAGGCCAAGGCTCATGAAGTCCAACACCTGGAGGACCTCACATTCTCCATTCCTAATATACAGCATGCGAAACTTGAGTAGAAAAGGAAGCCACTCACACCCCTCATCCACCGTAGTGCGAGCTTTGCTTCCCATTCTTAATAAATGGATCTTCAGCTAATAAGGTTGATGACTTCAACAGATGAAGGATGCATAGAAAAAGGAAACATCCAGGGTAGCGCCAATCAAAATATAAACCCAGATGTGGATTACCAGCAGAGCAGGACCTACTGCTGATCATGGCATTACTGCTGCTGGGTTTGCAGTCGACTCTCGGTAATTTTGCATCAAATTACCCCAGCTCAGCCACATGTTATTGCTTTTCCTTTTCCTTGGATGTTTCAAACAGGCAGCAGAACAGACATGAGAAGATCATGAAGCTACTTTGGCCTGCCTATACTGGAGATCCAGGGAGAGATGAGTTAGGAAGCAAGGCAAGGTCCAAGGTGGGGTTGGAAAAGGGTGATTTGGGGTGGGGTGGAACATCTCTGTGATGAAGCTCCTGAGGCTACCTTTGGTTTGTTGCAGGTTCTACCAGGTCTTCCGTGGGAATGAAGCTTTCTGCAGAAGCCCAGTCCTCTTCCTCTGAAGTCTGGCTCATCAAGGCCAGGAACCATAACCTGAGAATTTCTGCATGCAAAGAATCTGTCTCACCACTGAGGTGTCTTAGTAGTGGAACACTGCCCTACCAATTCCGTGCATTCGTCATTCTGACTTCCACGAACAAGCTTCATTCCATAGCATGGTCCACAGCTTGGGTGCTTTCATGTATATTGCTCCGTGTAAAGGTGATAACAACACAAACTAGATCAAAATGCTTCATCCTCCTCTCAGCCAACGTCTTGATTTTAGCACAGGGCTACCGAAAGTCACTCATCATCTTAATCTTTGGAATCACACCTCCAACCACTTTCCATTGACTACTGCACTCTCAATTTGTGGCTAATGTGAGAGTCACAGCAAACTCAAGCTTATGTGGGCTACGATTATTCATTTCTCACTGCCTAGACACAAAAGGCACACACCTCCTTCAGGGACTCAGGAAAGCCCATGAGCTGCCAAAAGCAGCCACTTGAAACAGAAATATATGTAGCAGCTAATGTCACCGAGTTCGTCTTGTCCCACTTAAATGGCTGTACACACGGAAGACGTTGGACATTCCTGTGGAGAACATTAGCAGCCCAAACCCATTTCTCTCTCTTCCTGTTTAGCTTCTAATTGAAGCAGCAAATAAAGCTGTAGTCGCCCATTACCAGAACCTGGTGTTAATTCTCTCTCTCTCTCTCTCTCTCTCTCTCTCTCTCTCTCTCTCTGTGTGTGTGTGTGTGTGTGTGTGTGTGTGTGTTATTTGACATCTTTTGATTCACTCGGAAGGCATTTACCCTGCCTTGACCTGACAGAGCTTCGACTAACGTATGACTGATTGCCCTTCTCCCCTTAGTCTCACATCAACCCTTTGGAGAAAGTTAAGCTGTGACCTTGTTACACACAACCTGAACTCTAGCAGATATGACAATGCCCCATCCCATGATCTCTCTTTCATATCATTGCCTGCCTTTTGATATTTTGCTGTGGAGCACCAGTCATGTTTAGCCAGAGCTATTCATGAAGGTGGGATAAAAAGGCAAGACCTTGGAAAAACAGCTTTCTTTGCCCCAGTATCTATGGAGCACGGCACAATCTATCTCAGCTGTGGGACATCACATCATCTTGTTGTTGTTGTTAAGGGGTATTTATACTTGACTTCCATCCTCTGTGGTATACGAGGTTGTCTTCTTCTCCATCTGATTCTCCTAGCTCCAGAAATGGTCCTGGTGTGGTCCAACATTGACTTTAATGGCTTTAATTCTGCAATGGTTACATGGGATACTTTTAGGTCTGTCTCGTAAGTATTGTTATCTAATCGTATCCCCAACCCACTATTGATCTACCTTAAGCATCAGTCCAAGAATGTGTAGGAATGGTGTGTTCTGCTTTAGGGATGGGGAAATGTGTGAAGTTGTTGCATTCATGCAGCTAACTTTGTTCCATCCCGTGTCTTCATCACTTTGCAAAATGCAGGGAGAAATCTACATGAAAACCCATGCATGCTTCTCTGTACAGATTCACCCTCCAAATATGCTCACTTTCAATACTTTTTCCCAAAATATATTAAATGTATATTTTTAAAAGTGCACTTTTACCCATAAGCTAAAGTGATTTTCTGAGAGCTGCTCATGTTTCTTGCTATGCATGCACACACACACACACGCACACACACTGCCTTAACATTTGGGAAATCTTTGAGAAAATGCGCATTTGGGAACACAACTCTGTTCTAGCTTATGCTTGAACATGGGAAGCATGAATTAAAGATTTCTGCATGCAATTGTGAACTGAATGAAATTTTCCCCAACCCCAGTTCCACCCAAACATCAAACCCACCAAAGGATGCCTGAATTTTCAAAATAACACTTTTCTCCCACCTACCTGGTGGAATGATTGAAATGCACCCCCAAACCATGCCTTGGCTACCTGTTCTTTGAGCCAAAGCAAACATCTATTCCCAACTCATAGCTGCAAAATCCAGTTATCCCTAAACACCATTTAGTCAAAACAAAGGGCTTTGTGGTACCATTTTAGTGTGCATGTGCGTGCATGTGTGCATGAGAGAAAAAGAAATGTGTCTTGGGTTTTGAAAAAGCATAATTTATCCACTGTTATTCATGTACTACTCAACCAGTGGCACTTATTTCTCCATAGATCATTCAGACAGAATAAAAAGTTTTCTGGCAAATCTACTCCCAGTAGTGTAGAAGACAGATTTAAAATGTAACTTGATATCACTGCACATGTAATACAGGAACTGTTGCATTAATGACTTGGTAAAGTAGCATAACTCACTTTTTGCCAGACAAGCGGTTATTGTTATTACCATAAGGAGTACATTTCTCAAAGATACGGTCAATGGGATGCTTTGAACACCCAGAGAAGCAACTGTGCATTAACCTGGACAGTCCTGCGGTTCTCCTGAATAAACTAATGTTGTGAAGTGATGAAGATGTAATGCTTTGCACCCATCCTTGGAAGTGAACCCCACTGAATACTCTCAACCCCACGGACTTCCTTCCCAGGGAGCACACACAGGATTGGGCTGTGATCATCCACAATTATTTCAAAGACTTATCCAGTTCCTTCAACAATATCCCCAAGCACTTTGAATACAGAAGTGTTCCAGGCACTTACGTCCAACAGTCTCTAGGATAATTCTTGGCAAGTTTCTTATGCAGGCTTTTATGCTAAAACTATGTCGAATCTGTTCTCAATCTCAGAAGGATAAGTAGTTCTGGCATTAGGGTCAACCCCGTCATCTGCTTCATAAATCCAGTATTCTATACTATAATTCTCCTCTTAAAGTGTGGAATACACAGAGACCTGTCTAGCTGGGATTAGCAACCAGTTCTTTCTCTTTCTCCCCCCAGAACAAGCTCCTTTGCCTTGCACAACTACAGCCGAGCTTGAGCTTTGCACGACTTCTTTTTCCACTTGAAAATGGAAGCTTGGGGCTGGTGGCAGGGGAGGGACTGCCTAAAAGGCCCCCAATCCCTCTGTCAGAGTGGAACCAGGGCAGCGATGCTAAGGCAGAAGCCAAGCTTGCCAAACTCGGGAACATTTTGGCTCAGAATTTAACAACTGAAAAGCAGCAGACATGAAGCAGCGTTGCTCCCCCATCCCATCTCTGCATCCTCATTCAAGGCAATCTCTGCACCTGTAGGATTTTAGGAATGTCATGCAGCTGCCAGGAAAACAAATAAAGAAAGAAATGGGAAGCCAAAACTCTAGCCAGGCTAAGCTATCGTCTATCAATAATATCCCTGCTTGTTTACTATGAAGGCTTCCAGACCCCAGAATGAATAGTAGCTCTAGATTAAGCAGATTGTTTCCAACCTCAGTGGTCAGCCGTTTCCTAGGTATGGGGAAGGGGCTGACTGCACTCCAGAAACTACACATCTCTTCCTTCTGTCTTCTCTGCTCCCCAAAATAACGCAAATCGCAATGGTTACTGACTTGCCCCTCTCCCTTACGAGGGAAGGGCAGGCCAGTACAAACACCACTTCATCCTGGTAGGAAATCATGCATGCATTTTAATGTGCCACCTGCTTATACAACTCACATCTATGGAGCCTTAAATATAAACAGACAGCCTCTTCCTGGCTGTTAGACAGAACACTACCCCAGCTTGTTCTCAGAATATGCCAAAATTACAGCTCTTTGGAGATCAGGCATATTTTAGGGCAAGGCGCATCCCCCCGCACACGCACACTTTTAAAAAAAGGGGCTGGAGCTTAATAAATAGGGTATTCACCATGTACCAAGCCCAGAGATCTTATCTTTGGAGAATATTCTAAAATCGGTGCCAAACATGCTGAGTGGGAAACGAATGATTATTCTAGGCTGACGAAGGGGTTGCAAGCTCAGCTTGCACATTGGGCAGTGATAACACAAACCGACATGGAGCATCGCACGGTTTAACACACGCCGCTGCCCCGTTCATGCTATCTGTAACACTCAGGCCACTGGGCCGCTGGGTAACATGGCGGTTCTAGAGTTCAGCCAAAAATATGTGTGTGTTTGTGGCGGGGGGGGGGGTGAGCACACACATGTGGGGTTGCCATTAGACTTCCAAGCTGCAGCTTCAAATTCTCTCCTCCCACTCCACCCCAAAGGACATCACAATGTTCTGTGCAGGCTGCCATTTCCCAGCCTCCCCGCTTTTGCACACCACAATGCCCCTGAGCAACGCTAGCTCAGGGGCATTGTGGAAAAACTCGGGCTGTGCCCAAGATGCCAACAGAGGAGCACTGCTGTGCTTGTCACAGCTGCCACCATTGCCTTTTGTGGCAAGAGCAGCAAGAACCACTGAAATGAATGGAATCACAGAATAGCAGAGTTGGAAGGGGCCATGAAGGGCATCAAGTCCAACCCCCTGCTGATGCAGGGCACCACATTACGCCATCCCACTCAGGTGGCTGTCCAGTTTCTTTTTGAATGATGCTAGTTAAGTTAAAGGGGGTCCAAAGCTTATGGAGGAGCTGCTGCTTCGCATATGGAGGGTTCCATTTCTATCTCCAGCATCTCCCAGCAGGGCTGGAAACTTTCCTGCCCGAAACCCTGGATTGCCACTGCTGCTGGTCAACATCAACAAGGCTGAGCCAAATGGCCCCTGGTCTGGCTTTGGTACTTCTACATGCTTCCTACGTAATTGCACACCGAAAAAGGCAAAATTCCCACCCTCAAGTTGCTGCCTGGGAGTGGAGAGGCATTCTGGAGAGGGCATTATCACTCAGTCCTAGAGTCATCTCTTCAGTTTCCCGTATCTTCCATCCTTTACTTTGTCTATTATTGTTGCCTTTTTCAAGCCTTGTCTATGCATGCAGTGGAAGGCTGGCACTATCTACCTTTTAAACTTCTTAATTAAAGAAAGATTAACAATTAAAGAAAGAATTTTTTGGCTAACTGCGCCAGGAAGGTTGCCTATGACCAATCTAAATGAACGTTGAAAAAAGGTACGAGTGATCTGGATGATGTTAATCTGCCAAGGTACAGACATTTTCTTTGACATTCCATAAGGCAAAACCTACATCATTTTAGCCAGAAAAGGGACCTAAAATTTCCAGCATATCCTAGCCAGGGGGGCAAGTTCTGGACCTTTTATTTCTGTCTAAACTTTCATAGGATTGAGCCTTTAATGTACAATACTGTGCATGCTTAGACAGAACAAAGTCCAAGCATATATAGGATTGTGCCCTTAGATACTGGATGCAGGCAACTTCTGGCTCTCCCAATGTTTTGGCCAACAGCTCCCATCACCCCCAGCCAGCATAGCCAATACTGAGGGCTGATGGAACTTGGAAGCCCAAACATCTGCAGAGCCACAAAAGACCTTCCCTGAACTAAAGGATAAATTAGTTCAAATAGATCTGATTAGATAGATATTTAATTAATTGATTGCTTAAATTTTATACTCTTTTTCTTTCATTATTGCCCCTCCAAAATAAAAAAAAAACCCAATTCAAAATACACTTCAAGGCAGTTTACAAAAAGAGACACAAGCATGCAATACAGGATAATGACCAATAAAAGTAAAAAGTAGCAAAATAAAACAAGAAAATAAAAAATCAGTCATTGCATATTTGATTTTTTAAAACACTAATTAACAGTCAAATAAAAGGCTGCAATGCCATTAAAAGAATAAGAGAACAATACAGACTGGCTGGAACCAACGACACACGGTGCCAATATCAAGAAGGCCTTCTATCTATTAACAATGCACTTGGCCTCAAAAGGTAGATTTGTGTGAAAGGAAGCCATCCTAAAGGAGCTTAAAGACATTCACCATGAGCATCAACAGAATGGAAATGCCACAACAGGGCTCAAGAGCCAAGATGTCCCAGCACTGGCATTGACTGGACAATCCATGGGCACCAGGGCTGTGGGACACTATGAAAGACGTTACCATCATTCCCTATGTCCTAAGAAAAAACACAAATTCTTTTGGAAAAAAGCTCCATGCATCTGCAGCAACCACAGAACCGATAGGTTTGCACTGTGGGATGTCAGGACCCTTGAAGCTGTCCGAGGAATAAATCAGACACACCTTAAACTCTCTCACACACCCATCTCACTGAGGGCAGGGTCTTGCTGAGCACCCTTTCGTGCATGCCATGGTCTCCTGCACAGATCATGAGAAGGCAGTTGCATTGATCCCTTGTAGCATCCCCCATTCCGAAATAGCTTCTTCCAAAGTCAGTTACCACCAAAAGAAAGTTTTTGGCTTAGAGTCCGCTTACCTATGAAGATACAGCTGTGGGTTCCAGCTTATTCATTTCAGCAACACTCTGGAGAGTGACCAACCAGGGGAAGATGATTCATGAACGGAGTCTGGTGAAGAAATGAGAAGCTATTCTGAATATGGAATCAGCCACAAAAAGGGCCATGCAAATTCCAGCCGGGTTCAGAGGCAAGGGAAAGCCACAATTGTTCTGCGGACAAGTTTGCATGAGCCCTAGGCTAGCGCACTCCCTCTCCCTTCCCCGTCTCTTCTGCAGCCATGAAGAAAAGTGAAAGCAGGTCTGTTTTTAAACAAACCACAGTTGCCAGCTGCATCCAAGCTAGAAGTAATTGTGGTTAGCTTAAACAGTGATTAGTGAGAACAAGGCAAAAGCCCAGGAATCTGCATTATAGCAACAGATCATTGGCACATCCAGCAAAATATTGTCCACACTGGAGACTAAAAACATCCATTTTGCAAGCTTAATCCAGCCATGGAAGTTCTCCAAGCAGCCCATGAAGCCTCCTTGAAGTCCTCCAAGGACATTTCTGCACCAAAAAAGGCAAAAAGCGTGGAGTGAGATCATGACTGCAAGAATCCATCCATCCATTTCTTAGTCATTCCTGACATTATTGCTTTGCCTGAAGGCAGTTTACCAAAAAGAAAAAAATCCAAACATTCAAGAAGTAAGACGCTAAGAGCAGCTGTACAGAAGCACCATAAGAAACATGAAGTAGAAACAAAGCAACATCAAGATGGAGGTAATTAAAATGACATCAAACGTCCTTGAAAACAAACCATTAATGCATGCAACAATGCCACTGTGCTTTGCCACGCTCTGTTTCTTCTCCTATATGATAATTGTAACTTTTTCGGGGGGGGGGGGCAGGCTTCATTTCTTGTGACATTCTCTGAGCATGGTGGAAGGGTAGGATACAACTTTTCTTAATGCATAAAAGGATAGGACTCATCTGGGACTGGAAAGACAAGGAAGAACCTGGCTGGTATGGATAGAGGAGGGGGAGTTCCACTGTGTGGGGTACCACAACTGGGAAGACATCTATCTAATATTAAAGATAGGAACCTCAAGAGATGCAAGATCGATGCATTCAAGTGGACTGACACAGAGAAAGATGGCCTTCACAAAACCAGAATCCCAGGCTGGACTTCAAAATGTTAACACCAGCCCTGTAAATTGAATTCAGAAAAGAACTAGAATTGAATTCTCAAGTAGCAACCATTTTGTGCCCTTTAAATCCTTCTTCAAGACTCAACATTTTGGTTAGGTGACTAACTGTCCTAAAGATAATCCCATCTTTGCAAGGTCGTCAGAGAACAACCTTCTCTTTGAAAGTGTTCTTTATCCAATGGGCTGCCCAGCCTAAGACCAATTCAAAGATGAAGAAATATAAGAAGGGAGAGCAGGAAGTTGAGGTTGCCCATCAACTCTCAGCACTGGACAGCACATCGAACAGGCAGGCAAGTTCACTCAGTCATCTTCCTCACTATGATAAAACAGGTTGTGTTTTTATTTAAATTACAGGAATTATTTATAAATTTGTAGTGATGCATATTTTCTTTATTTTTTTAATTTATAGGCCACTAAGTAATTCAACAGGGCTCTCTAAGTGGCATGCAACAATAAAATGTAATTACAATTCCTAAATATTAAACATAAATAATTAGCATATGCAAACTCTGGGCAAATCTCTTTCTAGTCTTCTGGTTTGGTAATGCATTTCCTCTTTTCTGGAGGAATTATAGCTGAATAACAACAACAGAAACTTTTAAGCAGATCCATATTGAAAGCCACTGTCCTGCCTCTTGCGATTCTCTCAAGGCACCAGGCATTCTTCATTCTTCAAAGTTATCGCTTTCTAACATGTGTTGAACATACTAGGCTCTCTTGTGATATCAAACCCAAGCAAAACTACACTGATAAAATTGAGAAATGGATTTAGGGCAGTCCTTCACAGAATGACCAAGTTTAGTCATATCACTAGATCTTTGCTTTCTTGGAATAATTTTAAGATGGCATCTTCAAGTAGCTTACGCATTATAAAAGAAAAAAAAAAAACAGAAATACATCATCCAAGAACAGAATCTCTCAAAGTGCCTCCCTTGGCTTTTGAAAATAGTTTCCCTTTCCTTAAGAGGCCAAAGTGTTTGGGATCTGTCCTGTTTTGTGTGTGTGCTTCCTTCCCTATTATTTTTCTTTTCTGTTTAAACACAACTTATGGCAGAGCTCTCAGGGCAAACATATTGGGAATTATTTCCACTTGCAAAAGGAGATGCTACAGTGACATCTGGAGAGGGAAACAAATCAAACAAAATTTTGTCAGGCCGTCGAACGGGAAATCCGAGGGCTGTCAGAAGGGACTTGGTGGACAGAAGAGCAAATGGCCCACCCTTCCAATCAATGCACAGAGCATTTTAGCCTGCCCTTGGCTCCTGAAGCAGATAATCCCACTCTCTTTGGGAATCAAAGCACAATAAAAGTGAACAAAATAACAATCGGCTGCCCTTTCAACATGGCCAGAACAAGTTGCCTGACTGGCCTCACTCTGCCTATTGGTTGGTCCTTCTCCCAGTCAGGGCTAGTGACAAGCAAGGGTCCAGACTCGAGTAGGAACCCACCAACAAAAGCTCCCTGGAGTTGCCCCTCCTCTTCCCCCTTGCAACCCGCTTCTCTCTCTGGCCCAAACAGCAAAGGCGGAGAAAAGGAGGGGCAGAAGAGGGCAGTGCCGGCTTGCTCCCAGGCTTTCTGCCCACCAAGCAAACAAGGAGCAGTAGGAATAAGCAAGAGGATGCCAGTCAATCGCAGCTTGCTCTGCTCCCTGACTTGTCCAAGTCTTCCCTGATCACTGTTGGAAAAGAACCAAAAGCAGCTGTCAAGCACAGGCGACTAACTTATTTATTTAAAATGTGCATGCCCTGCCTATTCAATGAGGATAAACTCAGTTGCATCAGCTTCCCCTGCATTTATTTCTGCCAAACCTCAAGTTCTTTCTATCCACAGTTTGGTAAGTTCTCATCAAAAATGAACAGAAATGAAAATCTCACCCACCTGTAAACATAATACAATGCTTTGGAGCAGACAACTGGGATGTTGCAACTCCTACACTGAGCAGCACTTCTTGTCCTACCTACAAATGATGTTACCTGTAACTAAACAAGAGGAACTAACAACCAGGATGGTGTGAGAGGAGGGCGGAGTATTTACAACTCTCTCTCCACTCTTGTGCTCCTCAGCAAGTGATAAGACACATCCCCTTGATTCTGGAGTCAGCAGTGGGTAGCCTTTACCTTCCAAGAATGGGACTAGTCCCCCTCCAAAGCCACCCAAGTGAGTAGCAACAAAATCCGTAGTTTAACTGGGTTTTGCTGCCCTAGCCACAGAGAGGCTTCCCATGGGAGTGAAGACGGACAGGCTCCCGAAACTGCCTGCATCCTAGTGAGGACAGTGCCTGGAGCCTTTGGGCAAGCCACGGCTTCCTACTGGGCTTGCTGGATGTAATGCCATTCTGCAAAACCTTCGTCCATTTTCTTATGCATCAGTCTGCAGAGCTTTCTGCGGCGCTAGCGTAAGATTTATAACAGAGGGCATTGCATTAGCTCAGGAGCTGAAAATGCCCAAAGTCGTCTAGGCATTTTGATTGCTGACATAGTGAAGGTTGGGATCAGGTTAAAAGCGCCACAATATTATGAAGCCAGAGCGTCAAAATCAGTGGCCCTGACTTAAAAATGGGAACACCCCCACCCAATCCATGCACATACAATATACACTTAAGGACAACCACAAAGTACATCTGCAGCCATGGATGCAAACCACCAGGACAACAGCTACAAACAAAAAGGCATCCACAGCAAGGCATCACTCCATGCAGGAGTTTCCCTGCCTGACCCTCAAAGGCAGAGACCCCGGTCTACAGCAGAGCCCACTGCAAATGGTGCCTCCACACCACAATTATGGGCCCTATATTGTCCTCCACAACTTCAGGGGTTCAGTTGCTTGCACATCTTCTGCCAGCAATACTTGGGCAGCAATTTTATGTAGGGCAACCAGGTTGGCTTCTGCGTAAAAGAATAAATGGATAAGAACCTGCCATCCCACAGAACAATATTCGAATAAGCATTTGGGGGGAACATTTCTGCCTCCTAGAACATTTCACTGACTGCAAAATAGCATAATTAAGCACTACTTGGGATTTTATATGGAGGCTGCAACATGAAACTGTTGAACTGCAATGTGTTGAGAGGTTCAGCTCTGACATCTGTGGCTTAAACAGGGATAAAGTTTTCTTAGCGCACAGTGATCGATGATCAGTTCACCATTGCTAGGAAATCTGTGCCAACTACTCTCTGCAAATGGTTCCTATTAATGGTTGCATTATCACTAGATTAATATAGCAAATTTCAATGGGGATGCTTAAAGTATTACCAGGAACAGGATCCTACGTGTGTTTCATCAGAAAAGACCCCCCATAGATCCCAGTATTCCCCAGCCAGTTGTGTATGTCTAAACATTCATTGGATTGCACCCTACCTAATCCTGGACCCAGTCTGTACTTCCAGCATTTTATTTCCCCTGAAAAAACTGTTTACAACCCCAACCACCAATCATGTGTATATATCTGTAACTCAAGAGAAAGTGGGTTTCGGGCCACAAGAACTTTCATTCCATAGTCAATGTGCTGTTTTGTAAGGCATCACAGACTCTTGGTCATTTCTGTTGCAAAGGACTAATGCAGAGATCTTCTGAGAAATTCTTTGCTAGAAAGTGTGGCTGCAAGCCAGAACACTAACATTCTTTGAAATGCAGATCTGTAACCTTCAAAGTTTCATTCAGTGAAATAGAGTGTGTTGTTATGGTGATCATTTAAAGATTTGAGTCATTTGAACTAGGCATGTTTTCTGGTTTACCACCGTTGCTGCAAACGTTTGTCTCCCTTTCTTCAATTTCTTTTTTAACAAGGGCAAATTTACTTCTTAAAGCACTTGCTTTGCATACCAGTTCAGTCCTCCGTTTCCCCACTTCAAAACATCACCTTTCCAAGATCGTGAGAAAGACCTCCACCAGAGACCCTAGTAAAGCACTGTTGTTCCAAGTAGATACTACACAACCATTTCTTCTGATCTCTTGAAGGTGCAGAGAAAATAGGTCAACTGAACCTCCTGGAGCAGGATCTAAGAAGTGTCCTGCTCACATTTCAACTACCTCCCCTCAGCTGAGGGTGGGCCACAGAACAGGGTCTCCCCCAGAAATCAAAGCTGCTGGGCTAGCCTGTATGACAGAACATGGTCTTTCAGGTCTCAAAGTTTCAAAGCATTTGAGGGCTTTGAAGTTTAAGATCAGCACTTTGGACTGGGCCCAGAAATTAAATCAGATGGTAGCCAAGGAGATGCAGCTTTATTGTATGATCACAAGACTGAGATCCTTTTGGACTGCTACAGCCTTCTTCTTAACCTCTTAAATTAATTGCTTTTTTTATGCAAGTATGCATAGGATCTGAAACTAGATTCACTCTTAATTTACAAGGGGAGTGGAAGAGGAGGCGGAGGAGAAAAGCATTCTGGTTAAACTGCAGTATCTTGGTGTCTGAAACCATGAGGGCTAGCAGATCTTTTAAAAAAAAAGAAGGAAGTACAAGAAATACAAAAGTTTACTTTTCAATCATAAGCCTCACTTTTGGAGGTGTTTTTATTTTTTTTTTAAACTTAACCCTGCAGAAAGTCATGGCAACTGGTGAACTTGCAAGATTATTTCTGGACAGAGCATGCTTCCCTTCATCACCACCTGAACGAGTCAGCTGTTGCCTGCAGCTATATTTTTTATTATTTATTTATTTCATTCCACTTCTCTAGCACCCCATAACCTGAAGGTTCTCTGGGCGACTTACCAATGCTAGAGCGGGATATCATACTATAGCAGCACACTGCGGCACAGGCTGCCCGCCACTGAAGTCTCCACGTGTGATTTCTAATTCATCAGCCCTGGTGATGTCATAGGCATTTCAGTATATCGCCTGCCCCTCCAGTGCGTGTGCAATAAGCTCTGACTCTGATCACTCGGGGGAGCTGGAGAAAGGGAAGGGGGTCACACATGCATGGGTGCATGTGCACACGCACACACAAAAGCAGCCCAATTTCATTAACTGCAGGATCCCTGCTGTAATGCAGGCTGGTCACTCCAGGAATCAAAACAACAGATGGAGCCCTAGGCACTGTCCCGTGTGTGTGCGCGCGTGCGTGTGTGTCTCCCCATCACTTTCCCATGGGGGAGGGAGGTATCACAGCCTCCGTTTAGTATAATGAGCCCAAGCATTTGGCTGAGTATTTTGCAAAAGGAATTGAAAGCAGCTGTTTGCTTCTTGGATGGCAGCAGAACTTTGCTACCTCTTAAAGTGGAAAGCTTTCCCTTTTCTTTTTCCTTGTTCTTTTTTGCTTGCTTTCTGCCTTTCAAACTAAAAAGATGGTTGTTATGGCAACTAAGGTTTCTATATTTAAAACCAGTTTTCTCCCCACTGGCAAGTGGAGTCAGTGCTGGAGGAAAATGAAGCTTTTGGGTACTGTGCCTGGGTGTGTCTTTCGGAGCTGTCGGAAATGGGTGGTGATGAGAACAGGTACCTAGGACATGGCATGGCGCGGTTCCTTGAAAGTGGCAGCCAAGATCCCCAAAGTGACATGGGAGAACTTGCTTCTTATGAAAAGGGGCTTGTTTTGCTTTCCTCCTCCTCCTCCTCCTCCTCCTCGCCACAGCCTGCCACAGCCGATTACCTCAACTGGGTAACACAAAAGCTGCCATGCCCATCCAAACAGATGGCTGCATGGAAAACCTTGGCATAATTCTGCCCGGCAGTTCATGATCTTTTCAGTCAGTTTTGCTGGCTGGAAGGCTATCCAGAGTCCACTGGTGGAAGCAGATGGCTGAGGCACGAGAACGGAGCTCAACTAATCTGACGAGAAGATCTTGTTTTTTGTGTACTCTTGAGGTTGAAACAGCAGTTGTGGGAGCACCAACCAGGTGGATACTTATATATCCATAAGAATGTACCAATATTTACACATTTCTTGTAAACGGGAAGTGCTTGAGATTTACAAAAGGAGGAGAAAGCAGGAGAAACTGAGATTCATCCATCCAGGCCCAGGACTTTGTCTGGTAACTCTTAAAAGCCTGGGTTGGAATCCTTGCAGATTCAGCCATGTTAGTGGTGCTGAATTACGGTTGTCACCTCTTCTTTGCTCTTCTGACATCTTTGCCACCTATATGGCAAGCAAGTACAGTGTGACCCTTTCCGTGTTGGAAGCAGCTGTACATTTTGATCTTCGCTGATGCAGAGGAGTGAGTATTTAATTCACTTTATTATTTATTATTTATTTATTTGTTTAAAACATTTTTATGCCACCCCCATCGCAACAAAGCCTCGGGGCAGCTCACAGCAAGAACAAAATTATACAATAAAAATATTGAAACCTGGTGCATCTCGGCTTAAAAAATTTTAAATCCTACAAATAACCAATAAATTAACACTTAAAATAAGTTTTAAATAAAAAGGTCTTAGCCTAGCACTGAAAAACAAATAACGACGGTGCCAGGCGGACCTCTCTGGGGAGCGCATTCCATAGGTGGGGCGCCACCACAGAGAAGGCCCTCCTCCGGGTACTCACCCTCCTAATATCATTCACAGAGGGTTCCCGGAGAAGGGCATCTGTTGCTGATCTCAAGGGGTGGGAGGGCATATATGGATGCAAGTGTTCCTTTAGATACCCAGGACCCAAGCTGTTGAGGGCTTTATAGGTCAAAACCAACACCTTGAATTGGGCCTGGACTTCAGTCGGGAGGCAGTGGAGCTGTCGGAGAACTGGGGTTATATGAGAACAATGCCCAGTCCCCGTCAGCAGCCTGGCAGCTCTATTCTGCACCAATTGAAGTATCCGGACTGTCTTCAAGGGCAGCCCCACCTAGAGCGCGTTGCAGAAATCTAATCGGGAAGTTACCAGCACATGTGTCACAGTCGCCAGGCAGTCGTTCTCCAGGTAGGGACGCAGCTGATGGATCAGCCGGAGCTGAAGGAAAGCTTTGAGAGGGTTTTAACAGAAGAAGTTCGCAGCCACAGATGTTCCTGGGGGATCCTCTGCAAAAGTTTTTAATAGTTGCTCAGGCTCTTACAGGGGGCTGAAACTCCTTTGATTCAGGCCTAAGAATGACCTTTAGGCTGATGAAGTTGTTGCAAATTGAGAATCACGTATTCCTGATTGGTCTACCAGAAATTGTGAACCACTATTCCTGGTAGACCATTGTTCTATCTCAGTACTGCCCACACTGACTGGCAGAAGCTTTCTTGGATTTGGGGCAAGGGCCTTTCCTATCTCTATCTGCCCAGGATGGGGCTTTGGATGCTTTGCATGGAAAATGTGTGCTACCACTGAGCTAAATCCCTTTTCTGGTACGTAAGGTGGGAATATAGCAATGTGAATGATAGGGAGACATGGCAACAAAGATTATTATGGGGATCTGCAATGCTAAAGCAGGGATGGACAACTTCAGGGGGCTCAGGAACACACTGGATCTCCTGGCAACCATTTTGCTGCAGCCGCAAAAAGTACCTGTAACTGGAGGTGGACCCATTGGAGAGGAAAATGATGTGGCCTGTGTTCCACATCATTTATTATTTTTCTTTCTCTCTCTCTTTCTTTCTTTCTCTTTTTATTAAAGAAAGCCTCGAGTTTGTGAGCTGCCCCAAGGCTTCAGCGAATGGGGCGGCATAGAAGTTTCCTAAATAAAATAAAATAAAGTAAATAATATTAAATTTATTTATTTATTATTAAATAATTATCATTTATTTCATATTATTTATTAAATTCATTGTATGTATTTATTTATTAAAAACTTTTATATACCATCTGCTACTGAGGTCTCGGAATGATCTTACAATAAAACAGAGTGGAGCGCAGCATGCAAGTTGATTTTCTGTACCATAAATCCCCACATTAAAATCACATTCAGACCTTAAAATAATGGGAAAATAATAATGTGTTGCCCATCCCTGCATTAGAGGGTAAGCAAAAAAGCAATGGATGGTAGAGTAGAACAACAGAGCCTAAAAAGAAAAAAAGAAAATGCAAGCTGAAAGTTTTGAACAATTCCTAGCAAGGTGATAGCAAGATTATGAAAGAAGTCTCCTATGGGAGGAGCGGAGAAAATGCTTGCACAAAACCTAAAGGTATGAGAGAGCCCTAAAAATACAGCACAAGGAGGCATTCAACACTGTCCCCAGGACAAAGGCTCAGCTGGCTTTGATGGCTCCCCAGATCAATATCTTCAAGGGTTTTTCCATCTGCTTTTCCACAGCATGTGGACAGAAGTTGTGGTTGTGGTTGTCTCCACTGTCACATACTTTAAGAGTACAGATAAAAAGCTATTTTTAGTGCTTTCCCTCCAAATTATGCAGGTGAAATGCACAGCTTTAGACTTGATCATGCATTTTGAAATGATCCCTAGTGAGCCCAACAATTGGAGGTTCCACACTGGTGTGTGTGTGTGTGTGTGTGTGTGTGTGAGTGAGAGAGAGAGAGAGAGAGAGAGAGAGCGAGCGAGCGAGCGAGCGAGCGAGAGCGCACCCTACATCAGGCTACTACAGTCATGGTGAAAGGAGATGGTAAAAATAAGTTCATGGATTGCCAGGCTACCATAAATACTGCAGTTCTATCTTCTTCTCCATCACTTAACTCACCATTTAAAAGCATACATGGAAGTTTCTAGCATAGTCTTTGCTTGTAGAAGAGGGGTGAACAGACACTTGCTCTCCAAAGATGTTGGTCTTCAGCTCCCAGCATTCATGGCCATCAGACATCCAGGCAATAATTTTGGTGACTCAGTGCCCAAAACTTCTAACTTCTGTCCACTCCTGCACAGAGATCTAACTTCTGCCCAACGCTGCTTTGGAGCACAGGAAGTTGCTGAGCCAGGTGATCGTAGTTCCATCTAGCTCTGAAACCTGTCCTAAGTTTGTGCCCTCTAACAGTTTTGAAGGTCAGTCCCAGATCTAGGTCAGATGATCTATGCTGGACCATCTGCCCACGGCTGTGCTTTTCCCCCAGACTGTAAACATACTTGAGGTATGAAAGAGAGCACAGGAACAGAAGAAGGACCGTGCCAGATCAGACGCAGGTCCATCTAGTCCATTGGCCATGAAAGCAGATGTTGATGAACAAAGTGCACCAGACTGGAGAAGTCTTCCCTCCTGCTTAGATATGGAGATGCCACTTAGCCTCTACCCAGCTGTTTGGAGGAGTGCCAGAATTCTGCTCAAGATACAGAGGAGCATACAGTGGAAGTCTCACTGGTTTGACTATCAGCCAGATCAACAGAGATGTTCCAGGTTTGTGGTAAGCTACTCTGGGGAAGGAATGTGAAGAGAGAGAGATCTGCACAGATCCACCCATGTGGCAAGCAGCCAAACTGAGAGCATCAATATGCTCTGTTCTAAGGTTCTGGCAA
Organism: Varanus komodoensis; assembly: GCF_004798865.1. Taxonomy (NCBI): domain Eukaryota; kingdom Metazoa; phylum Chordata; class Lepidosauria; order Squamata; family Varanidae; genus Varanus; species Varanus komodoensis. Next base: position 3,061,919 of record NW_025335759.1, read on the forward strand.
AGTCAGATGACTGAACACAAGCCTGAATTGTATCTGACCAAGGGACTCCAGGCCCGCTTTTTGCCTCTGAAGAAAGTCTGGACCTGCACTGGGCTGATAAGAGTACCCTGTCTTAACCCGTTGCCATCAGCACGGCAAATGCACAACCACTAGTGTTTAATGAATAACAGGAAAAGGTCAGCAACTGGGTTTATTTTGGTCATTTTGAAGGATCTATTTTCATCCTCCCATGAAAAATGTATATATTGACGAATAAACTATCAAAACAACACCCTGGATTTTTCCCCTCTTTAGACTGCTTTGCCACAAAAAGTTTACAGATGCTTACAGAGAAAATAGGAAGGGTTTTGCATGCAATTCCTATGGACACACTCACTTTACCTAACTCTAAAGTAACACAACACAGCAAATGTAATATTCAGAAGCACTGCCCCAAAGGATAAATGTTGCCAGTGTCTACAAATGCTGCAGAAGATCTAATAGATGGTAAAATGCATCATGGCATCCAGATCTTTAAAAATTTCTTTAGTTGGATGGGATACTTAGTGTACCTTTACAAATAAAACATTCTCCCTCTGCTTTAAAAATACCCCAGTGTAATGTTTCTGTAAGAAATGGAATACTCAAGTGTCAGGTTTGTGCCACAATGCTGCCTTATACAGCAGAAATGTGATTAATTAAAGTGTACATGCATAATCCATACTTTTAACCACATTCTTTTGGCATCAGCCTCTCCAGCCCGATGCCAGTAATACTGGCTTTAAAATGAATGACAACCTCAGAGCTGACCTTTGGGAGCTATGAAGAGGCTCTCTTCAGCTGCTCTGTAACTAGGGAAGAATGGGAAGCTATACATTTCAGATTGTGTAGGAGGGAAATAAAGGCTTGTAAATGCAGTAATGACTGGGGAGGTTTGGAACAGGCCAAGGAAAACCGACTTTTGAAATCACACACAAAAGCTGGAAGTAGACAAGCACCAGGAAGGCTGAGGAAGGGCAAACAAATGCGTCTGTGCACACTCCAAGCCAGGCACGTTCATCCACGACCTCTCCACTCCTGTAAGGCTGCAAAAAAGCAGTGTGGGGAGGTGTCAGGGCAGGCTGCACAGCTTCCAGTGGAAGGCTCTTCCTCTCCCCACTCGCTCTCTCTCACACACACAGGCCAATTTGATTCTGACATCCAGCAAGCAAAACCGTGATCCTTGTGAAAGAGGGACTGGTTTTTTCAGAGGACATGCAGAAATGCATTCTAATCCCACAGATGAAAGCTGAAGTGGGAAGCCCACAGTCCCTAGGTGTTGGCGGACTACAATGCCCATTATCTCCAACCAGCATAGTCAATGGTGGTGAATTATGGTGGGTATAGTCTGACATCTCCCAAAGAGCCACAAATTACCCACTCCTGAACTAAGGCATGTTTTACATGCACAGGAGGTGCATGTAAAGGTGGTGCTAGAAAGATGCTAGCAAGGGTGATACCACTTCTGACCATATTGTGTTTTTAATAGAAACATAGAAACAGAGCGAGTCAGAAGGGGCCTCCTGGGCCATCCAGTCTGACCCACGGCTCCAGCCGGCTCCGCTCACGACATGCCCACCATGTGCATGTCCAGCCTAATAGAAATGCATACTTGCAGTAAAGAAAACATGCACGTCTCTGTAAGCAGAAAAATAGCACAACATGGTGAAGGCCAAGGCAGACTCTTTCTCCCTGATGGGGCAGCTGCTGTGCATGTAGGCATTAATTTATTTGCTGAAATGTGTTACACAGGGAAAGGGAAACGGTGAAGATCCCACCTGTGGATGGGAGTGGCACATAGTCCCCTCTACCATGCCAGGATCCAACCTCCTGCCTTGACCCTGAGCAGAATCCTCAAATTCAACTTTGAAGAGACAGAAGTAAAATACACAAAACAAAATGGTAGATAAATTGGCCATTCGTAACTTGCTTAATCAGAATCCTGTGAAATGTGTAAACGCTTTGATTGTCCTAACTTCTGGTAGTAACTGGACGTATTTTGGCATTTGTGAGGATAAAAGGGAGAGGGAGAAATCCTTGAAAACTGCCTTGGGTTCCTTGCAGAAAGAAGAAGAAAGGTAGAGTATAAAAGGAATGATTATTACTGGCAGGAAGTACTTTAAGCTGAAATAGGCTGCTATTTGGGGTAGTTTGGCTCCACCCCATCCACTGGCCCTGCTCACTACTGGAAGGTGTCTTCCAACAGCTTCTTTGAAAGTGAATTAGGCCTCTGCCTGAGCTGCATCCATCACCCTTGCTCTGGGCCATGTGAATCTCACAAAGGTGGCTGGGAGTTGTGACACCTCAGATTTCACATCTCCTCTTCATTCTTGGGAGAACTCTCCAGTCTGAGAGGAAGCTTCATTTAAAGGTGGGAAGATCAAGAGCTTCTTGGCCCCATGGAACCTTCAGCAACAGCTCATACTCGGGGCATATGTTAAAATTAGCTCTGCACCCCAGGCCAGCCACCTGCCCTCCCTCCCTGATCCCTGGCTCTTCAGCTCTATGTGTGAGAAGCATTGTTGCTATTTATCACCCCATTGCTATTAAAAGGGCATTGTGCTGAAAGAAAGCATCTGAGCTCTATTATAATTCTTTTTGATTGACAGCTAAAGTTTAATGAGTGTCATTGCCTGGCAGGGCCAGATGCAAAAGGAGCTCTAAATAGACCTGTCATGAAGATGCTAAAGAGGCTCTCGGCACACCCAAGTCACTGCTCAGACATTTGCAATCTCTTTTCCTTCCATCCCTTTCCAACTCAACCACTTTCAGTTAGAAATATTCACCAGAATCTGGAAATTCTAGTCTTGCATAATCTATTCTTCAAAATTAATCAGAAGGGCCTTTCTGAATTTAGGTCTCATTGAACAAATTGATTTATTTATTTAGTACAAACAAAAGCCATATATTCCACCTTTTTTTTTCTTTTTCAAAGGATGCCAACACAGTATCTTAACAGCATAGATCAAATAATATAGAGAGCAAATGAAATCCCATAAGGAGGAGACCACCATGAAGATGACACATTTCCAGGCTACTGTCAGATGGGAATGGTCCTCTGAGGCTTGCCAGAGAGGCCAATAGGGAGTCCAAGTCAGGAATGCAGATGAAGGCAGAACACAAGTAGGACCATGGACAGTTCCAACTGAACCCTGCAGGCTGAAACTCTCTCCTACTAGGACAACAGGAGGATGTTGCCTCAGTGAGCCATTAGAGCCAATGGAGGCTACATAGGCTGACAGAATCTGCAGTGTGGTCAGCTTCATTCCACCTCACCTGATTCCACAGCCTGAGACCTGCACAGTGCTGGGGAAATGGAGGCTGTGAGGCAACTGGTTATGGCAGGACCGATGCCCTAGCCAGGAGGGCCCCAAATAGGCACTGGCTGTCCTGTCCTGAGGGAAGCATCCTGGGCCTTGTCTGCACTGGGAGGCCGGAGGGCTGGGGTCGTGGGAATCTGCAGCTTCAGGGACACCCATGAGGCCTCTTCCAATCATCTCAGTTATTTCACAGATCTGGGTTGCTGATCCACCAAGTAACCTGCTATTCCGACATCAAATCACACGTGGTGAACCCTTCTGAAGAAAGGCCGGTTCTAAAGAAATGGGTCTTTGAAATCTATGTGAAAGCCTCCAGTCATGGGGCCATGCATATCACAGTCAGAACAGCCATCCACAAATGTGGGGCAACTGGCAAGATGACTCTGGCATTAGTGAGCACCACCCTCATTGCTCTCACAGGCCAGTGTAAGATCAAATCCTCCGAGTCTGATTTCAAAGGGTGGGCTGGACACACTTGGAAAACCCTTGACACTGGACGCCCAATGCTGGGCGATGCTGGCGTCACCGTCTGCCCTGCTATAAAGTCACTTTACAGTGGCTTCCAACACTGTTCTTCTTCCACATGGCAGGGGGAACAATGAAGCGTTGCTCAGTGCTATGTCTGTGTTTAGTAAGATCCATGCATTTAAATTGTAAAGCTGGAATTCTGCTAATCTCCCTCTGAAACCAATTTTCAGCCTATCCCCATCTGGTGCCATCCAAATGCTCCAATTGCCCCTGACCACTGGCCATGTTTTGTAGTCCAAAACAACTAGAGAACATCATCCTGGGAAAGACTGTTTCCTTTTATGCAGTGAAAACACACATATCCTATCTACAAAAAAACACAAACCCTACAAACCTAGTAGCAAATTGACTTGGCTTGGCATGGGTTGGAATATCCTTAGTCAGATGCAGCAAAGATGTCAAGAAAACTTAACTGCCAGAAGTGGGTGCATTGAGATGTCTTGCCTAAGTGAACTCATGCCTGCTGGCACCTCTAGGCATTCTCTGAGGGCTCTGGCCACTCCCTTCCCCATGAGGGAGTTGCCCCATATGCGTGGGAAGGGAGAGGGTTAGCAGAACTATGTGCTAGTTGGGAAGGACTAGCTGAAGATGCTACTGTATGCTTTAAGGACACATTAATGACTATGTTTCAAAACTGACACAGTATCAGTGTACATGCTGTTAGGGTCTCCTTACTATGCATGCCAACTGACAGACCCCTTTTATTGTTACAGGAAAGAACGTGCAAGGCACTCTCATGTGTAAATGAAAGGAATGGGAACCATCTCACCAGAAGCCCTTCCAGTTTGGTCAGACCTCGAGCTAACTAGCTTTGATGAGTCAGCTTTTCTAAAAGACCATGCTCTAAATTTGAGATGAGCAAAGCCACAATCCACGTTTAGCAAAATAGCCAGCTTGGCAGACTTGCTGTGCTCTGCTTGCACATTCTAAAGATCTAATCTGTTCATTTTAAAACTGTTATGAAAGGAGTGTTTGTTATCAATGCTTGTAATCTCTTGCTTTCCAGTTTCTGACTCGAGTATCACCCGATGGTAATTTAGGCAGAGATTACCAGTGCTTAGTCTTGGATCCCTCTTTGTATCTTCTAACAACCTTGCTCAATACAGCAATACAGCCCGATCATTAGTAAAGATGGAGGAAATTTCATTTGATCCACATGTTAAGGAGCATGGCTCAATTTTGTACACTTCTCCAATTTTTGCTATAAATTCCTTCAATCAGAAACATGAAAAGGGGGAAGGAAATGCATGCATGCATGCTCACACACTCACGCCTCAATGTCTATATTCCTGAAAATAGCAGTAAAAACATATCATATTACAAAAATGGCTTACAAAAGTGCATGTCTTGGAAGAAATGCACACAAAATATACATATATAAATTCAGTCTACGCATGTTATTGTTGTTAAGTATGGAGCAAGCTGAATGTAAGACCGGACAAAACCAGAGAGAAACCTGGGGAGATTCACCCATCAGAGGTCATTACGAATGTTCTCCTTCTGCCCAGTGAATGGAGGACCAGTGGCCAGTGCGCAGCTAAGCACGGCTCCTGCCTTCAACGGCCCTTAGCGTCAATGTCTTCTCTGCCCACAGAAGAAGAAGAAGAAGAAGAAGAAGAAGAAGAAGAAGAAGAAGAAGATCGGGGCCAAAAGACAACAGGACAACATCACTGCATGGAGCCTTAAAGATGGGCACAGTAGGCGGAGCAGCAGAGCCATGTGCTTACTGCTTCCATAGCATGGATGTTTCGCTCAACTACCTTAAATTCTCCGTGCTTTTTAGCACACAAGTGCGTATTCATAGGTGATTTGACTTTCCTTTCAAACCAAAGGTGTATCCCTCTATACACATGGGACCTACACCCAAAGGTTGCAGTCTGGAATGCCACCAGTCAGAACTGAAGCCAGCCATGCCCAAATGCAGGATACTCCGTTCCATTTCTCTTCCACCATTTTCTACTCCCCACACCCTGTAAGCACCTAGCAGGAATAAAGCATGCTCAGTTCACACTGGGCTAAGTTCCCTCAACCCTTAAGGTTTTTTGCAGGAGGCATTTCTGAGAACTTGGGGTTTTCCCAGGCCAGCTGATACCCATTCTTGTCTGTGGATGATGCTATTTTGGCAACAAAAGGATCTACACTCAGTGGCACGTGTGCATAGATAGCCTTCTCCTCCAACCAGGTGTCCTTCACCTCTCTGGTCTTTGACTACCACCAGCCCCAGTCACCCCAGCATGTATCCAACAGATCTGGACAGCACCAGGTTGAGGAAGGCTGCTGTGTCTTGAAACCTGTGGAACCACACCAAAATTCAAAATTGAGCATATCCATGTGTCTCCATTAAGCCATCCCAGATAAAATGTTCTGGTATCAGCCAGCTGTTAAAGGCACAGAGACACCCCCACTAAAACATGAACAGTGGAACCCTACTGGTTACACTTGACCAAGATGACTGCTCTTTGTATAGAAAAATGGCTATTATTTCACTTGGAGGGATGGTGGAGGGAAGAGTAGATCCTATATTAGGCATAAACCACAGTGACAGATATGGGGTAGATTGTTGCAATGGGGAGATGGCATAGGTTTCCCCCGTTCAGGCCTGACACCCACAGAGTTGCCAGTGCCCAGGTATGGAAGCTTTCAACTAGAAGCACCTGCAACCCAACCAGGTTAGTGCTCAGCAGACCAAAGAGCAGACTAGAGCATGCAGTGGGAAGTCCAGTCTCAGCACCACGGCCAGCGCACTGTGGGAGACAACCGGTCTTGAAGCAGACAGCTGGGAATTTTGCTCCAGTGATGCCTTCTAGCCCACTAGACTGAAATAGCGGGCCCCCTCCTTCAGGCAGATGTGCATCCTAGACCCTACTTCCTTTAAAGAGATCTTAGCAAACAAGGCCATGAGGCCTTTTGATATCTTTGAGATCAGCACAATTGGAGATGCACAGATCAGCTGATTTCTGGTCCATGTCAGTTTTGCATGTGGGCCACTTGAAGACCATTTGATACACTTTCTGTATCAGTCCCTTAAAAAGTATATAAAAATATTTTCAGCTCATATGGAATTCTTCCCCGAACATACACACTGGGGGTTGGATCAGGACTTAGGATAAGAGGAGACTTATTGACATGAATAGTGTCAATAGGTTACGAATAGTCTAAGTCCCACCGACATTCATGGGTCTCACTTGAACAACCACTACATCTGGATCCAGCCTTTTGGAAGTAACTGTCCTTAAGATATATATTTTGTATGCATTTTCCACTAATAACAACTGATTTGGAATGTGCAGTCCAAATTTAATATTGTCACTTTGCTTAAAACTGAGGACCAAGCAAAAGACCTCCCTTCAATTCCTAAGTGGTGACCATGGGATTCCAAAACTTGAGGTTCCCTCACCTATCTCTGGAGGATGTGGGCATGGAAACCTTGGGAACCAAGGATTCTTAGGATGGTTCCTCCTTTTCATCTTGGGAAATATCTGCCAGATAATTTGCCTTACTGACTGTTTCCCAAACCAATCCTGACACATCTGATTCCTCTTACCCCTCCATGGTCATAGAAGTGGTTGGATTCACCTCCTGGACCATGATGGTCTCTTGGCTTTCCTACACTGGTAGAAATGCAAATTAATCTCTGATAAGGATGGATGCTATGCAGTCCACCTGGGAAGAGCATCATGGTTAGAGCCACACCTGCTGCAAGACTGCAAGACTCAGCCTGGTCCCATCTGCATCGCTCCATAACAGAAGATACATGAGTCAGTTCCGTCATTTGCATAGTCTCCCGCAGGATTCCAGCTTCTGGTCACACCATAGTGTGACAGAAGATTGGCTATCAGACTGGCTTTTCTAGACACCCTGAAAGCAGCAACCCTATTTAATATTGGTAGAACAAGAGGTAGCATAAGGCCAGTTTTCCAATTCATTGCAAGCCAGTGCTTTTCTTCTCCTAAGGATGTATTTATGTAATATTAATTCCTGCCAAAGCCTTCTAAATTGCTAGCAATTCATTGTTCAGAGAATTAAGCTCATCTAAAAAAGAAAAAAGAAAACACAAGAAAAGCACAGTGACAGGAGGATGAAGGAAGTCTCTGCTATTCACCATCCACCCACATGCTATCTTAATTCATCAGCAGACAAAGCCAGTGCTTTGTCTTTGGAGCCCCATCTCTGCCATTCATTCATGGTGAGATATCGCTCCCAGTAATCAGAGTCTGCTTATGGTGGGAAGGGAAGGAGGGGAGAAAGAGAGACAGAAAAAGAAACACATTGAATCAGGCCGAATCAGGCCGTGAGATAGCCTTCTCCAACCTGGCTCCTTCCAGATGTCTTGCACGACAACTCTCACCCTGTTGCATCTGAGAGAGGAGGGCAGGAAGGGGCATTCTGCGCTTCATTTAATCACTGAATTGGTCAACACTCCCTTTAGACCAAGGGTGGGCAATCCTCCGGCTGAATTTCATGAGATCTAAGTTCAAAAGCCCTCTGCACGCGGCCATTTCAGGCCTTTGTCAAGAGTTATCTCTTGGTTCCTGGAAGTCTGCTACACAAAGAGTTGTGAAACAAGAGACTGAGGAAGAGAGGAAAGCAGTAGTAGCAAATAGAGGAATATAGTTGATAGCAAGTTTGATGCTCTTCATCTTGTGTTGAGCCAAGACAAAAGCATTCTTCCATGGAATGGAATTAGCGTGAGATGGCTAAAAGAGTTGTGTGATTATTGCCAGTGACTGCTGCTGTGAATGGTCAATGGACTTTTCTTATATGGCAGTGCCCCCGCCTCCCCGGGCCAAGCTACATGTTCTACAAATCCCATATAGGGCAGGATTGCATATGTCATTCTAAGCTACCCTGTGAATAAGCCACTATGGGTTGGTTGTTTGCAGATGTCCCCTAAGTACTTCTAGGATTGTTTTCATTCCCCATCAGTTCTCCTGAGGGCTCCAACATATATCCTGGGTGCCTTTGCATCAGAACCCCTTGATGCCTCAGTTCCTAGACCAGCATCCTTTCTGCAATTGTTAAAGTTTGCTGGCTATGAGGGAAACTCCCACCCTGTGACATCAACTCATCAAAAGGAATAAATTTTATGAGCTTTCATGAACGAAGTAATGTGTGAGAGAGCTTTGGGATGGGGGAGGAGAGTTTAGCTGTTGCACAAGTCCACTTTTCTGATATTTAGCCAAACATCTCTGTATGTCTCTCTTCCACTTCAGGACTTAACATTGTTAGCCAGGAAACACCTTTAAAAAAGGTTGCATGGTAATACTCTAAAGTAAGCACAACCATTTCCAAATTAGGAGCACCCACCAGCAAAGCACCTTTTCTCCATCTGCTTTTGATCTCCTTTCCTGCTTGTTTATTCTCTCCATTGCTTGCTGCCATCTCTTGATATGGGTTACAGACCAATGAGAGGGACTGAGAGACATACACAAATGTCAAGGCAAAGCAGTAATATGGAGGGGGGAATTGTAGCAGTGGAAAGGCAGCTGAGAAAGCATGAGGAAGGATGGCAGCTGCACAAGTGAGAGTATGAGAAGGCTTCGCCACCCTGACCAGGCGATTCTCTAGCCATTCCCAGTAACCGAAGATAAGACTGCCGGGTTGGCTTTGGATGACACAACAAGCTACCATGGGGATCAAGACAATCCTAAATCAAGCCAAGGTTCTCAGGATGGCCTGTTCTTGAAAAACAAGTCATCTTGCGGAAACCATACTGGGTTCCCATCACACAACATCATGATGGGATGCCCTGTAGTGCAGAGCAGCTCATAATGTTGCTATGCATGATAGTCCCCACTACTTTCATTTAAGCACTCATGGAGCCAGTTCAGATCTGAACCATGGTGCTCTGGGAGGGGAAGTTAAGCCTTTTCCCCCACCTGTTTCCTCCTGAAATTAAACACACATATATGCATCATGGTGGTAGGAGTCAAAGAAGAGAGAAAGAAAACTGTCCATTGAACTTCCCATGGAAGTCCCCAAATCTCCAAACGTAGGACTTTTTTCTTCTTCAGCTCTTCTTTTTTGTATAGTTCTGAAGTACCCAGAATCTAGTATGTTCCTTTGTGGGATTTTGGCTAGTTCTAAAAACATTTGTTGTCTAACTGGGGATTTTGGGTTTCTTTCATGGATGAATTTAGACATCAACTGTTAATATATGGAGTGACAGTTCTCTCTCTCTCTCTCTCTCTCTCTCTCTCTCTCTCTCTCTGTCCCCAAATCTATCCATCATGATGCATTTACACTGAATCTCAACTGTCACCCTCTCACACAATTCAGAGACGCAACTTTTTGGAGCTTTTGGCAGTCTGCTTGGGATATTACAATCCTGAATAATTCAGTGTCAACAGCAGTCTTGGCTACCAGATGACCGGATCAACTAGTAATGGCAGAAACTAGGTCTAAAAGCCTGAATTAATGAATAAGTACAATTATGTTAATTACAGAATGCACGTGAATGGAATTCTCTTTATTGGTGGAGACGGTCTTTTTCTTATTTCATAGTTAAGTGTTCTTGGATTTATTTTATGGTGGGTCTTCTTTTTTTCCTTTTCAATTTCATTCAGCATCATGTGCTTTAATATGCTTGTATTGAAGGAGCTTGTAGAACCATTTATGCAGATCAAAATCTTGCACATCCTCTTAGCGCTGGGACCACTAAAAGATTTTGACATATTCCCCAGGACCAGTGTAGACATCAGTCTTTGTTATAGTCTTGGTTGCCATGCCCAGTCAATCTGGCTTCCCAGTTGGATACAGGCAGCATCAGAAAACTACCAGGGTGAAGGAACAGGAAAAGCATCCAAAGAGGGGCTGAATCAAGTACCATTTGAGAGCATCTATCCAAAACCCTCCTTTGAAAGAGAATAAAGATCAGTGGGGTACGATGTATGGGGCTCAAGATGAAACACACAGTACTGCTTTATACCAAGTCAGGCCATTTGTCAACCCTGCCAGTATCATCGCCTCTTCTGAGACAACTCAGCTGCATTTTCCCCTGCATTCCTTCTTGCAAGCCTTTTAAGTGAGATAAAACCTAGAACCCTTTGCACGCAAATCACAACCAAAGGTATGCCAACATCCCCATATTCCAAAATCATTGTATATTCAGACCCCCACAAAAGGGGGATTACTCATTATATGTCTTCTGTGAATGGTATGCCAGTGCTGAGAAATGGTTTCTAGCCCCTTTATGAGAAAGCATGTCCAACAGAACCTAGACTGAATAAATGCATAAACTTTTTGAAGGTATAAATCTTTGTTCAGCCAATCAAGTGCTTTTATCAACCATGGCTGATAAAAAGGTTAGATCAGTGGCCCTGATAAACAAACAAGCAATCTGTTGCTGGAATCTGTGCACATGAAGAAGTGAGTTGATTGGCTTGTTCAATCTCTCTCTCTCTCTCTCTCTCTCTCTCTCTCTCTGCTGGAAACAACTCCAAGACTTTATAGTGATAAGTAACAAAGTGGACTGCCCACCGAGCTAGAACCCCACTTCCTAGCAAATCCTGCAAAAAAGCCAGGGAATGAATGGGAAAAACAAAAGAAGCGTGGAACACAGGGATGGGTGAGAATGTTATTTAGGATAGTTTGATATGAACTTGCACAAGTTTGCATATTTCTTTATATCTGGGACAGAAAGATCTGTTCTTTCTTACTCACTTCTTATTTAAATTGAACATTGGATTAAAGGAAACAGATCAAAACATCCTGGCTTTGTGTGCTTAGATCTTAAAAGTCCCTGGTTGAATCCCAGCCGTGTCTGTGAGACTAATTGTCTTGGATAGGATATTTTGGAAGGCTAGTTTGGATATTCATGGGGTCTCCATTCATCAGAGGTGACACATAACAGCACATAACAACAAGATGAAAGACCTGCCTATAAACCAAACCAAAAACAAGACTACTTTTGCTTGTGCAAAAGCCCATATGATTCACAAAACGAGGGTCCTCTCTATCGCAGCCACAACAGAATTTTCAGGGATGCTGTACAGTCAGTGCTGAAGAAGTACACCTAAGCAGATGAGTCTTAAATCATAGCTGAGTGGGTGAGAAGAAATAACCATGAGGTCCCCTTCAGGTTGCTCAGAGAGCATTCCTTCAGTCTGAAGTCACATTTGCCTTAGGAAGTGACTAACTCCTGCTGGCTTCAGTGGAGGCTACTTCCAAATAAGGATGCTGATGGCTAAGACACCCTATTGTCTGCAGCAAAAAACCTGGTGCAGTAACCGCAAGGGTTTCCTTTTGCCCAGCAAAGACAAATACAATTTCTTACTATCACATCTTCCTGTAAAAATAAGCTATTGACTTAATTCACAATCCTACTTCTGTGGATTGATTGGTTTGTCTGTATACATTTGTATACTATCTTTCAGTCAAACAGTTCCCAGGACGATCCACAGCAAAATGTCAAAAAGAATAAAACATTTTTTAAAAGAGAAGAAAGCCAGAATAAAGTCCATAATCAAAAAAGCACAACACTCAAAAGCAGCTATTGTTTAAAACTGGAAATGAAAAGCCTGGGAGAAGAAAACAAGTAGTATTCTAATGTCAAAATAATAGTAAAATGGACATCAAGTGAATATCCTTAAGGAGGTTCCATAAATGCAGTGCCACCAAAAAGACCATCTCCATGGCCACCATCTACCTTGTCACAGGTAACAGAGCTGTGCAGTTGTGTGTGTGTGTGTAAAAGGCATAGTGCCAAATAAGTTTTTGTGTAGTTGGGAATATTAACTTTCATATTTTTATTGTTTTGCATTAGAAACATTCTGGGAAATATTCACACATGTGGGGGGGGGTGCTGCACTGGATTCTTGTGCAGTTAAAAATAATGCCTATAATAAACCTGGCACTTTGATTACCTAAGCACACAGAGAGGATGATGTTGGAACAGGTGTTCCTTCAGGTGATTACTTGTAATTACTTGTTGTTGTTATTGACATTATCATTGTCATCTTTCTCTGTCTACTAAACGCATCAAAGGTGGCACACTGAACAATCATAAATCCATAGGCTATAGTCAATAAAAATACAGGGACAACTAACAAGCATTTCTAGAAGCACTAACAAAGAACATACATATGTGAATACAACCAGCAATTTGCAAAACAAAACAAAGTAAAGGATGGCATTCTTCAAGTACTTATTCCAGAGAAGAGGGCCAGAATATCTTTTTATCATATAATTGAGTTAGAAGTGGCCATGAAGGCCATCGGGTTCAACCCTGGCTGTTGCAGAGCACCAGTTTACACCATCCCACTCAGATGATGTTCCAGTTTAGCCTTGAATGTCTCTAGTGTGGGAGAGCCCACAACCTCTCCAGGCAATATTGCTCTGACAGTGAGGAAACTTTTCCTGATATCTAGCCTGCATCTGGGTGGTTGAAACTTGAATTTATTATTCACACAGACACAAATCTGCAATGAGAGAACTGAAAAATCAAGTATCTTTGATAATATCTTCTAGATAGAAAAACTGCATGAATATACAGTCTCATGCTGCATAATTAAAAACTAATCCTTATTTTATGATGAATAACCTTTGGACTATAACGTATCTTAAACAGAAAACTATAGGTAGATTTATCCTCAAGAGGATGTTTTTAAAATCCATTTTAAATTAAAACACCAGATTATTTATCTTTATTTTTAATGATTGATTTTTATCCACCTTGTCCACAACCATATGGTCCCAACTTGCTTAGAATATGTGCAAGGCATTTGCCCTGCTAGCTCAGTATGATCCACCCTGAAAGGCAGGACTCCTTCAAGGTTCAGAGCAGAGGTCCATCCTATCACGGTTGCCTCGTTCTTTTAACTGGCGATTTTAACTGGGCTGCTCTTGGGACCTTCTGCCTGCCAGGTGTGTGTGCAGCCCCTGAGCTCTGATTTCCCTTCCAAGATCACAGGATGCTGGAACAAAGGAACCTTTAGTGCAGCCCATCTGCTACTGCAGTAAAGAATTAATCAAGTGCAGGTTCTTCTTAGCGTGGAAGCTGGAATACTAGCCAAGCCATTCTCCAGTCCTTGCTTAAATTTCCAACAGGGGTGCAGAACCACAAGCCTGGAGGCCAAATCCAGCCCCCGCAGTTCCTCAGGTGACCGTGCCCTTTCCCTTGCCCCCACTCCTTTCCCACTGCTTTGCCATGTGGTGGTTTCCCAGCTTTCTCCCCTCACTCAAACAGGTTGAAATTTCTCTCTAAAGGCTTAACTCCAGACACTAAGATCTTTAAACTAAAATAGGCTGATGTTTTTGGCCCATGCGAGCTGCTCTGGAATGGGATTAACGCCTTGAGCTCAAAGGGGATTGACCTGTCTGCCCCCAGAGCATATTCAACACTGCCAAAAAGCCACAGGTCCACTTTTCCCAGTGCCCCTTGCTCCCCCAGCCCCATTTCTACTCCCAGAGATCCTTTGAGCTGGGCAGGTGAGGTATAGAACATAGGACACTTCCCATGCAAGGTGAGTGCATTGAGTGTCCAGTCCCTCCAGGCCTTTTCCTTCTGCCTGCTGGGTAAGTTAATTTCTTAAGAACATAACATGAAGTCAGTGGTAGGCAATCTGCTGCCTTCTAGATGCTTTGGACTGAATTCTGACAAATGGCTATTGAATTCTGACCTGGGCTTATGGGAAATGCAGTCTAAAACAACTGCAGAATAACTACGCTGTCCATCTCTGTCTTAAGGCATCAGAAGATCCTCTGTGGACCAGAGCAGGAGTCCATGTAGCCTCACAAGTTGCTGCCAAGAGTAGCCTACCAAAGCTTTTATGGCAACTCTATAAGCAGGGTCTAAGCTCAGCAACCCTCCCAGCTGTTGTCCCCCGAGGATAAATGTCATGGCAATAATAGCTGCAGTCCCTTTTAGGCATTATGGAGAAGATGACCATCAGGGCCTACTAGTCCTGAAGGCTATATGCTATCTCCAGTATCAAAGACACTCCACCTGCTGGGGAACATGGGCAGGAGGGAGCTGTTGCACTCATTTCCTCTTTGTAAGCTTCCCACTGGGGCAGTTGGTTGACCAGTGTGTGAACAGGATGATGGATTAGATGAATCTTTGGTCTGATCCAGCAGGACTCTTCTTTTGTTTGTACAGCTAACAGCAGTTAATAGACCTTTCTTGGATTAACTAAATCAAAGTGGATAGATAGATAGATAGATAGATAGATAGATAGATAGATAGATAGATAGATATAAAATAACATGTCAAAGAGAAAGTGGAGCTTCTTCCACTCTCTGAGTTCAGCAAGATACTTGCGCTTGTTAATATTCCTTCTGATGTATCTGCCTTGAATTGTATTCATTATTTACCTCTTAAAGCATTGCTGTTTAGCCCCTTGCCTCCTATTTAAAAAAGTCACAAAGCAGCCTGTAACAACACGAAAATCAATGAAACAATCTTCCATATCACTCCTGCAAACAGCAAACTCCGGTAGCAAGCTATGGCTACGGAGCTGCAAGAAGGTATCAGCATGGATGGAGAAATCTTGAGCTTTGAAGAAGTACAGTGCAGCCAGTCATTGAGGCATGATGTACTAAACAGGCAAAATCAGAAACAAGCAGAACAGCCTGTTGAAAAGTACGTTCAATAGGCATGAGGAGGAGAAAATCAGGGCTGGGGAACAGCAAGGCAGGCTGGAACCCCAAAGAGGAACATGCATTCTATTACAGGCTCCAGTTGTAAAATACAGGATAGGAAATGTTCTCTTTTGTTCAGCCTATGTTCATGCATTCTTCTAATACCAAAGCACTCACTCTCCCTCCTTGCTGTTTGTCAAACAACGATCAAATCTAGTCATTAAGAAAATGTGAAATTACATGGTATACCTGAAAAGTAGCTTGCTTTCTGTGCCACTCCAACCACTTCCAGCTATGGCCCTTTCTTGACTTCTGCCTAAGACTGCTGGACACACAATGCTAGTCCACATCCCATGCTTATTATGGAACACTTGGTGCCTCTGTGAATTGCATCCTGTGACACCAGCACATGCACAGGGAATAAAGAGCAGAAAGGGAAATTGGAGAGAAAGTGAACTATGAAGTAATTTGTCCAATTGCAAATCCCAGCAGGCTGAAAATTTGGGCTGATGGCTGCTTAGCAGAAAACAATAATTTAGAAAAGGAACAATGAAATGAAATGAAATGTCTAGGTTAGCAGACGTACTCCACAAGGCCAACCTCTTCTATAGACGTTATAAGGCTATCTATAAATGGAACTGCAAAGAGAGTAATTGACTTTCAATCCAGATTCTGGATAAACTGCTCCTGCTCTAGATTGATTACAATGGGACTGGAATAATGCAAGTATAAATTCTTTCATGTATTTAGCTTGCGGAGTGTGCTGGGGATGAAACGTCCTTCCTCTTTAGAATAATTTATTGACAAAATATCACCTAATATGTTGATAGCCAATGTTCCCAGCAGGGTTGTGTAGGAGTCCCAAGAGAAATCTGACACTCAAAGCCCTGCTGAAGGACCAAGGATTTTAGCAGATTATCTGCTTGGTTCATTGGATCCTTACCAATTAGGTCTCCTCTACCACTGACCACCTTGATTTCAATGTACTTCTGGACTTATATGAAGACAAGATTTGGGACATTCAGATACAAAGAAGCAGAATAGAAACTGAAACTTTTTATGAAATATAGTTTGCTAGTACTGAAAATACCCAGCAATCTCCAACACAGAGAACTCTATTATGTGGTCTATGAGGATGAAAGCATCCTCCTTCTTACCAAAGGAGGATGCTGGGGGAAGAAGAGATGACGTCTGCATGGGGACAAGGCTTCGGGTACTGTCATGCTGAGCACTGTAAATCAGCATATGCTTTGCTGGGGTTTTATGTTTGCTTGTATTTTAAAACAACTTGCACCATCTTAGATGAACACCATCTCATCCAGATGACTAATTGCAATTGAAGTGGTCATCGTGTTTCAACACCTCTTCAGTGTCTGACAGTCTCTCATCTTTATTAACTAGACATTCAAGTCTAGCAGTTTAGATAAGCATATTAAACATGATCTTGAGTTCACCAAACCTCACCACAAGCCTTTCGTGCACATGAAGGTTAACCCCATTTCCAGGTGTGAAAAGTTCCAGTCAAGGGCTGGCCCACCTGTGTGCCTGTAAGCAAAGAAATGTTCTACCACTAGGCTGCATTTTGATGGAGGCAGCTGCCAACGCCCACCTGCCATGAGCTGTTGCACTGTGGGCCGCTGCACATTGCGCCTGTTCTCCAAAGCACCAGAATATGGAGACAGCCAGTGTGGTGGAGTGGTCGGAGTGCTGGGCTGGGACTCAGGAGACCAGGGTTCAAGTCCCTACTCTGCCACAAAGTTCACTCGGTGTGGAGCCAGTCTCTGACCCTTAAGCTAACCCACCTCACAGAGTTGGTGTGAAGACAAAATGAAGGAACATGGGTGCTGCCTTGGGCTTGGAGGGAAAGGTGGGATATGAATAAGACCGACAGACAGACAGACAGACAGACAGACAGACAGACAGACAGACCGACCCAGACCGAACAGGGAGGGAGGGAGGGAGGGAGGGAGGGAGGGAGGATGGATGGAAGGAAAGATAGGGCATCTATTAAGAGAGGGTGTAACATGAGAGAATATAAGAGATAAGCAAAGGCTAACAACTTCTAGTTTGCAGGAGATGTGAGGACAGACTAATTCAGTGGCCATGAGTTGCTTTCCAGACAGAAGGTCTGAGCTTTACTTCCTGACACCTGCAATTTAGATGGATCCCCTGCAGCAGAGGACAAGCAGGGACTGCAGGGCCATGCACAGGCTCTGCAGAGAGACCGGGTGCTTCCACTGACAACTAGCAGCTGCTGCTCTGCTCCATTTCAGCGGAGCAAGAGATGGAAAGCAGGGCTGCTCCATCGGCTCAACGTTTGGCCCTCCTTCGTCCATCAAGCTGGCCATGGTAAGACAGCTGGAACTTTAAGGGCTGGTACTTGTGGATGTGTCTCCCCCTTTCCCCATGGCAAGCAGCCCATCTTTTCTTGTTCTGAGGATGCCCCTGGGAACGGTGCTACATCATCCTGTGCAGGTGTTCCCAAGGGCATTCACAACACTTGTTGTCTGGCTGGCAAGAAAAATCAAGCTTGCCTATGGGAAGGACCGGCCTGCCCCTCCTTTATGGAGACAGACTGAAAGCCACATCAGTCTGAAAACTGGGATACATAACAAGAACACCACAATAATATAAAATAATAATTACAAATTAATTAATTTTTGGCAGATAAACCCTAACTTGTGGCTGCAGTGCTTGATGGTGCAACTCTTCCAACCAGCATATCTATACCCTAGAAGCAACATGCAAGCCTTCCTCCAAGTGCCAACTCCAAGGAAGACTCAGATAGAGGCAAAAAGGGGGAGAGCCTTGTCCGTGGTGGCCCCTCCACTGTGGAATTATCTCCTCACTCAAGCCCACCTGAGACCGACTTTGTCATCCTTTTGGTGCCAAGTCAAGACAGCCTTCTGTGCTGAGATATTTAAAGATGTCTAGCATTATGCTTGATGAGGGTCATCCATATCTGGTGCTTTAAAAACAGATCTGTTCTGTACTAAATACTCTTTTAGCTGCTAACTTTAAAAAAAAATCCTTAAATTTTGAAAAATGATAAATGTGATGACATGTTTATTATGCCATGGTCCTTTCAAGAACTGTTATAAGTGGCCCTGGGAGCTTCAGCTATTGGCTGGGATACGAGTTACATAAATGAATATATAACAGAACAAGCAAAACAAGCAAAAACCCATCATGAATAAATGCAGTAAGAATTTTTAAAGGTGTTGAGCAAAGAAAGGCTGCTCAGCTCCTGATACTCCATCTCGCCTCTGTTTCTGAACAGAACAACTCAAGAGAGCGGTCCTTTCCTTCTGTCTGGAGCACCTGTTGCTTTGCATTTTTGGCTGCAGACAAGAGCGTCTACCACGAGGTTTTCATCTTATCTGCTCCTTCCTCGACCATCAGGCAGCTCTTAGCAGCCGTCTCTCATCAAGCAAGAGTTTTAAACTGTTTCTGCCAACATTTGCTGCTGGCTGGCAATCATACGCTGCCAATTCCTGTAACAGCCACCTAGGGGTTCCCAGAATCATTTAAAGAGGCGCTTGGTGCTGGCTTCATATGCAGCATTTTGGGAAAGTGCTTGAACGAAGCATCTCTGTGGTCACCACTGTGTTTACAAGCTGGAGGCATATGTCTGATGTCAAGGAGCCCAACTATTCCCGCTTCCTGTCCGAACTGCTACACAGAAGTTTCCCTGACCCCAAAGAGAAAACAGTTAATGGCAGCTAACCGCTTTAGAGTGCCTTTATTGTTTTAGAAGAAAAAAGCTAGTCTCTCTTTTGCTGGATTTTAGAACTGTCCTACAATTATAAGAACACCGACTTTCCAGATGTTTTAAATGTGTGCACAACACATTTGTACTATCTTCTACTTGTCTAGACAGCCTTCAAGTTGCACTCTATCAAACCACCACCCAGCTTTCACACCTGATAGCATTGAAGGTCAGAGTCATCTGGTTAGGAAAAAAATGTTTTTCCAGCTAGCAGTGTTCAGGGTGATTACAAATTAAGCGAGTGTTTTCCTCTGAGAAATTCTGTCTTTGCTGGCATTTGTCTCATTCTATCACCAGTTAGTGTCTCGGATCAAAAGAAACAATAAAGGAAAGTATCAAGAAGTAATAGAAACTTCGGTTGCGGGCGGGAATTGTTTTGTTGATTAGTAACAATGCTATGAGCTTGGACAAAACTGTCGAAAGAGAGAAACGTTACTGAGAAATCTCATAATTAC
The DNA here is from genome assembly GCF_004798865.1 of Varanus komodoensis. Classification (NCBI taxonomy): domain Eukaryota; kingdom Metazoa; phylum Chordata; class Lepidosauria; order Squamata; family Varanidae; genus Varanus; species Varanus komodoensis. The sequence continues at coordinate 3,081,589 of NW_025335759.1, forward strand.
TGAGTTAATTCCACATAAACCCAGGCAGAATTTGCTCATCAGTAGTTACAATGAACAGACTAAATGTTTTCTGCCTGAGTTCCAAAATGAAGTTCAACCTGGACACCTTAAGGTACCTTCAGCTCAGGGCTTCCATTTTTGAAAATGACAGCATGTTTTATTTATATCATGGACACCCTGTTTTTCACTCCAAAGAGCCCTATGGGATAGACCTGTCTTCCCCAGCCTTGGGCCCTCTGTAAGTGTTGGACTTCACCTCCGGCCATACCCAGCCAGCAAAGGCTATTGCTGGGAATGCTGATAATTGTCCTCCAAAATCTCTGGACGGTTAGGGAAGCCTAGAATAGACCATAAAATACTGACCCTATAGATCATCAAAAAGTAAGAGCAAATGACAGTCACCACAAAAGCCGACAAGAGCTGCAGCGTAAGACAAGGAGAAGAGAACTGTAAATAAAGAAGGTTCAGAATTGTACGTACCCAAACCTGAATGCTTTGCCAATCTTTGCAAGCATTGACAAAGATAAGCCAGCCTCTTTGCAAAGAATATTCCACATCAAGAAAAGCCATGTCTCGTGCTTCTTTCCACCATATGATCGGGGGATCAAGAACACGCAAAACTAACTTATACCTATTATCAGCTCTGCTTGCTAGAGGAACTTTGGAGTCTCACACCACAAGCTGACCCTTCCCTGCTACCTGATTTATTTCTATTTTACCAGGTCAAGCTAGGAATTGGGGTTTGGAGATTCTGCATGCAAAAGCATGAGAACATAAGAAGAACAGGTCATGGGCTTATAAAGCCCAGCGTTCTTTCCCACAGGGTCCAAAAAACTGCCTATAGGGAGCTCGCTATAGGGAGTCCAGAAATGCACCCTCCTGTGGTGTTCTCAGTGACTGGTCCTGAGAAGCATCTTGCCTAGGAGAAGGGAGATGGCAGACGAAGGCCCATCACCATTGACAGCTTCCTCCTCCATGAATTTGAACCATCTGTCTTTAAAGCTGTCCAAGCTGGCAGGTCACAATAGACCTCCATGTAGCATTTCCATAGTTTAAGTGCTGCGTAAAAGTGTCCTCTCTCTGCTCATCTTCAGGGGATCTTCACCTTTAGAATCACAACAACAGAGAGAAAAAATATCTCCCTGTCCATTTCTGTACACCCTGCATAATTTTATGGACCCATCTGGCAAATGGCATGCTGGGAGCTATAAAAGAGGAGGGCAAAACCAGGCTGGTTGCAGAGCAATGGTACTGGTTTTTGTGTCAGTTTTAGCCTCTGCCTGCAATAAAGTAGTTTTAAAGTTATCTGTCTCTGGTGTTTGGGGATCCTTGTAATATATTACCTTGTAGCATGTCTCTCCTCACCCCCTTTAGTCTCCCACAGTCTATCACTGAGCTGGCACACCCACAGGTAATGCTTCCCTGCAAAAAGATGTCAAATTCAGTATGAGTGAAAGTGTGTGTGTGGATGAGAAAGAGAGAGAGATGGAATTGACAGCCCTATTGGTCTCTTGTTTGGAGAAACCTGAGCTGGAGAGCATCCCAACTGGGAAACCGAGATAATTAGAAAAGGGTCATGGAATACTGTAAGACTTCAAACACACAGCAAAGTTGCCCCAATAGCCTTTCCACAGGCCATATAATTTTAGAACAAATCTATGTGATAACACAGAATCATAGTATCACACAATATTCAGGTGGGAAGGGGCCAATAAGGCCATCAGGTCACTTTGTCAACAGTTTTGCTGAAGTCAGCAATGCCATCGATCTTTTGGGAGAAGACTAAGCCAAAGTAAGAATTGGGCACTTCTGCCTTTTCTTTTGCCATCCACACTCAAGTGGGTGAACCCCCATTTCTTTCCTCTGTGTTTGGATATATCCGAAGAAGGCTTTTTGTTGCTTTTAGGCGATCCCTTATGTTCATTCTGTTCTTCTTGAACAGGTTGTATGCTTCCATTCTTGAATTCTACTCATGGAAGTCATCCCACCAAGGTTTGGTTATACCTATCACTTCATATCCACCCTCCTGCACTAAGAGTTTGAATCCATGCTGTTTGTTTCCCATTCTCTGGGCATTAATCTATACAAGGATACACTGAGGACCACTTTCTCTACACTCTAGCTTTCTTCCTACATTTTTGGAAGACTATTAATGGGCACTGTTAGAGTTGCTCTTTATGTTGAGATGCACTATCTATCTATCTATCTATCTAAAACTTTTCTATACCATCCCATCACAGACGTCTCAGGACGGTTTACAGCAACATTAATAAACAGAATAAAAATGGAAGTAACAGTAACTCTAGTTGAAGTATTTTGGAATGGGAGGGAAGAGGCTGGAGAAGCCCCAGGATATTTTTATTTTATTTTATTTTATTTCCGATTTATATCCTGCCTTTTTCCTACAAAGGGCTCAAGGCAGCTTATATCATTCTCCTCCTCCATCTTATCCCCACAACAACCCTGTGAGGTAGGTTGGGCTGAGAGTCTGTGACTGGCCCAAAGTCACCCAGTTGGCTCCATGGCTGAGCGGGGACTAGAACCCAGATCCTCTGAGTCCCAGTCCCATGCTCTTAACCACTATGCCACACTGGATATCTTGTCTCCTGGCCTTTCCTGTCTCTTCTTCCACAGAACTGCCCCTTTTATGCCTCCCCAAGGTGACCTTCTTGACCTTGGAGCACAGCTGGCACAGTCCCTTCCGTGGTGGCTACAGATCCAAGTTCCAATTCTCAACTCCCAGGTTGGAGCTAGGAATCTGAACTCTCCTATGGCACTTGATCTAGGGACCATAGGATTGTTCCCTCCACAACACAATCCATTCCATGTCTAGTTGAAAGTGAATTCCCACTGCATTCATGGATCTTGCTTCTGGATTTAGTGGGTATAGGGTTAGGTTCACTGAAACCCTGAATCATTTATAACGATTAAGTTACCTCATTTATGATCTGACCTTTCAGTGCTCTCCCAGTGACATACAAAGCTGCCTTAAAAACATTCATACTGTCCACGCCAGCCTTTCCAAACCTGGCACCCTCATGATACTTCAATTATGGTTCCCACAACTCCTGAGTCCTGACCATTAGCCATGCTGACCACCGCTTGTGGGAGTCGAAATCCAAGCATCGCAACAGCCCCAAGTTAAGGGCAGCTAGCCTAATCTAACCAACCATGCCTCTCCAAGGCAGTCTTCCCCAACCTAGAGCCTTCCAAATGCCTTGGACTACAACTCCCATCATCCCTGGCTATGGCCCATGCTGGCTGGGGCTGAGCGTAACAGCCATCCAAAACTCCCAGAGAGCACCAGGTCAAGGAAGGCTGCTGCAGGGTCACAGCAGGCCTTTCCCAGCACCTGTTTCTTGGCTGGAGAGGGAAGGGCCGGCGACCTTCTGCGTGGAAGGCAGGCCCTCTGCCACTGAGCCACAAGCTCGCTATGCTTTTCGCTGCTGACCTGATCCCAGCCTGCAAGGGTCTATTTCCCTGAGCATGTGAATTGACTTCCCGTTTGCTACTGAAGGGCATTGAGAAGGGGCTCAGTATACCTTTTGTTAAGGGCAATCTCCCCCCCACCCTGCCAGTCACCAAGATTGACAGCATCTTGCCCTGATGGGAGCAGTTGGCTATATTTAGAACCACAGCTACACTTTCGCTCTGAAGCTCTGTGTGCACTCGCTGACAGATGAGAAGACCAAAGCGCTCCATGCTTCTGAACCAAAATCAATTGAGATTGGGTCACCGACCTTTAAATAAGAACAACAAGATCCATAAGCCACGGGCAGGCTACCAGCAGAGGCCATTTAACTGCATTTAAATCAATGAGAACAGACCAGTTTAGGCAGAAAGACCACAAAGTGGTGGAAGGGTATCTGAAACGATTCTGATGCACTGCTTAATAGGAGTTCATGGGGTCAATGCGGCAAAGAATCAGTTCAGAAGGGGGGGTGGGATGGGGAAAGATGGGGATATAGAGGAGGGAGAAATATCGGGCAATTAAAAAGCAAATGAACACACATCTTGTCAAATGTCTTGATAGCAGGCTATTTGACAACTGTTAGTATATATGAGATTATGGCATCATCTTCTAGGGGACTTGACAGATCATTTATCCTTGTAAGTAGACAAAACAGCCTGAACTGAACAAATAACAAGGGGCTTTGTCACCCGGCCGTGTTTGCAGAGATAAAATGCCTGGGTGTGCAAGTCCCATTGATCTATTCCTTTGTATTTATGGACCAATGTTTGTGGCTGACAGAGCCAGACCCACTGATATTATAGATGGATGGGGAGGCATTATGCACAAAAGCCCTTTGCTGCCTATTTGCGCATCTCTGAAATGTTTTATTGAGGCTCAACCTTGTATTCTAATTTCTGGACCATGTGCTGCCTAGAGAGGGCAGCGAGCTGAGGCCCTGCACATCTTCCTTCCTGCAGACAAGCAATTATTGCAAGCAAAAAGTGAGGTCTAAAGCAGTGTAAAGTGGGGGAAAGTTTTTAAAAAATCCGCATTACCCTGTACTTCTGAAAACCCGACCAAAAGGTTAATGTAATAAGGGAAGTGCGACTTCACTGAGAGCAGCTAAGTCACCCATATAAGTCATAATTACATTGTTGGAGCGTGGATTTCCCCAGACAGTCATTCTTGGCTGCCTAAAAGCTGAGGTCCATCCCCTCTCCCACAAAGGTTCGGCGTGTGGCCCTCCAGCCTTCAGCAGACCAGGGCTCCAAAGTCACTGCTGTGTCTTTCGGCAAGTCCCACTGTGATCACATGCGCTCAGCTACACGGCGGGCGGTCACACGCTAGTTGTCTCAGGCAGAATTAGCACAGTGGCGAAGGTGGAAATGGCAAGGATGCAGATTTCAACTAAACATTTGAGGAAACTTCCTACAGAGAACAGCTGCCAAATAGCAGAACTGATTCCCTCAGATATCTCCTTCACTGGAGGTATCTCAGACACTACTTCACCACTTCCCTGCTCCCAAACCAAAACTTTTATGGAGACTACAGAGGATTACTGTGGCACAGGAACTCCATTTTTGACAATTACCAAGCAACAGCTGGATCAGTCCTTGGATTCTCTAAGTCCATGCTCAGAGAGAAGGCATCTGGAGAGATGCTCCTAAGCAGAGTAAACGAAGTGTGCCAAGCTTGAATTCCACAAGTACCAACAAAGTGTCCAAGGGGCTCTATGCCTGTACACTCCGGGAGGAAGGAGAGGTCCATGGAAGGTCAAAACCTGGCTGAGAAGCCAGACGGGGTGCAGCTTCCTTCCCACTGAGTTATGGAAGGGGCCTTCTCTTGGGGACAAGATCTCCTCCTTTCTATGCAGAATCTCCCAGGTTCAAAGCTCCATCATCCTCAGTTAGGGCTTGGAAAGGCTCTTCCCTGAATCCCTGGGGAGCGGTGTTGCCCCCAGTCCATATGGACAATACTGGCATGACGACTCTTCTCTAGTCCTTCAACTCCCAGTGGCAATACACTGCTGCCACAAGACCCTCAGCACTCCACACTCTGGTGCAAAGGAAGGGTGAGTGGATACATTGATCCTGGATCCACACCAGGTGCGAACAGCCTCAACCAACACTGCTTTCTGTGCACTCAACAGACTGGACTCCTCTGCTCATGCTAGGAGGGCCACGGGCCTTTGTTTACAGGGGCAGCTGCCCTTTCGTGATTTGCACCTGAATCGACCGAGCTCACCTAATTATGGTCTCCCCACCCCTCCGGATAGCATTTCTATTTAAATTAAAACAACTATCTGTAAATATGTGACCTGGTGTAGAAATGGGTGTGTGTGCGCGCGTGTATACACACACACACACACACACACATATATATAAACCTCATATATACCTATTTTTCTGCAAAACACTGTCTACTCTGCCCTCCTTTTCAGTGATTCATTTATCCTTTTCAGAGATCCATGAAAGAACATCATGTCCAGTGTCCTTACTGACCCTCCATGTCCGTTGGTATCCTTTGCTTCTTAAAGAAGAAAAAACACACATGGCCTGAAGCAGGCGGTATTTTGTCTGAATTTGCCAGACAAAATCATAAGAAGGATTTTAGGAGAATGGGTTGTTTTAAAAAAATTCTTAAAAGCCTGAACTGTTCTGGAGAGCCTTACTGGACAATGCTGAGCACTGATCAAAGGCACCACTGCTTTTCACACGGAAGCAACTCTGAGCAGAGCTGACCCCCCAGGTCTTAATGGTGGTGGCCCCTCAGTTGACCTCTGCAGAGTCACCCATCTGCTGCCTACTTTAGTGCCTCCGAATTTTCCAAAGCTGTTTCAATTATGCTATGGATTTACACCATTCGAGGGCTATGAAATTATTTCCTCTGGCCACAGTTTAAAACCAATTTGTTGCTGCAAAATACATTTTCCTCTGAGTTCTGCATGTTGTTGGTTTACATTATGTATCATTTTATACTGGCATTGAAGTGTGTGGCCTTAATTTTGCTCATTTTAATCTCTGCAAGTTGTCCCAAGAGCGGCAGTTGTAAGACGGCCTGTATAGAATCAAGCTTTAATTTTAACCGCCTTGGTCTTCCCTTCTTATCAATGCAATTTATACAGATTAACACCAACCACACTAGCTAACCCAAAACTACAAACAAAAGCAAAATGCAAACCATCTGTGCTGCTGACAGGAGAGCGTTCACTGGAAGGGACGGACATTCCTTCAGAAAAGTGGGAAATGAATCATAACACAGTGGCAGCAAGTGAATGGAAAGATTCAGTGTGGTGCAGTGGTTCAGAGCACGGGACTGGGACTCAGAAGATCCGGGTTCGAGTCCCCGCTCAGCCATGGAGCCAACTGGGTGACTTTGGGCCAGTCACAGACTCTCAGCCCAACCTACCTCACAGGGTTGTTGTTGTGGGGATAAGATGGAGGAGGAGAATGATGTAAGCTGCCTTGAGCCCTTTGTAAGAAAAAGGCAGGATATAAATCGATAAAGAAATAAAATAAAATGCCCCTTTGCTCAAAATCCTGCAGAAAAGCTTCCAGATGCTGCTGCTCCTGCTGCTGCTGCTGATGATGATGATGGTTACAATACTACTACTGTTCCTTTCTGTACCACCCCACAGCCAAAGCTCTCCAGGCAATTTACAACAATCCGTAAAGCAGACAATAAAATACCATAACAAAAAAAAGTTTAAAAGTTTAAAACAAAGAATGACTCTGTAAAACATCTGGGATGGGTAATCCCCCAAGCCCTGGGTATCCAGGTATGTCTTTAAGGCATTGGCATAAAAGGCCGTCTAATCCTGGAGCTAAAAGAATGAAGATTTGGCACTAGGCATGAGGCAGTGGGGGGAAAGCTCTCCCCCTTGCTGTCACCCTCCAAGCAGCTCCAAGCTGTGATGATGCATAGCAGCCTTCACCTTCCAGATGTTCTGGACCTTAGCGGCTGGCATTCCTGACCCTGACCATTGGCCATGCTGGCTAGGGCTAGTGGAAGCTGAAGTTCAAAATATCTGGAGACCGCCAAGCTGAGGAAGTCTGGTGTAAAAGGACATCAGGCAGATTCCCAAACACAGGACTGAATCACAGCATATACATAGGTTCACATCGGCCTAACCAGCTGAGTTAAAAGCCAAGCATTTCTGGGCCGTGCCATTGCCAGCAAAGGGGCTGGAAGCATCCATGCCTCAGGGCCCACTAAGTGGGACTGGTGGGTCTGGTGGGACAACGGGAAGCCATCCATGGGCCAGATTTGGCTAAGGGGCAGCCAAACCCCAGTCATCACACTGAGCTTACACTGGACTCCGTTTCCCTTTTAACAGAGCTCAAGTCAGCATTCTCTTTTGAACAGGGCTGTGCCAGGAGTTGCTACCTCTCACACCTGTTGGTGTCCTTGCCTTCCCATGGGACCCACAACTGAACCCCTTGCATTCACCCTCTGAGTGAGGCCACAGGAAACAGGGGGACTTTACCGGGACCCTCCTGCCCCCAAATTGACACCAATTCCACCCCAAGTGACCGGTTTCCTCTTACTCTTATATTTCTAGCTTAAGCAGAGTCAAACGCACAAGAACAGGAAGTGATGTCGGTTTTCACCTGATCCGCCACCCATTTTCCCTTTCTCATACTTTTCAGTGATGGGCAGGTGGGGTGAAGCGGGAGACTAAAGATGAAGTTCAGAGATTTAAAATTTCCACTTTCGAGCGCTGACATCTGCACATGCAAAGCTAAAAGGCAAAAAAGAAGTCCTATTTGGGGAAAGGCAAAACAAGCCAAACGAGCTTGGCTTAATGACGTGTCAGGGGAGGAAAGGAAAAAGGAAGTCGAGCGCTCTAAAATTAGAAAGCACGCTTGCTCCCAAAGGAGCTTGCTCAAGCCCACGCATTTCACCACAAGTAGGTGCTGAGCTATATATAACTTTGGTAAGAAATATTTAACTTCAGATGAAGCACAGAAAACCCAGGCAGGATATGGTCATAGGCAGAAAAGCGACGGACGAGGGGGGAGATGATAAGAAGTTCAGAAAATGTGACCTCCGAGCTGGTGGCACTTGAAGCGTGCGAGTGTGACTTTTTTGTTTCCTGAAAAATACAAGTTTCTCAGAAAGGTGAGGAAGCGAGTCTCTGAGACCTGCTCTTGTGCCTAGAACTCCTCGCATTCGGACTGCACACTGGCTGTGCCTTTAGTCCCGCGGGCGATTCCTTCACAGAGCTTGGGTGAATGCAGGGGTGGCCGATACTCACTGTCTCACAGCTACAAAACTAACTACCGGTTAGAGCAACGGCCTGAGATGCAGGAAATCTAGGCATTAGTTCGCACTGGGCCGCAAAGCTCACAGGGTGACTTTGAGCCTGTCACTGGCTCTCAGCCTAACCTACCTCACAGGGTCGTTGTTGTGAGGATAAGATTGAGAGGGATGAGGGATTAAGTTGGGCTCCTTAAGTTCCTTGCAAGAAGAACGGGCAGGATAGCGATATGATTGTTGCAAACTGCTCAGAGAGCTTTAGTGAAGGGAAGGTATAGAAATGAATGGATGGATGAATGACCAAGACAACCTCCTGCCCGAAACCCTGGAGAGCCCTCCCTGCCAGCCCATTTCCACACCACTGGGCTTGATGGAACAATGGTCTATCGCAGTTTAAAGCAGCCTTCTCCCTACCTTGTTCCTAAGAGATGGCTTACCCTGAAGACTCTGGCAACTGTGAGATTTCACTATTCCAATAAAGATGAAAAAAGATTAATTGGAAGGTCAGGAATGTGTTTGGCTTTCATTTTTAATGCCCGGAGGTTTAATTCACACTTCACAAACATGAGCTCACTTCAGTATTCACCCTTCTTCAGATTTCGCAATCCAGTTCTCCAAGCAAACAGTGTATATAAAAATGTGCATATTGGGGGAAAGCACGCATAAAATGGAATGCTTCGAGGAAAACAATGTATGAAAATGCACTACATTAAAGCAAAATGCTTGCCAAAATGCATATATTAGAAGAAAGTATGCACAAAATGCAGATATTGAGAGAAATGTACACAAAAAATGCATATAATTTTCATGGAGAAAATTATTCTCATTAACACTTTCACAAGACAGAGCTATCTGCAAATTACAGAAGTTCAGAAAAACCAAAAGCAAAACAAAATTTAATTGAATCCTCTCCCAATGCAGATGTGCATGAAGGATGATTCATGGAATGTTCCCAGGGAGATGCCGGCAAACCTTTCAGCTCAACAGAATAGGGACATCCTATGTTCAGAGCAAGGCATGTGGAGGTGAAGGTCACTTTGGAATTGCTCTCATTCCATGAAGCATCTTAGAGCAACATTTCAGAGCCAGAGGTTGAGGCCCGGCCAGGACAGCTGCTATGCTGGCAGCCCCATTCTTCTCCCCACCCTGAGAATTCTCCCCGAGTATGTTCCCAAATCCCCTTTTACAAGATATGGGTGATTTTCCAGCCAGTTTTCAGAAGGATCCTGTGGCTCTCTCAATGCTATCGTGTGGCCCCAGAGAGCCAGTGTGGTGTAGCAGTTAAGAGCACGGACCTGGATTCGAGTCCCCGCTCAGCTATGGAGCCAACTGGGTGACTTGGGGCCAGCCGGAGACTCTCAGCCCAGCCTACCACACAGGGTTGTTCTTGTGGGGATAAGACTGAGAGCAAGAGAAGGAGGAGAATTATATAAACCACTTGGAGTTTGGTGTAAGAAAAAACCAGGATATTGGAAAGCAACTGTCCCTAAACAGTAACTGCCTATTTTCATTTGTCATCTCATATGAAGTCTGCCCCCACAAGACAAGAAAAGAGGAGAGGAGAATCAGATTTGCCAGCCATTGTTTTTAACTAATTAAAAGTCACAAACTGATGTGGAAACATGAAATTGTCATAATTGTCTATTCTTCATTGCAAAGCATGAATGTTACTGTTGATGAAGTTTTAACTCACAGCATCTTCCCCAGCAGCCTGACTTCTCCTGCCCTAAAAGCACTAAATCCAGTATGCTTGAGTGCAAATAAGGTTAGCATTTACCGTATTTTTCGCTCTGTAAGACGCGCTTTCCCCCCCTCAAAAGTAAGGGGAAATGTCTGTGCGTCTTATAGAGCGAATGTGTGTGTGTCCGACGCCCAGGACGCTGTCGGCCCGCCTGCACCACGTGGCACCACCTGGCCGGCACGCACTCGGCGCACCCTGCTCCACCCCCCACCCCCGGCACAGGTGAGAGCTGTTAATCACAGGTCGGTGTGTGTTTTCAAATGGCAACCTGTCTTTTAATGAAGCCCATGGGGAAGTGATGGGGAATGTGCCTGTGATTATCAGAAAGCTTTCCATGGATCCCTCCTCTAAAAACTAGGTGTGTCTTATGGTCAGGGGCGTCTTATAGAGCAAAAAATACGGTATAACACGCCCTGAAAAGTTGCTCTGCGACGTCACTGCGCAGATGCGCGTGTGCGGAGCGGGGAATGCATCTTGTGAAAAAGCAGCCTTCATCGACTGTCAAACTTCTCCTTCCACAAACAACCTCACTTGGGCTGAAAATGTGTATTTATTTATCTTAGCAATTACTCTAGGCAAGCATTGCAGTGTTCATTCCAGTACTCTGTCCAAGGTTGCTTATGATAAACATTCAGCTACAAAATACACAGAAGACCAGATGCAGACAAGCATCTTCCAAGTAACAACATTGTATCTAAATGCATCTTTCTGCTAGCAAAACTGACACTTCGGGTGGATTAAATTCCCCACAACTGCCCAAAGCTACTAAAAAGTGCAGGGGACCCTCCTGAGAAAATGTGATAGGGCTCAGGGGACAGAAGGGGAAGAGAAACTCTGGTTGCAAGAGCAGACGGGCCCCGCAGCACGTTGGGGAAAACCAAAGGGGATCTAACAAGCAAGGTTTTTCTTCTTTAATCTACAAATACAACTTGAAGACCCCAAAATCCCTACTTTGAAAGACTGACTGAAGCTGTGATTGTTATTTTCAGGCAGGATACAAATCTGACAAATAAATAACACCTCGCTCTAGCTTTGCTCCCTGAAAGAGTGGCAACTGGGGGAATAAACCAACCAGCTGGAAAAGAATTTTGCAACTTGCAGGCCCCCACCTCAAAGACCCTCCTGTCCTCCAGATGTGTTGGTGAACAACTCCCAGCATCCACAGCCCGGCTAGGGGTCATGTTGACAGAGACTGTCCTAGCACGTCACTGTCCCAGCCTGGACCTTTTGACAGCCCTGGTATCTATTGCCTGTATCAGGGGAAAGAGACCAGAGTAGGGCAGGAGGAAACAGGGACTTGTAAAAGCGTGAGCACTCCTGGGTGGACCCAGGAATCCAGCCAGTGCCATTGCTCTGTCAGAACTGCCAAAGGGCAGGCAAACTCACCCATCTTTTACTGGTAGTCGAAGTGTGGATTTAAGAGACCCCCGCAAACTCCACTCAGTCCAGCTTCTGCCACTCTTCTCCTGGCCCACATCTTTAAGGCTCTGATCCAAAGGCTTCCTGGCCTATGCCAAAAGTGGCTTTTGATTCAGTTTCGAGGGCTGCTCCCACCCCCTTGAGGGAGCCCCCTGCACAATAATAGGAGGGACTTGGGGCATTTGTTTATTTATTTTTCGATTCATATCCTGCCTTTTCCTACAAAGGGCTCAAGGCAGCTTACATCATTCTCCTCCTCCATCTTATCCCCACAACAACAACCCTGTGAGGTAGGTTGGGCTGAGAGTTTGTGACTGGCCCAAGTCACCCAGTTGGCGCCATGGCTGAGCGGGGACTCGAACCCAGATCGCCCAAGTCCCAGTCCCAGGCTCTTAATGAACACTAAGGCATGAACACTATTTGTGATCACTGAGAAACACTGAACCTTGCTTGTGGTGCCTGATTTTCCCTTTTTCCACCGAAGCCTCTTCATTAGCAATGTTTGCTACCACCATCACTGCTGCTGCCGGGGAAGCTTAAGTCGACGGGAGTGTAAAATACGTCCTTCGTAGGCCAGGAGGAAAGAGATCCCACAAAGATATTCTTGTTCCAGCATCGTGCATTTTCCCATTCCTGTCCTAATTATAACGCTGGCCATGAATGAGACAGTCAGCTCTTAGCCCCCAGGCAATTATTTGGTGGTTACCAAAGATATTTTTGGATGAAAACTTAGTTTCCACAAGCAGCAAGCGGTCCCTTGTGCTTATCTACCAAATTGCCTTGCTTATCAACTGTTTTGGCAGAAGACTCATTATTCTAGGCAAGTGTTTGGGGTGGTTTGGGGTTGGAGGGGTGAATTAACAGTTGCTGTTAACTGACTCCCTTTTATATATCAAACTTGTAATCCTTCACCATTTATTTGTTTGTGTGTTTAATTTGGCTTGCTACTCTGTGCAGACTCAGCCAGTAAGATCTAGCTACCTCTTGTAATTATCCACCAAGTCCTTGTGTCGGCCTGGGGAGCACAGAGCATCTTAATATGTTTATTTCTTGTTCAATCCCAAACAAACAGCTGTTTCCTCTCACTGCCACCTCTGCCCAGTATATGGAAAGTAACCCTGAACTCTGCAGACAATATCCAATGTTTGTTTCCAGAACAGGGCACCCCAGGAGAGTTTGCAGAAGAGAGTTCTCCATAGTGTTCCTATTCTGGAAACAAAAGTTTTCTCTCATTTCCAGGTTCCTGTGACACGAGAAAGTGGCCCCAAAGACAACACAGTGCTAGCAGAGGGCTAGCAGCAATGTTGGACACTGCCTTTAAAGTTGCCAGAAGCAGAGGAGGACAACGGGAGAGGAATACTTCCTTCAAATCCTGCTCATGTGCTTCCCAGGGATATTGAGTTGGCCACTGTATGAAAGCTGGGGATGGACTAGATGAAGCTCTGATGGGGAGATCCATCTGGACAGTAGGTATGAGTCACACAAGGTTGCGCACAGACGTAAGGTTGGGCAACCACGTGTTGGGGGTTACATGAGTGGAGCTGGCTGGAGCTGGGGGTCAGACTAGATGGCCCGGGAGACCCTTCTGGCTCACTTTGTTTCTATGTAAACTGTGCACCAGTCAGCCCTGGAATGAACTGGTCACTAGAGTTCAAATAAATATTGCATGCAGATGAGAAAAGGAAAGTTCAGCAAACAACATGTTTGCTTAATGCTTGGCGCAAGGGGACGGGGGAACAGAGTATCCTAAAAATATATATTTATTGTTAAACCACAAAATTATAACACCTTCGTCTCACCACCACCCCTGCCCAATATATTTGAAAGCAATCCCAGGACTCTTAAAGTCTTGATGGCACAGCTCCGAAAATAGAGTGACAGTCAACAAACAAGAAACCACACTGGCGTTGTGATGCAGATGTTTGGCTTCAGCAGGTGAGCTGTTCCAGCAGCAGGCCGTCCTGCCCCCTTGCCCTGCTGGAGAAGGCTCCTCCACAGGCTTTGAGGGAACACTTGCATAAGCCACGCCAACTCTGGCTGGTGGATTTCTCCAAGGGGAAAACATGAACTCATCCTTCTGGGAATGTGACAGATCGTGTGGGTGTGGGTGTGTGTCTCTCAAACAGCTGAGAATCATGTTTCTGCCTTACTCATTTGAGCAGCATTAACCCCCATGTGTTAACACCAAGGAAACCAATCTACTCATGAGGAGAAAGGGAGTAATATCTTGGTGCCATATTTGTTAACAATAAGATGATGACAAGTGCGGGGAGCAGGACTATTCCATCAGTCCTGCTAAAATATTTATTTTATTTCTCCTCCCTTCCCTTCCCTTCCCTTCGGGTGCCATGCCTTTCTACACTGTAGGACTGATTATCTGCAAGGACTCTTGTAGCCTTTTTGCCTTAGCTGTGGGATAAAAATAGGGAACAGAAGAAATAAATGAAAACAAATAAGATTGCTTCCTAAGGTGAAATCTTCTGACCTAAAAGGGTGTTTAGGAAATCATACAAAATACAATTGGGGTCAAGTAGGATCCTGTTGGCATGTGGGGCCATTGATTGAGGAGAGGACGATTGATTGATTGCATTTGTGTGCCACCCCATAGCCAAAGGCTCTCTGGGTGGCTCACAGTGCA